>NC_057796.1:212216067-212538681 GCF_018294505.1 Triticum aestivum
ACGAACATTTTTTTAAGTTTCCGAACAATTTTCAAAACATGAACTCTTAAAAAAAACTTGAAAATATAAAAGAAACAAAAAAAGAAGCAGCAAAAGGAAAACAAAAGAAATTTGTAAGCTACGTTAAATAATTTCATAATATACGGTGAACAAATGTTAAATACACAATGAACATTTTTTTAATCTATGTTAAACAATTTTATAATATACAATGAACATTTTCTTAATATAATGAAGATATTTGTAAATACACGATGAACTTTTTATATAATATGCAATAAAGAGAAAATAAGAGAAACAGAAAATAAAAAATGAAACATAACAGAAAAATGAAAGGAAAAAGGGAACTGAAACAGAAAATACAAATATGGTAATGCTCTATGTTCGTGCATACAGGCCCACATAAAGTAAGGTCGGTCTGTGTTTATTTGATGGTACTGACGCTGTCAGGTTAGTTCCTTATGATGGGTTGTGATGTACATGAATTTAACTACCCTTTCAGTGCTGCAATTAAACTCATTTTCATGATGGAATAAATTTCTGCATCAACATGATTGAATCCGTTGTCGGTAAAGAAAATGTTGGCTCGGATGTTATGGGCACAACCTGTGAGATGGTTGTTCTGTGGATAGAGAATCGGCTCCATGGAAACAAAACAAAGGAGCTGATATTGCAATAGGTTAACCAGGTTACTTTGTGATTTGCCTTGCCCTTTACCATTCTCTGATGCAATGTAATTCGTGAAAGAAAGGTAACAGGTGACAATATTTTTGCCTTTTTAGCTGCGTGAGCGTCTACGGAGCCCGAACAGGGAGTCAACAGTCAGATGCTGTCAGATCTTGAAAATGCGGGTTCTTTTACAACCACCATCGACCCCTCACCCCAAGTCATGATACAGTTGCTGAATGTCCACAAGAAAAATTTATGTGTAAGCAATGTTGCAGCCCCATCTCTCTCTCATACAATATTCTATGTTTTGCAAGTTTATGTTGGCCACCTATTTGTTAATATGCTTCTCAAGGTCTAAAAATACTCTCTCTATCTGTCTCTCTTTCTCTGTCATCCATCATGCTCTGTTTTGCAAATTGTGCTAGCCACCTATTTGTTAATATGCTTCTCAAGGTCTAAACATATTTTATCAGATTTCTCACACATTGTACAAGGATTATACTGAACAAATTTTAAAAGAGTGGAATCACATATCCAAAAGGCCAATTCATATAGAAGCAAATGACCTATTGAACGTTGCTAATAATGATGCTACTATTTTTCAGAATAAACCCGAACCTACATGAACCATATAGTAGTGGTGAAAAAATGGATAGAGTGATAAACAACTATTGAATTTTTCTTATTCAGATTTAAGGGACCTCATTCCCCAAGCTACTCGGCTAAAAATAAAATGTATGCATGCGCCAATGAAGTCCAAAAATTAATCCTCATGTGTGTCCAAATATTTTGTCTGAGAAGTCCGAATGTTCAGTGTTGGAAAAGTATACCTCCCGCTGATACAATAGGGGAAAGATCGTTTCATTGATGGCGAGTTCACACTGATGCTGATCACCGGCGCGCGTTGGCAGTGTCATGCTGCTTGGTCGGCGCTGCAACTACACAGCTAAGTGGGAGGTAGGTGAGGTGGGCCTGAGATCTGGAGCATCCAGCTAAGAGAGTTGATTTTTGTGCTAAGTAAATCGGCAATTTTTTGATTAATTTAATCCATGAGTATATAACTAGCATGGCATTGACACAAATAAACGCATACTGATATTCAGTCAAGCAAGCACATACTACGCTAATTGCAGAAAGATCTACGTATAACGCTAGCATGGCTAAAACAGAAAACAGTAGGAGTGGGATAAACGAGTTATACCCTCCAGTAGGCCATGCAGAGGCCGCGGCGGTGGTGGCGGCAGCAGCGTCCTCGGCGGCCTTCTTGTCAGCTTCAAGTTTCTCGGCAGCGAGACGGTCGGCGTCGGACTGCGACATGGTGATGATGAAGATGCGCGGACATAGAGGAAGTAGACGAACAACGAGCAGTTGCATAGTCGTTTCCCAAAAACCTTTTCGCCTCTCTCCCGTACAGGAACCGGAGAGACGGGGTTTCGGAGACCTGCTCTCCCGTCGATCGTGTACGCAGCGGACGGGATGGAGTCACCGACGGCAGCAGCAGCAAAGGAACGACGGTGGGCGGTTCGCGTGGAGCAGATGTGATCTGATCGTGGCGGCTAGGGTTAGGAGACACCGCACACTTATATAGGCGCAGCCGCGTGGAGAGACGTAGGCTCGACCCACGTCCGAGTCCGTGACAGCCCACGATCCTACGTCTCAGGTCGTGGCCCAGCTGTCAGAAACTCTCCATTAGTGACTGGCAAAAATAAGCGCGTATGAGCTCGGCTCGGCTCATTCCCGCAACCCGCGTCGTGACGAGGCGAGGCGAGGCGAGGCGAGGCGAGGAGGAGCGCGCGAGGGCCTCTTCTCTTCTCAAGCTCCAATAGCATGTAGAAGAGCCACCCTTATAAGGAGGTCCAACTCCTCTTCCACTTCCGGGGTGGGACTAAACTTCCCACCTCCACCTAGTGCCAATAACCCACATGGGCCCTTAGAGATATTTCTGAAATTGCTATATGGGCTTAAGGCCCATCTCAAATTTCAGCAATCCCCCACCAGATCGCGAGGGCCCATCGTGTCCTTTGTTCCAATTGTTGTTTCGATACACTAGTGTTTCAGTCAAGACCTGTTAAGGTTGAGCTTCACCTAGAGCAAGTAGCTACACTGTTTCACAACTGAACAATGGACTATGCCTTGAATTGTCAGTTTGGCGTAAAGAAACTTCACCACATGTCTTACTAGTACTAGGCTGCCGAAGGCTGACCCCTCGGGTGGAGTATATAAGTCACACTCCTGGCCTATTCATGAGCTTACTAGAGATCACCCCAATCTCATAGTCTGTGACCAGCAGTCAGGCTCATATAGGTGTGTTCCTCCAAAGATCGCTCTGTAGGATAGCATCTTGCTTACATAACCCTCGGAACATATTAAGACAATAGTCACCCTTCCATACAGTATTGAGAGTATTGCATCTCCAACGGAGTGGGTTAGTATAGGTACTCTCCTCAGTTCTCCACTGGCTTGTTTTCCCAGGTCCTACTTCACGGGATCTCCGATCACATAGGTTGGGTTACTACCATGGCAACTCATGTGGGTCTCATGCCCATCTCCCTCAATGCACTATCTATCACAACACGTGATAGCCCTTTTGTAAAGGGATCTGCCAGATTCTTAGCCGTATGGACATACTCCACCGCTATCACTCCGGAGTTTCTTAATTTTCTGACAGCTTTTAATCTCATTCTTATGTGTTTGTTGGACTTCATGTTGTCCTTTGAACTCTTCACCTTGGTGATGACAGTCTGATTGTCACAGTTCATAAGGATAGCCGGAACCGATTTATCAACCAATGGCAAGTCCATCAAAAGATCACGAAGCCATCCTGCCTCGACACCAGATGTGTCTAATGATGTTAATTCTGCTTCCATTGTCGACTCAGCCCTTCCTAGAATGGGGTATTATCTGTCCCGATAAATAGATAAGCAAATGTAGTTAGTTGTCTTGTTGTTGTTCGCCGCCTCGACACATTCCCCAGCATCTCGTTAAGATCGTTTTTGCAAGACTTCCAGGAAACAGCGCCACCTCCAAGAGTAAACATATACCCCGTTGTGGCCTTCATCTCATCAGCATCAGAGATCCAATTCGCATCACTATACCCTTCAAGTACCGACGGGTATCCGGTATAGTGAAGTCCGTAGTTCATAGTACCTTTCAGATAGTGCATAACTCTCTCAATAGCATGCCAATGTACATCACCTGGATTGGAAACAAACCGACTCAGTTTGCTCATAGCAAACGCGATGTCAGGCCTCGTTGCGCTTGCTAGGTACATGAGTGAACCAATGATTTGAGAGTATCTCAGTTGATCCTTAGCTGTGCCTTCGAACTTTCGAACCAACACACTAGGATCATATGGTGTTTGAGATGGTTTGCAGTCCGAATATCCAAAACGGCTCAACACCTTCTCAACATAATGGGATTGCAGAAGTGTGATCCCACCCTCATTATCTCTCAGTAGCTTGATGTTCAAGATAACATCAGCCACACCAAGGTCCTTCATCTCAAAGTTCTGAGACAAAAATGACTTAACCTCCTCAATGACTTTGAGGTTAGTTCCGAATATCAGTATGTCATCAACATACAAGCACAGTATGACTCCTTCGCCCCCACCATGGAGATAGTATACACATTTGTCAGCTTCATTAACAACGAAGCCAACAGATGTCAGAGTTGTATTAAACTTATCATGCCATTGCTTAGGTGCTTGCTTCAGGCCATATAAAGATTTCAGCAACCTACACACCTTTCTTTCCTGACCATCTATCACAAAGCCATCTAGCTGTTGCATGTAGATTTCCTCGTTTAGCTCTCCATTCAGAAAAGCCGTCTTAACATCCATCTGGTGGACGAGAAGACCGTGCGAGGCCGCCAATGAGAGTAATACTCGAATGGTGGTCAGTCTAGCCACAGGTGAATAAGTATCGAAGAAATCTTCCTCTTCTTTCTGGTCATAGCCCTTGGCCACAAGCCTAGCCTTGTACTTTTCAATCGTACCATCGGGCCTAAGCTTCTTTTTAAACACCCACTTACATCCCAATGGTTTGCAACCATAGGGACGCTCAGTGATCTCCCATGTTCCGTTAGCCATGATGGAATCCATCTCGCTATGGACCGCATCCTTCCAGTAGTCAGCTTCTGGAGAGGCATACGCTTCTGAAATAGAAGTAGGAGTATCATCCACGAGGTACACGAAGAAATCATCGCCAAAGGTCTTTGCAGTCCTTTGTCTCTTGCCCCTACCAAGGGTTTCCTCGTCATCCTCCTCAGGATTTTCATCATGTGTTCGTTCATAATATTCCATAGGAATGGCAGGCTCAGGAGTCTCCTCAGATTCCTGTCTATAAGTGCTTTGCATATCTCTCATAGGAAAAATATCCTCAAAGAATGTAGCATCCTTAGACTCCATAATTGTACCGACCTTCTGGTCAGGTACCTCAGATTTCACTACTAGAAATCTATAGCCAATGTTGTTCTTAGCGTAGCCCAAATTAACGCAGTCCACAGTCTTGGGGTCCAAGCTTACGCTTTTTGGGGATCGACACGTTGACTTTCGCCAAACAGCCCCAAGTACGCAAGTACGAGAGTGTTGTCCTTCTCTTTGCCCATTTCTCATAGGGAGTGATCTCATTATCCTTTGTCGGAACTTTATTTAGGACATGACATGCTGTCAATATAGCCTCCCCCCACCATGCCTTGGATAAACCCGATGTATCTAACATGGCGTTAACCAGATCAGTTAGAGTACGGTTTTTCCGCTCGGCAACCCCGTTTGACTGGGGAGAATAGGGAGGCGTCCTCTCATGAATAATGCCGTGTTCCGCACAGAAGGAATCAAACTCACTCGAGAAGTACTCTCCACCACGATCTGACCGAACTCGTTTAATTTTCTTTTCAAGTTGATTCTCAACTTCTGCCTTATAGATTTTAAAGTAGTGTAGAGCCTCATCTTTAGTATTTAACGGATATACATAGCAATATCTAGTGGAATCATCTATCAATGTCATGAAGTATTTCTTTCCACCTTTAGTCAACACGCCATTCATCTCACAAAGATCAGAATGTATGAGTTCTAATGGTGCCAAGTGTCTCTCCTCCGCAGCCTTGTGAGGCTGGCGAGGTTGCTTAGCTTGCACACATGACATGCACTTAGAACCTTTGGCTAAAGTGAAACTCGGGATTAAATCCAACTTAGCTAGCCGCGTCATAACACCGAAACTTATGTGACAAAGACGTGAATGCCAAACTTCAGATTCATTAACACTCGGATGAATATGGTTCACGACTTTATTACAGAAATCTGCGAGGGAAAGGCGGAACGTCCCTCCGCTCTCATAACCTTTTCCAACAAATAGTCCATACTTAGTAACAACTAATTTATTAGACTCGAATACCAACTTAAACCCTTCTCTACATAGAAGGGAACCACCAATGAGATTCTTCTTGATGGCGGGGACATGCTGCACGTTCTTCAGTTGCGCGATCCTTCCCGAAGTAAACTTCAGATCGACCGTGCCAACACCATGAATAGAAGCACTCACGCCATTCCCCATCAATATGGACCCGTGGCCTGTGACCTGGTAAGAAGAGAACAATGAAATGTCAGCACACACATGAACACCTGCACCTGTATCCACCCACCAATCGGTAGGCTGAAACACTAAAAAACAGCAAATAAATTACCGTATCCAGATGCACCATTCTGATTGTTGCCCACAATCATGTTGACAGACTTGGAGTCCTGTCCTGACTTCTTAAACTTGTTTGGGCACTTGTTGGCACAATGTTCAGCCGAACCACAATTAAAGCAGTCCTCGTCCTTCTTGTTCTTCTTGAAGGTCTTCTTACCCTTCTTCTTGAAGTCGGTATTCTGTTGGACACCGTTCTTTCCCTTGAACTTGTGGGAGTTAAAGTTCCTCTGGTTCACCATGTTGGCAACGGAAGTCCCTTCGGCCCCTTTTCCGTGCGAGTCCTTTGAAGGAAATATGCCCTAGAGGCAATAATAAAGTTATTATTTATTTCCTTATATCATGATAAATGTTTATTATTCATGCTAGAATTGTATTAACCGGAAACATAATACTTGTGTGAATACATAGACAAACAGAGTGTCACTAGTATGCCTCTACTTGACTAGCTCGTTGATCAAAGATGGTTATGTTTCCTAGCCATAGACATGAGTTGTCATTTGATTAACGGGATCACATCATTAGGAGAATGATGTGATTGACTTGACCCATTCCGTTAGCTTAGCACTCAATCGTTTAGTATGTTGCTATTGCTTTCTTCATGACTTATACATGTTCCTATGACTATGAGATTATGCAACTCCCGTTTACCGGAGGAACACTTTGTGTGCTACCAAACATCACAACGTAACTGGGTGATTATAAAGGTGCTCTACAGGTGTCTCCAAAGGTACTTGTTGGGTTGGCGTATTTCGAGATTAGGATTTGTCACTCCGATTGTCGGAGAGGTATCTCTGGGCCCACTCAGTAATACACATCACTATAAGCCTTGCAAGCATTGTAACTAATGAGTTAGTTGCGGGATGATGTATTACGGAACGAGTAAAGAGACTTGCCGGTAACGAGATTAAATTAGGTATCGAGATACCGACAATCGAATCTCGGGCAAGTAACATACCGATGACAAAGGGAACTACGTATGTTGTTATGCGGTCTGACCGATAAAGATCTTCGTAGAATATGTGGGAGCCAATATGAGTTTATATGTTTTGATGTACCGAAGGTTGTTCGGAGTCCCGGATGTGATCATGGACATGACGAGGAGTCTCGAAATGGTCGAGACATAAAGATTGATATATTGGAAGCCTATGTTTGGATATCGGAAGTGTTCCGGGTGAAATCGGGATTTTTCTGGAGTACCCTGAGGTTACCGGAACCCCACGGTAACTTAATGGGCCTTAGTGGGCCTAGGTGGAAGAGAGGAGAGGAGGCCAGGGCAGGGCCGCACGCCCCTCCCCCCTAGTCCGAATAGGACAAGGAGAGGGGGGCGGCGCCCCCCTTTCCTTCCTCCCCTCCACCTCTTCCCCCCCTCTCTCCTAGTCCAACATGGAAAAGGGGGGGAGTCCTACTCCCGGTAGGAGTAGGACTCCTCCTGGCGCGCCTCTCCCCTTGACCGGCCAAACCCCCCTTGCTCCTTTATATACGGGGGCAGGGGGCACCTCTAAACACACAATTGATCATTGATCTCTTAGCCGTGTGCGGTGCCCCCCTCCACCATATTACACCTCGATAATATCGTAGCGGTGCTTAGGCGAAGCCCTGCATCGGTAGAACATCATCATTGTCACCACGCCGTCGTGCTGACGAAACTCTCCCTCAACACTCGGCTGGATCGGAGTTCGAGGGACGTCATCGAGCTGAACGTGTGCTGAACTCGGAGGCGCCGTACGTTCGGTACTTGATCGGTCGGATCGTGCAGACGTACGACTACATCAACCGCGTTGTGTTAACGCTTCCGCTTTCGGTCTACGAGGGTACGTAGACAACACTCTCCCCTCTCGTTGCTATGCATCACCATGATCTTGCGTGTGCGTAGGAATTTTTTGAAATTACTACGTTCTCCAACAGTGGCATCCGAGGCTGGTTTTATGCGTTGATGTTATATGCACGAGTAGAACACAAGTGAGTTGTGGGCGATATAAGTCATACTGCTTACCAGCATGTCATATTTTGGTTCAGCGGTATTGTGAGATGAAGCGGCCCGGACCGACATTACGCGTACGCTTACGCGAGACTGGTTTCACCGTTGCGAGCACTCGTTTCTTAAAGGTGACTTGCGGGTGTCTGTCTCTCTCACTTTAGTTGAACCGAGTGTGGCTATGCTCGGTCCTTGCGAAGGTTAAAACAGCACCAACTTGACAAACTATCGTTGTGGTTTTGATGCGTAGGTAAGAACGGTTCTTGCTAAGCCCGTAGCAGCCACGTAAAACTTGCAACAACAAAGTAGAGGACGTCTAACTTGTTTTTGCAGGGCATGTTGTGATGTGATATGGTCAAGACATGATGCTATATTTTATTGTATGAGATGATCATGTTTTGTAATCGAGTTATCGGCAACTGGCAGGAGCCATATGGTTGTCGCTTTATTGTATGCAACGCAATCGCCATGTAATTGTTTTACTTTATCACTAAGCAGTAGCGATAGTCGTAAAAGCAATAGTTGGCGAGACGATAACGATGCTACGATGGAGATCAAGGTGTCGCGCCGGTGACGATGGTGATCATGACGGTGCTTCGGAGATGGAGATCACAAGCACAAGATGATGATGGCCATATCATATCACTTATATTGATTGCATGTGATGTTTATCTTTTATGCATCTTATCTTGCTTTGTTTGACGGTAGCATTATAAGATGATCTCTCACTAAAATTTCAAGATAAAAGTGTTCTCCCTGAGTATGCACCGTTGCCAAAGTTCGCCGTGCCCAGACACCACGTGATGATCGGGTGTGATAAGCTCTACGTCCAGCTACAACGGGTGCAAGCCAGTTTTGCACACGCAGAATACTCAGGTTAAACTTGACGAGCCTAGCATATGCAGATATGGCCTCGGAACACTGAGACCGAAAGGTCGAGCGTGAATCATATAGTAGATATGATCAACATAGTGATGTTCACCATTGAAAACTACTCCATTTCACGTGATGATCAGTTATGGTTTAGTTGATTTGGATCACGTAATCACTTAGATGATTAGAGGGATGTCTATCTAAGTGGGAGTTCTTAAGTAATATGATTAATAGAACTTAAATTTATCATGAACTTAGTACCTGATAGTATCTTGCTTGTCTATGTTAATTGTAGATAGATGGCCCGTGCTGTTGTTCCGTTGAATTTTAATGCGTTCCTTGAGAAAGCAAAGTTGAAAGATGATGGTAGCAATTACACGGACTGGGTCCGTAACTTGAGGATTATCCTCATTGCTGCACAGAAGAATTACGTTCTGGAAGCACCGCTGGGTGCCAGGCCTGCTGCAAGAGCAACACCAGAGATTATGAACGTCTGGCAGAGCAAAGCTGATGACTACTCGATAGTTCAGTGTGCCATGCTTTACGGCTTAGAACCGGGTCTTCAACGACGTTTTGAACGTCATGGAGCATATGAGATGTTCCAGGGGTTGAAGTTAATATTTCAAGCAAATGCCCGGATTGAGAGATATGAAGTCTCCAATAAGTTCTACAGCTGCAAGATGGAAGAGAATAGTTCTGTCAGTGAGCATATACTCAAAATGTCTGGGTATAACAATCACTTGATTCAACTGGAAGTTAATCTTCCGGATGATAGCGTCATTGACAGAATTCTTCAATCACTGCCACCAAGCTACAAGAGCTTCGTGATGAACTATAACATGCAAGGGATGAATAAGACAATTCCCGAGCTCTTCGCAATGCTAAAGGCAGCGGAGGTAGAAATCAAAAAGGAGCATCAAGTGTTGATGGTCAATAAGACCACTAGTTTTAAGAAAAAGGGCAAAGGGAAGAAGAAGGGGAACTTCAAGAAGAACAGCAAGCAAGTTGATGTTCAGGAGAAGAAACCCAAATCTGGACCTAAGCCTGAGACTGAGTGCTTCTACTGCAAGCAGACTGGTCACTGGAAGTGTTGAGGATATAGACCTTAGAGTCACCCGCCAGGAGGGGCCGGGTTACTCTAATGGTCATTACCAGAAGCCCGGAGCCAAGCCTGAAGACGATGGGCCAGAGATGGGCTTAAGACCCGGATATGACTTAAGGCCCAGAGTTACAATCATTATTATGGTAGAGCTTGTAGTGTAAGGCAAGTATAGTTGAGAGTCCGAGCCGGACACTCTTATGAGCCGACCGGGACTCTAAGGGCTGCTGGGCGTCAGCCTCCCTATATAAAGGGACAACCCGGCAGCGGTTTGGGGACAAGAATAATCTCATCGAAAGCCGGGCATAGCAGTTTAGCTCCCTGGTGATCGTAACCCTAATCAATACCACCTCAACTGGACGTAGGCTTTTACCTTCACCGTAAGGGGCCGAACCAGTATAAACCCTCGTGTTCCTTGTCCCGCATTAACCCCTTCAAGCTTCCTAGTTGCGATGGCTCCACGACTAAGTCCTAGCTCGAGGACATCTGCCGTGACAATTCCACGACAGGAAGCGGAACTGCCCCAAGTATTTGGCGGATAAGAAGGATGGCAAGGTGAACAAAGGTATATGTGATATACATGTTATTGATGTGTACCTTACCAGAGCTCGCAGTAGCACCTGGGTATTTGATACTGGTTCTGTTGCTAATATTTGCAACTCGAAACAGGGACTACGGATTAAGTGAACACTGGCCAAGGACGAGGTGACGATGCGCGTGGGAAACGGTTCCAAAGTCGATGTGATCGCCGTCGGCACGCTACCTCTACATCTACCTTCGGGATTAGTATTAGACCTAAATAATTGTTATTTGGTGCCAGCGTTGAGCATGAACATTATATCTGGATCTTGTTTAATGCGAGACGGTTATTCATTTAAATCAGAGACTAATGGTTGTTCTATTTATATGAGTAATATCTTTTATGGTCATGCACCCTTGAAGAGTGGTCTATTTTTAATGAATCTCGGTAGTAGTGACACACATATTCATAATGTCGAAGCCAAAAGATGCAGAGTTAATAATGATAGTGCAACTTATTTGTGGCACTGCCGTTTAGGTCATATCGGTGTAAAGCGCATGAAGAAACTCCATAATGATGGACTTTTGGAATCACTTGATTATGAATCACTTGGTACTCGTGAACCGTGTCTCATGGGCAAGATGACTAAAACACTGTTCTCCGGAACTATGGAGAGAGCAACTAATTTGTTGGAAATCATACATACAGATGTATGTGGTCCGATGAATATTGAGGCTCGTGGCGGATATCGTTATTTTCTCACCTTCACAGATGATTTAAGCAGATATGGGTATATCTACTTAATCAAACATAAGTCTGAAACATTTGAAAAGTTCAAAGAATTTCAGAGCGAAGTTGAAAATCATCGTAACAAGAAAATAAAGTTTCTACGATCAGATCGTGGAGGAGAATATTTGAGTTACGAGTTTGGCCTACATTTGAAACAATGCGGAATAGTTTCGCAACTCACGCCACCCGGAACACCACAACGTAATGGTGTGTCCGAACGTCGTAATCGTACTTTACTAGATATGGTGCGATCTATGATGTCTCTTACTGATTTACCGCTATCGTTTTGGGGTTATGCTTTAGAGACGGCTGCATTCACTCTAAATAGGGCACCATCGAAATCCGTTGAGACGACGCCTTATGAACTATGGTTTGGCAAGAAACCAAAGTTGTCGTTTCTTAAAGTTTGGGGTTGCGATGATTATGTGAAGAAACTTCAACCTGATAAGCTCGAACCTAAATCGGAGAAATGTGTCTTCATAGGATACCCAAAGGAGACTGTTGGGTACACCTTCTATCACAGATCCGAAGGCAAGACATTCGTTGCTAAGAATGGATCCTTTCTAGAGAAGGAGTTTCTCTCGAAAGAAGTGAGTGGGAGGAAAGTAGAACTTGATGAGGTAACTGTACCTGCTACCTTATTGGAAAGTAGATCATCACCGAAACCAGTTTCTGCGACACCTACACCAATTAGTGAGGAAGTTAATGATAATGATCATGAAACTTCAGATCAAGTTATTACCGAACCTCGTAGGTCAACCACATTAAGATCCGCACCAGAGTGGTACGGTAATCCTGTTCTGGAGGTTATGTTACTAGACCATGACGAACCTACGAACTATGAAGAAGCGATGGTGAGCCCAGATTCCGCAAAATGGCTTGAGGCCATGAAATCCGAGATGGGATCCATGTATGAGAACAAAGTATGGACTTTGGTTGACTTGCCCGGTGATCGGCAAGCCATTGAAAATAAATGGATCTTCAAGAAGAAGACTGACGCTGACGGTAATGTTACTGTCTATAAAGCTCGACTTGTTGCGAAAGGTTTTCGACAAGTTCAAGGGATTGACTACGATGAGACCTTCTCACCCGTAGCGATGCTTAAGTCTGTCCGAATCATGTTAGCAATTGCCGCATTTTATGATTATGAAATTTGGCAAATGGATGTCAAAACTGCATTCCTGAATGGATTTCTGGAAGAAGAGTTGTATATGATGCAACCGGAAGGTTTTGTCGATCCAAAGGGAGCTAACAAAGTGTGCAAGCTCCAGCGATCCATTTATGGACTGGTGCAAGCCTCTCGGAGTTGGAATAAACGCTTTGATAGTGTGATCAAAGCATTTGGTTTTATACAGACTTTTGGAGAAGCCTGTATTTACAAGAAAGTGAGTGGGAGCTCAGTAGCATTTCTGATATTATATGTGGATGACATATTGCTAATTGGAAATGATATAGAATTTCTGGATAGCATAAAGGGATACTTGAATAAGAGTTTTTCAATGAAAGACCTCGGTGAAGCTGCATATATATTGGGCATCAAGATCTATAGAGATAGATCAAGACGCTTAATTGGACTTTCACAAAGCACATACCTTGACAAAGTTTTGAAGAAGTTCAAAATGGATCAAGCAAAGAAAGGGTTCTTGCCTGTATTACAAGGTGTGAGATTGAGTAAGACTCAATGCCCGACCACTGCAGAAGATAGAGAGAAGATGAAAGATGTTCCCTATGCTTCAGCCATAGGCTCTATCATGTATGCAATGCTGTGTACCAGACCTGATGTGTGCCTTGCTATAAGTTTAGCAGGGAGGTACCAAAGTAATCCAGGAGTGGATCACTGGACAGCGGTCAAGAACATCCTGAAATACCTGAAAAGGACTAAGGATATGTTTCTCGTTTATGGAGGTGACAAAGAGCTCATCGTAAATGGTTACGTTGATGCAAGCTTTGACACTGATCCGGACGATTCTAAATCACAAACCGGATACGTGTTTACATTGAACGGTGGAGATGTCAGTTGGTGCAGTTCTAAGCAAAGTGTCGTGGCGGGATCTACGTGTGAAGCGGAGTACATAGTTGCTTCGGAAGCAGCAAATGAAGGAGTCTGGATGAAGGAGTTCATATCCGATCTAGGTGTCATACCTAGTGCATCGGGACCAATGAAAATCTTTTGTGACAATACTGGTGCAATTGCCTTAGGAAAGGAATCCAGATTTCACAAGAGAACCAAGCACATCAAAAGACGCTTCAATTCCATCCGGGATTTAGTCCAGGTGGGAGACATAGAAATTTGCAAGATACATACGGATCTGAATGTTGCAGACCCGTTGACTAAGCCTCTTCCACGAGCAAAACATGATCAGCACCAAGACTCCATGGGTGTAAGAATCATTACTGTGTAATCTAGATTATTGACTCTAGTGCAAGTGGGAGACTGAAGGAAATATGCCCTAGAGGCAATAATAAAGTTATTATTTATTTCCTTATATCATGATAAATGTTTATTATTCATGCTAGAATTGTATTAACCGGAAACATAATACTTGTGTGAATACATAGACAAACAGAGTGTCACTAGTATGCCTCTACTTGACTAGCTCGTTGATCAAAGATGGTTATGTTTCCTAGCCATAGACATGAGTTGTCATTTGATTAACGGGATCACATCATTAGGAGAATGATGTGATTGACTTGACCCATTCCGTTAGCTTAGCACTCGATCGTTTAGTATGTTGCTATTGCTTTCTTCATGACTTATACATGTTCCTATGACTATGAGATTATGCAACTCCCGTTTACCGGAGGAACACTTTGTGTGCTACCAAACGTCACAACGTAACTGGGTGATTATAAAGGTGCTCTACAGGTGTCTCCAAAGGTACTTGTTGGGTTGGCGTATTTCGAGATTAGGATTTGTCACTCCGATTGTCAGAGAGGTATCTCTGGGCCCACTCAATAATACACATCACTATAAGCCTTGCAAGCATTGTAACTAATGAGTTAGTTGCGGGATGATGTATTACGGAACGAGTAAAGAGACTTGCCGGTAATGAGATTAAATTAGGTATCGAGATACCGACGATCGAATCTCGGGCAAGTAACATACCGATGACAATGGGAACAACGTATGTTGTTATGCGGTCTGACCGATAAAGATATTCGTAGAATTTGTGGGAGCCAATATGAGCATCCAGGTTCCGCTATTGGTTATTGACCGGAGAGGTGTCTCGGTCATGTCTACATAGTTCTCGAACCCGTAGGGTCCGCACGCTTAACGTTACGATGACAGTTATATTATGAGTTTATATGTTTTGTTGTACCGAAGGTTGTTCGGAGTCCCGGATGTGATCACGGACATGACGAGGAGTCTCGAAATGGTCGAGACATAAAGATTGATATATTGGAAGCCTATGTTTGGATATCAGAAGTGTTCCGGGTGAAATCGGGATTTTTCCGGAGTACCGGGAGGTTACCGGAACCCCCGGTAACTTAATGGGCCTTAGTGGGCCTAGGTGGAAGAGAGGAGAGGAGGCCAGGGCAGGGCCGCACACCCCCCCAGTCCGAATAGGACAAGGAGAGGGGGGCGGCGCCCCCCTTTCCTTCCTCCCCTCCACCTCTTCCCCCCTCTCTCTCCTAGTCCAACATGGAAATGGGGGGAGTCCTACTCCCGGTAGGAGTAGGACTCCTCCTGGCGCGCCTCTCCCCTTGGCCGGCCGAACCCCCCCTTGCTCCTTTATATACGGGGGCAGGGGGCACCTCTAAACACACAATTGATCATTGATCTCTTAGCCGTGTGCGGTGCCCCCCTCCACCATATTACACCTCGATAATATCGTAGCAGTGCTTAGGCGAAGCCCTGCGTCGGTAGAACATCATCATTGTCACCACGCCGTCGTGCTGACGAAACTCTCCCTCAACACTCGGCTGGATCGGAGTTCGAGGGACGTCATTGAGCTGAACGTGTGCTGAACTCGGAGGTGCCGTACGTTTGGTACTTGATCGGTCGGATCGTGAAGACGTACGACTACATCAACCGCATTGTGTTAATGCTTCCGCTTTCGGTCTACGAGGGTACGTAGACAACACTCTCCCCTCTCGTTGCTATGCATCACCATGATCTTGCGCGTGCGTAGGAATTTTTTTGAAATTACTACGTTCTCCAACATCCTTTGCCCTCGAATTCTGCTCAACACTCAGATGGCCAATGACATCCTCCACAGAGAATTCACGCCTCTGATGTTTCAGAGTGGTGGCAAAGTTCCTCCAGGAATTGGGGAGCTTAGCGATTATGCAGCCCGCGACAAACTTGCCCGGTAACTCGCACTTCAGAAGCTCAAGCTCCTTAACAATGCATATAATCTCATGAGCCTGCTCCAGTACAGGACGGTTCTCAACCATCTTGTAATCGTGGAACTGCTCTATAATATACATCTCTCTCCCTGCATCAGCGGCCCCGAACTTAGATTCGAGCGCCTCCCACAAGTCCTTGACGACATGCACATGTAAATATGCGTCGACCAGTTTAACTGCTCCGAGAAACACAGTGGTTGCCTCACTGAACGCCTTCTCCTGTTCAGGAGCAATCGTTCCCGTGGACACACCGGTGACCCAGAACACGTTCATATCCGTGAGCCATAAAGTCGTCTTTGTCTGCCAGCGCTTAAAATACGTACCGGTAAACTTATCCGGTTTCAGTGCTGCGGCAAAGCCACTTGCCAAAAAATTCTTACACATAATAGGTTTTTGAATTGCTAAGTAAATAGGCAATTTTTCGATTAATTTAATCCACGAGTATATAACTAGCATGGCATTGACACAAATAAACGCATACTGATATTCAGTCAAGCAAGCACATACTACGCTAATTGCAGAAAGATCTACATATAACGCTAGCATGGCTAAAACAGAAAACAGTAGGAGTGGGATAAACGAGTTATACCCTCCAGTAGGCCATGCAAAGGCCGCGGCGGTGGTGGCGGCAGCAGCGTCCTCGGCGGCCTTCTTGTCAGCTTCAAGTTTCTTGGCAGCGAGACGGTCGGCGTCGGACTGCGACATGGTGATGATGAAGATGCGCGGACATACAGGAAGTAGACGAACAGCGAGCAGTCGCATAGTCACTTCCCAAAAACCTATTCGCCTCTCTCCCGTACAGGAACCGGAGAGACGGGGTTTCGGAGACCTGCTCTCCCATCGACCGTGTACGCAGCGGACGGGATGGAGTCACCGGCGGCAGCAGCAGCAAAGGAACGAGGGTGGGTGGTTCGCGTGGAGCAGATGTGATCTGATCGTGGCGGCTAGGGTTAGGAGACACCGCACACTTATATAGGCGCAGCCGCGTGGAGAGACGTGGGCTCGACCCACGTCCGAGTCCGTGACAGCCCACGATCCAACGTCTCAGATCGTGGCCCAGCTGTCAGAAACTCTCCGTTAGTGACTGGCAAAAATAAGCGCGTAGGTGTGAGCTCGGCTCGGCTCATTCCCGCAACCCGCGTCGCGTCGCGACGAGGCGGCGGAGGAGGAGCGCGCGAGGGCCTCTTCTCTTCTCAAGCTCCAATAGCATGTAGAAGAGCCACCCTTATAAGGAGGTCCAACTCCTCTTCCACTTTCTGGGTGGGACTAAACTTCCCACCTCCACCTAGTGCCAATAACCCACATGGGCCCTTAGAGATATTTTTGAAATTGCTATATGGGCTTAAGGCCCATCTCAAATTTCAGCATTTTGTGTGTGTTGGATTCAGTACTTATCAGTGATATTGGTAGTTCTCTGTAGTACTCTGTTTGTATTAGTTTTACCTTTTCTCCATCATGATTGCTTAGTTGCATTATTTTTGCTTCTAACTATACTGCCCTGCTGCAGATGATAGCGTCTCAAACTGGACTTTTTGATCATTTGATAAACGTTTGTAAATTCAAGTGTGGTCCTCTTCTGCAACCTGTGACCTATTACTTCTTAATTTATAGGCTTTAAGTTTCAGTCATCCCTATATCGTCAGGTAATATAACAAGGCTGTTGTTTAGATCATATAATCAAGCATGTCTGCTTATCGGAATTAATGATTGCCACGTTTGTTGAATTAAAGTTTCACTTGTCAGAACAGTTTACACACATTGAATTACTTAGTGTACCTCTAAGGTTTTACCTTCTGCAAAGGTATAACACCTACAGATGATCTGATTTTTCTTCTTCTAGATCCCCATGTGTGTGAATATGTGTGTGAGTAACTAATTTGCCCCATGTATAGGTAGACAACGATCAATATGAGAGGGTGCTCAGCTACATATTGATCCTTGTCAATTCAGTACAAATTTAGTGAATTTACAGATGGAGCTATATGTCCTCGGTGATGTACAAGCAAACACTAAATTGTTGCAGTGTACAAAGTCCCTAAGTAATTCCTGGGGCTACAAGTTTTAAATAAAAAGATGACGAGTCTCTACCATATTCAGCCTCTGCTTTAGAATATGATTTGAACTATAGGACAACCGGTTGCTTTTGGTAATTTATGCCACTAATTCTCGGTCCTTTGTGTGAGCTATGTTTTCCTTGCGCTTTTGCTTCTTACTTACATATTGGTATGGTGTCAGGTTTACTTGCCTACAAGTTTGGTTCCACTTGGTACGGACACCGTTCTCTGCTGTCAGCATATCTATAGTATCAGGATATTGTTACTACCTTGAGTGCTGAATTTAAGGATGTCTTATCATGTATTACTTTGACTCCCTTCTGAATTATGAGGTCATCCCATAACCGTCCACTAATCAGGTGTCTGGTCCATCTTTTTACCCTTACTAGTAGAATGCCCGTGCGTTGCCACGGGCTACATTGCTACTAAATGAATCAATCAAATAATTAAGATCGTCTTCAAAGTTGAAACTCATTTCTTTCTCATATGTCCTTTTGTGTTCGGACATCAAACGCGTCCAACGGTACTCCTTAAAATTAATTGGTGTGACAGTTAAGACTCTTCTAATCCAGTCCATATATGATGGAGAAATGTAGTTATTCGGACTATCTATATTGTTATATCGAACACGAGGTCCAACATAAAAATCTACCACCATGTTACCTTCACCACACTGTCCAACACAAAAAAACATCCCATGACGCACCCTTTCTTTTCTCTACAGGACATTTCTCGCTAAAGCCCTCTCCTTTAAAACCAGATGAGGCCCACATCACATTCGTCATAGTGCCATCTCTCCTTCACACTATACTTCCCTACGGACCGCTAAGGATGGGTCCCCCACCAACCACCCCGCTCTCTGCTCTGATCCCCGTGTCCGTACCGATCCGCCACCACCATCAAGGGGGAGAAGGCGTGCACTACTCATGACGCCCCTGAGCCAAGAAGGCACACCCGATGTCTCCTGACAATTGCCACGTTGTAACATACAGTTGAATGTCATGCATAACCACGATACGCCAGCGTGTTCATTATTAACTCTTGAAAAACTACCGATGCATTTACCATTCTATCCTAACCAAAAAAATGTATTACTCGATGAAAAACAATGAACAACTCACTCATGCAATTTTCTGTTAAGCCATTTCTAATGAAATGCAATTGGCCACATTTTCTAACGTAGAAAAATTATTCCGGTCATATAGCATTAGACCAACCCCAACCCCCATCCCGCTCACTCTCAACCCTCAACGTAACTATAATATCCATAACTTGTGTTCTAAGTGGGCCAGTGCACGCCAGCAGCAAGGGAAAAGGGCGACAACCGCCTTCGGATGTTATTCGCTATGGCCTATAGCAAATTTTCTAGACAACAAAGATAATGCTAGCTCAACATGCATTTAACAAAAAAATGAATTACAAATCACAATGAAAATATATTTGACGACTTAAAGCAAACAAATACTAATCTTTGTTGTTTTCTTTTCCATTTCAGTAAGAAACAAAATGAGTACATGAGTCATCCCCATGAAATGCATCAACAAAGCAGACAGGAGCAACAAAATTAAAGCAAACTTCTTACCGGGTTGGCAATTCATCCAAGTATTTTTACATGGACCATCATAATGCAAGACAAATAAAGTTCACATAAAAAACAACAATGATCGGACGCATTACAGACATCATCATATGTATGTGTAATACATGACCATGTTTGGTGTTGCTGGAAGACCACTTTCCTTCTCATCCCGAGCAACAACTTCAGCTTTGTTTCCACACGATCTCTTTATAGCATAGGTCAGGGCACTTCACGGATAATCTGGATAACACTCACATGTTCATTCATTTTTTCATATAACGGTCAAAGAAAAAAGTACACTCAATTTATCATTTAATTAGAGCACCGGTTTAATCCATAAAGGCAGCGTGTAGGGCACTCTCTCACACACAGAGGAATGCTTGTATTTCTTAGTTTTTCCACCTACCTACGGCACATCATTTCAAGAATAGTTGTTGAAGCAACTTATATGCAAAGCACGACTACTATCACGGCATCCTTTTTGAGGAGAAAAATAACTAATAACACGACATTCTATGTCTCGTTGCTATCCTATTTATTTGATCATTTTGGGAGCTTCAATTCCTTGAATAATTCAGTGAATGCTATCTGCAATGACCCGTTGTCTGCCAATGCCAACACTCATCTAGCCTTCTCATTCGCCAATGTTAGCCTCCCACTTAGCTTCTCTCCTTCTTCTCCATGCCCTCAACCTTCACAAGTTCTTCGTCATACTTCTCCATCACCTCCCCGACATTCATATCATCCACCACGAACATAATTCATAACATTCAGGCAGTAAAGGTCAATGTACACCAAGCCGGTCAAATAAACAATACTTTAGCATCTCTCAAGGGAAGTTTCAAATTTCACCTAAAAATTTCAATTAAAGTCACGTTGGAAATTTAATCTACTACCCAATATTAAATTCTATATGATAAATGTGATAGCTTAAATTCAAAGTAATAGATTGGATCCTCCCTTAACAATATGACTGGTAGATAGTTTTGAGGGGAAATCTGCATATATTTTAGCATAGACTTACCCAAAGAAAAAGTCATTATAACCATTCAACAAATGACCTATAACCTCTAATGTACCCAAGGGGAACAGATCAGACATGTTTTTGTAAGTCCTAGGATAACCAAAAAGCACATCATCATGACATGTCATCAGTTGGAAGTGTGACACTTATGACCGTGGTATGTAATTGATATATTCTGGTTGGAAGTGTGTCACCAGATGCAATGTGGAAGTGTGTCATTAGATGCAATGTGGAGGGAAGATATCAAGGATACTCATCGGAGTATGCTGTGGCACTGGAGCAGCTGCGTACCGGTAGGAGAACGGTAGCCCCACTCGTTTACTGGTCGGCGGTCACAACCACGCACTTGTTGTCGGTTCTATATCCGGCATATCTCGTAATAGGGGTCCTAAGCTAAGCGTCTTGGAGCGATGGTAACATGAACACATGATTTTAGCCAGCTTCGGGCTCTCTCGAAGAGATAATACCCTACATGCTGCTTTTGATTGTATTCATATGGGGTGTAGTACAGAGTACATGTATCTACCACGAGACTGTTCCCATGAATCTGAGATTGCCTATTGACTAGCCTGGCCTCGGTTTATATAAAACACCAGAGGCCTAGGGTTTAGGGGAGTGCTCGTGTTGGGCGCCAAGTCTTGTGGGATCTCCCTTGTATGCGGCATGGGCTTCCCGAAGTGGCCCATGAGTAAATCGTCATGGGGGTTCTCGGCCCGATCCAGCTGGTCGGGAGACGACGTGGTGAGTACCCCCTAGTCCAGGACACCGTCAGTAGCCCACTGAACCGGTCTTCAAGTTGGGGACGCTCCTCGATTCTTCCGAACTGTTCTTCATCTTCGGCCGTCGGTCTTGAAAACTGGTTCAATAAATCTTCTCATCTTCGATCTTGAGGATCGCCGAAGTGAATCCGAAGAGTTTACACGTCGGGTATCCGAGGAGCCCCTTTAAGTTCTCGGCCTTTATCAATGCCTTGTTATTTTTATGCCACACCTCGGGTTTGAAATTGTTCCCGTGCGGCGGTGCCCTCTTGCATCCGAGCTCCAACGCCAGACTGCATTCGAGGTATCTTTTGCAGCCGAGCACCAACGCCGGACCGCTTCCAAGCTCCAACGCCGGAATGTATCCGAGCTCCAACGTCGGACTGTATTTGAAGAGTCTTTTTACAGCCGAGCTCCAGCGCCGGATTGTATCCGAGGACTCTTTTTACAGCCGAGCTCCAGCGCCGGACTATATCCGAGGTGTCATAGATTACCTCGGTCTTGAAAAAGTTAAAAGGGTTCAACCAAGCTTAATGCTGGAGATGCCCTCTATGGATTTAATTCCGATTTGTGCAATGTATTCTCTGCTGAGATGTATAGCCAATAGCCCTCAAGGTGTGTGTCGGCCAAAAATCCGAGATGCACATTAGAGGAGATAGTGATCAGCGGACAGGCCCTTGAGAGAGGGTTTCGAGAAGTCGCCGTAATATATTAGCTTGATGCCGGATAAGTCCCAGATAGTATCTATTGTTGTCCGAAGACGCGTTTGCCCATAGTCCGGTCAAGCCGAACACTAAGCACTTTGAATTTTCTGCATTGAATAGGCAATGCAGTAGCCCCCGAGACACTGGTCGGGTGGCAACACCAGATCAAGGGATCGATGTGCCCCTTTAATATTAGTAAATGATAAGCCCAAAGCCCAGTAGCCCCCGAGCCTTAGTGTGGACACGGGTGGCCGAATTAAGGATCGATATCCAGAGTAAAATCACAAATTATGTGTAGTGATTTTACGTATCCAAGTACTCTACATCATTAATGCTCGGATCCGCATCTATAATACCTAAATAGTTCATCCCACTACCTTATTTCTTTTGACATGCAGCCTATCCACATCAGCAATCTGCCACATCAGCAATTATTTATTTTTAAACCATTTTTTGTTGACATTTACACAAGTTGCTTTCATCACTCTGCTTCTAGACTTTAAACAACCGAGTGAAGCCCAATGGTCTCGATTGGCAAATAGAAAAAAGAAGCCCAATCGTCTCAGGAGAAGCCCAACCGTCTGTCCCTGCGTTGTTTTCTACCTCCTACTACTTCATCCTCATCCCTCCCCTCCGCGCATCTCTTTGCTTCTCTCCCAACCCCCTCCATCCTCCTCTGCTTCTCCTGCAGTGCCATACCGCATCCTCTTATGTGCTCCACTGCAAGCACCAACAAGGCAGACGCTTCGCCTTCTCCAGATCTGTGAAGCGATGAACAGGGCATCGAGGCGTTAGGTATCACGAGAAGAAGCTCTGCCCATGATCCCTCGCCACCAAACTCATTCTACCAGGGGAGACTAGCCACCATCTGAATGGCTTCGTCGACTCAAAGCTCCCCGAGTGTCGGTCAAGCACTTCATGACGTGGTACCTCCTGGTCGTTTTATATGCGTAGCTGTGGAGCCATCTCCGGCGCCTCTGCCATAAAGGTAGCCGTCTCTCTTGCTCTCTGCTTCAGGAGCAAGGCCCCCTGTTTTCTTTCATTTGCCAGAGCCGACGACCTCGCAATTGAGAAGGTTACTAATCCCTTATGTCAATCCCTGTTCATATCTCTCAAATTAACCTCAGGGTGTTGTCGATTTTGCTTCGTGCATGTCTGCTTCCGCTCAAGTTATAGCACTGGGTGAAATTTTGAGTCCCCATCGCCAGTTGGTACCTCCCTCTCATCATCTGATATGTATCAGGTTGTTCTGTATTCCTCCATGGATCTATTCCTAAACATATACTGTACTATCTTGCTACTTTTTCGTCAGGTTATCCTACACGATTTGCTGATTATTGTTTTTCTACAGCAAAAGGGTCTCGCCCCGATTCCGTTTCAGAAATCAGGTACTATATAGTTTGGTAGCAAGAGGAACACAGCTAACATACAGGCTCAGCGGAAAGAAAGGAAGGAAACGCCAACCAGCCACTAGGAAAGGCATATAACTTTTGTATTTGCGAGAAAAAAGGCGTATAACTAATTACAGAGATTTCATACACATTAACTCGAAATGACAGAATAATCAGGCTGAGGAGATTAATTGCCGATTATTTTTCACATGCCTTCTATACTTATGCACATGAATGAATTCCCTATTTTTTGCATCCTCAATCGTGCATCTTTAATTATTTATTGGTTGTTGTTCTGAATTGTTGTGAAATTGTGCTATCTAATTTCCTACATATATGGTTATCGTACTTGAGGGTTGGAGGTCCAAGATTTATATTGACATGCACAATATCAAAACAGGGAAAACAATCTTAAGCACTGCAGATTGTTTCTCTAGCTCTATAGGATATTGTAGATTATTTCAAGTTTTGATGTTTACTTTCAGTTGTCCAAGCATATTTTCCTAACAATTGTATCTTTTCTTTACCAGGAGATTTTATTCCTCATTTAAGTTCCTTTCAAGAATCAAGACTACCATGGACAATTTTTTTGTTTCAACTCATGTAAACCTAAAGTGTTGGCTGCATGTTGTCATGAGAATAGGATCATCGGCTTAAGGTAAATACATATCTCAATAAACCATTTAATGATTATAATTTCTAATTGTTCCTTTGTTTTGACTAAGAAATATAAGAGCATATGAGCAGAGAAACTGTAGACAAAATACAATCTACAGCCATCCATGGTCATTATTACAAGGGCAAAGGAGGTTGCGTAACTCTGGTGGTCAAAAACACTGTTGTCCGCGCTTCTATATCCTAAGTATTAGGGCTAATAACCGCCCTGCAAGGCTCCAAAAAGGTATTTGTTTCTCTTACCATGACAATGATGCAGCTCCCAGCACACAGGAAAGTGCCGTCAGATAACACACATATTCGTCTCCCTTTCTTTTGTGTGTGCGCGTGTGTGCTCAGATATTCATTTTTTCCCACTTCGTGAATCATTCATGCCCGCTATATTCATTCAGCCTGATGCTCAACAATTTTTTTTTTGCATACACGCTTGTGGTATTACTTACTGATGTTTCTTTTGCCGTGCAGGGGATGCTCTTTAGAAAATTTGTTACCTCTAAAGCCATATTTTCTGAAATGAAATTTGATCATTCCTATGCCCCCTCCATTTTCTTGAATTGAAGTTCCATCATAGTTTGCAGAAATCAGCTTATTAGTTGTCCTCTTAGATCAATCCTCAAGTTTGTTATAAGTTGTTTGCCACCTTATGACTAATGACAATGTTCTAAATAAAACAAATTGTACTTCCATATGTGTCTAGCTCTCCATGTTTCAATTTCTCAGAAGTAAAGACGCACTTCAATAATTTTAAGCTAAGCTTCTTGCTTGCTTTCCGGAATAATTATTTTGTTATATGTGCCAACTGGCTACATTCAATTTAACCTTTGCTTTATGGTATAATAATATTCAAATATTTCATGAGGTCATGGGTTTGAGTCATGCCTCTTGCAGAAATGTAGGGAAAGACTGCATAGTACGACCCAAAGCAGTCGAACCCTTACCGGACCCTATGCAAGCGGGAGCTACGTGCACCGGGCCGCTCCCTTTATGGTAATAATAATATTCAAATATTTCATTATGTGATGAGGTGACATTATTAGAGGCTAATTCACCTTGGATTGTTCTATTCCTCTCCAGAAAAGATTTGCATATATACGACATGTGCACTGTGATTGGATTGCAACTGAGTTGCATTTGTCCTTATCATTCTATTGTACTAGAGTGCATGCATTCTCACTTTTGTATTGTCTATTTATACAAACAACCGTAGATAACTTATGCTACTCCACGGTATTAACATACTTACTAATTGAAAAAGCACCTTATGATCTGTACAATTGCCCTTGATATGTCCACTATATTTTCCTAATGCATGTCCACTATTCTTCTCTATATTTTTAACGATTGGCTATGTTTTATTCAACCATATAGTTTTTCAAAGTGTTATATATCATCTCACAAAAATATAGTGCATTATATCATGTGCAAAGGATTCCCGCGGCAACGCGCGGGGAATCTTCTAGTTGTACAGAACTTTGATGACCGACCATCGGCTTCAACCACATCGGCTAGTAGTCAAGGAGTGTTTGTCCTACTTTATAAAGCCTTGATAAGGGTAAAGATTTACGACAAACAAGGCAATCCGGCCATATGGTTTTATAAACAAAGGTATACGAAGAGATATGTTATGTTACTTTTTAACGGAAGAAACATCGTCCGAAGAAAATAGCCCCACTATTGGTTCCTTTCTTTGGGTTGTCATGCTGATCACGTTCATAAAACCTCACCTCCGATCAATGTGGGAGAAAAATATTGAGGATTTAGTGTGGGGAAAGTTCTTGAACTCTTATGGTCTCAATGAACCAAAATTTTCGCTTCCGTCGTTGCCGACCAATTATATCCTTTAAGATCGCTAACTTTCAGCTTCACCCAGTCCGAGGTACTAACTCGGATGACCCGGTAGTAACAATCACAGAGGTGCTCCCTTTACCGCCTAGCCAAAAAATTGGGAACGTAGGGGTAAGCACAGGAGCCAGGCAACGCAACTTGGCCAAAATCTTAAGTCAAATTGATCCACATTTGTGGCTTTATAACGATGATTACGGAAGGCGACCCTTGTATATTAAATACAAATGCCAATGATATGTTTATTTTGACTCCGTTGCGACCATTTATCAGTTGAAAGTGGCCCATCGTCCGCTTCCATCCCCTTGTAGATGCTACGTGGGGTGTTTCCGCAAAAACAAAATAATCCTTAGCCGACGGCTCGGTGCCCGAAGGCGGTTGTGTTAGCGGAAACGAGGCAATCAGATATGCGGGCTTTATAACTTTCACTTAGTCATAGGAGCTTAAAGTTGGGAGGCCAATTATTAGCCCCCGGTTAGTGTTCGGCGACGGCCGAGGTCAAGCCGTTAACACTTTGGCCAATGTTGTGAACGGTCCGTCGTTTAACACGGGGTGACCTCCATCGATCTTATAGTTTAACACAGTCATCGGACCGCTGACCAGTTTACGCTTATTGTGACAGTCAGTTTTTGGCTTTCTCCACTAGGGCGCTTAACCATGCGAGTTGAAAGCACAATCGCAGTGGTTCTCCCTTTGCACACCTAGCCGAACAAAGTGGAACGTAGGAGGCAAGGACATGAGCTGGGCAACCCAACTATTAACCGAAGACACAATTCGAAACCGATGCATATATAGCAATATCCGAGAATGTTTTTTTTTGTCGAGGACTCTATGGCGTGCCTTCGTTTTTGGTGGGTTCGGCTGTAGTCCAGCCCCCCATCAATATTGCCAATGATTTAAAGGTGTCTGGCATTGTACTGCTCAGAAACTAGTCTCGATGTGGCGTGTGTTTTGTCAACGCCGAGGTGTAGTTCGGCGAGAAAGATGCCGAACTGTGGGTCGAAAAGGATCTCCCAAGTTGAATTATTATGCAGGGCACCTCGGTCATGAGGATGTCCCGCTTCCTGAAAGAAAAACATACAAGTAGCTAAAAAGCGCCATAAGCTCGAAAAGCCAAAAACTTATGGAAAAGCTTAACGTCTGAACTAAATCAAACTTCTGGTGCCAATCCGAAAATTGGTCTTAAAGTTTTTGTGCTTCTATCGTGCATTAATATGACACATCCGATCTCAAGACTTCAAGCGGGTCAGCCTACGACTTCAACCTCCTTATCCCGAAGGCGTAGTGCTTCTCCGAGGCCAGTTTAGCGAATTAAACTCGAGCGGCTTTAGAGAGAAGCAAGGCTATCCGACTATTGACCATACACTCGAGTCGAAAAAGGAGTGATAGAAAAAGACTTTGCAACGACCAAGAAGAAAACACATTTACTATAAAACGGCTCATATAAATTTTAAGAGCCCGTAGTTAACATGGGTAATGGGAGTTTCTTTTAACCAACAACGTATGTGAGCACGGTCGAACCGAACACAAATTAAAAAATTAAAAACTTTGAGCATGAAAGCGACTTAGCTGGTTAATGTGTTAGGCATTGATGAGGCGGTCCGAGCTTGATTCGGGACAACGTTCCAGCCACCAGGCTGGTCCCGAGGTGGCCGAGCGGAGAGCTCGGCGCTCCGAAGTGGCGACACAGCACGACCGCTATGGAGAGGTGAAGCTCCCAATTCGGCCGAGGTGACAAAGCAGCTCGGCGGGTGATGCCGGAGCCCCCACGTCAGCCAACGCGTCGAAACAGGTCGGCGTCGATTTACCTGTGCACATGAAACAGTGCAAGCCAAAAGTAATAACATAATAGTAATTCTACTTAATTAATTTAAGTGAAGTAAATAATAAGAATATGGCCTGAGCGCCATGGTCGGTCTGGTGGAGTGGCAGCACGGAAAAGCCGACACAGGGACGCGCGTCGAGGCGACGCCATGACTTGGCCGACGTAGGCGGGACGACGCCATTGACTTGACGAGGTGTTAGCGCGGCCTAGCCTAAATAGATTGCCTGCACACACACAAAGTAGTGCCAGCCGGGGATGATAGTAATAAAAAAAAAATCATAGCATAATAAATAATTTATGCAAAATGAGTAATAAGAGAAATATGACCCGTGTGCCGAACACCCGACAAGGTAGAGCTCTCTCGACGATGCCGAAATCCCCGAGGCAACCGAACATGTAGGTGATCACGCGAGCCGATTTATGCCGATTGGGATGACGACGTCAGTTTGCCAAATTGACCGTGTGACGCGGTCGAAGTTGATTACCTACACACTTAAAATAGTGCAGTCCAAAATGATCTTCTACGTAATTGTCATAAATGAAATAAACAATTGGAGGAATATGGCTTGAGCGCCGAGGTCGGCCTGGCGGAGCGCCAAGGTCCGTGTGCCGCGTCCGAGGTGACCCCATGACTTGGTCGGTGTAGGCGGGACGATGACGTCGGCTTGCCAACGGCGGGGCATAGTCGAGGTTAATTATACGCATGCATTAAGTAGTACAAGCTGTTGGGGAACGTAGTAATTTCAAAAAATTTCCTACGCACACGCAAGATCATGGTGATGCATAGCAACGAGAGGGGAGAGTGTTGTCCACGTACCTGTTGGAAATATGCCTAGAGGCAATAATAAATGGTTATTATTATATTTCTTTGTTCATGGTAATTGTCCATTATTCATGCTATAATTGTATTGTCCGGAAATCGTAATACATGTGTAAATACATAGACAACACCATGTCCCTAGTGAGCCTCTAGTTGACTAGCTCGTTGATCAATAGATGGTTACGGTTTCCTGACCATGGACATTGGATGTCGTTGATAACGGGATCACATCATTAGGAGAATGATGTGATGGACAAGACCCAATCCTAAGCATAGCATAAAAGATCGTGTAGTTTCGTTTGCTAGAGCTTTTCCAATGTCAAGTATCTTTTCCTTAGACCATGAGATCGTGCAACTCCCGGATACCGTAGGAGTGCTTTGGGTGTGCCAAACGTCACAACGTAACTGGGTGACTATAAAGGTGCATTACGGGTATCTCCGAAAGTGTCTGTTGGGTTGGCACGGATCGAGACTGGGATTTGTCACTCCGTGTGACGGAGAGGTATCTCTGGGCCCACTCGGTAATGCATCATCATAATGAGCTCAATGTGACTAAGGCGTTAGTCACGGGATCATGCATTGCGGTACGAGTAAAGAGACTTGCCGGTAACGAGATTGAACTAGGTATTGGGATACCGACGATCGAATCTCGGGCAAGTAACATACCGATTGACAAAGGGAATTGCATCGGATTGATTGAATCCTCGACACCGTGGTTCATCCGATGAGATCATCGTGGAGCATGTGGGAGCCAACATGGGTATCCAGATCCCGCTGTTGGTTATTGACCGGAGAGGCGTCTCGGTCATGTCTGCATGTCTCCCGAACCCGTAGGGTCTACACACTTAAGGTCCGGTGACGCTAGGGTTGTAGAGATATATGTATGCGGAAACCCGAAAGTTGTTCGGAGTCCCGGATGAGATCCCGGACGTCACGAGAGGTTCCGGAATGGTCCGGAGGTAAAGATTTATATATGGGAAGTCTTATTTTGGTCGCCGGAAAAGTTTCGCACTTTATCGGTATTGTACCGGGAGTGCCGAAAGGGGTCCGGGGGTCCACCAAGGGGGTCCACCAGCCCCGGGGGGCCACATGGGCTGTAAGGGGTGCGCCTTGGCCTATATGGGCCAAGGGCA
Source organism: Triticum aestivum (assembly GCF_018294505.1). Lineage (NCBI taxonomy): Eukaryota > Viridiplantae > Streptophyta > Magnoliopsida > Poales > Poaceae > Triticum > Triticum aestivum. The sequence goes on from NC_057796.1 coordinate 212,245,835, forward strand.
CCAGCCCCAAGAGGCCCATGCGCAAGAGATAAGAAAAAAGGGAGAGTCCTAAAGGGGGAAGGCACCTCCGAGGTGCCTTGGGGGGGAAGGACTCCCCCCTGGCCGCACCCTTCCTTGGAGGAAGGGGCAAGGCTGCGCCCCCCCTCTCCCTTGGCCCTATATATAGTGGGGGGAAGGGAGGGCAGCAACATCTAAGCCTTGGGCGCCTCCCTCCTCCCCTGCAACACCTCTCTCTCTCTCGCAGAAGCTCGGCGAAGCCCTGCCGGAGACCCGCTACATCCACCACCACGCCGTCGTGCTGTTGGATCTCCATCAACCTCTCCTTCCCCCTTGCTGGATCAAGAAGGAGGAGACGTCGCTGCACCGTACGTGTGTTGAACGCGGAGGTGCCGTCCGTTCGGCACTCGGTCATCGGTGATTTGGATCACGGCGAGTACGACTCCGTCATCCACGTTCATTGGAACGCTTCCGCTCGCGATCTACAAGGGTATGTAGATCCACTCCTTTCCCTCGTTGCTAGTAGACTCCATAGATGCATCTTGGTGAGCGTAGGAAATTTTTAAATTATGCTACGATTCCCAACAGTGGCATCATGAGCCAGGTCTATGCGTAGTTACTATGCACGAGTAGAACACAAAGCAGTTGTGGGCGTTGAGTTTGCCAATTCTTCTTGCCGCTACTAGTCTTTTCTTGTTTCGGCGGCATTGTAGGATGAAGCGGCCCGGACCGACCTTACACGTACGCTTACGTGAGACAGGTTCCACCGACTGACATGCACTAGATGCATAAGGTGGCTAGCGGGTGTCTGTCTCTCCTACTTTAGTCGGAACGGATTCGATGAAAAGGGTCCTTATGAAGGGTAAATAGAAATTGGCAAATCACGTTGTGGTCATACGTAGGTAAGAAACGTTCTTGCTAGAAACCTACAAACCACGTAAAAACTTGCAACAACAATTAGAGGACGTCTAACTTGTTTTTGCAGCAAGTGCTATGTGATGTGATATGGCCAGAAGATGTGATGAATGATATATGTGATGTATGAGATTGATCATATTCTTGTAATAGGAATCACGACTTGCATGTCGATGAGTATGACAACCGGCAGGAGCCATAGGAGTTGTCTTTATTATTTTGTATGACCTGCGTGTCATTGAATAACGCCATGTAAATTACTTTACTTTGTTGCTAAACGCGTTAGCCATAGAAGTAGAAGTAATCGTTGGCGTGACGACTTCATGAAGACACAATGATGGAGATCATGATGATGGAGATCATGGTGTCATGCCGGTGACAAAGATGATCATGGTGCCCCGAAGATGGAGATCAAAGGAGCATAATGATATTGGCCATATCATGTCACTATTTGATTGCATGTGATGTTTATCATGTTTTTGCATCTTATTTGCTTAGAACGACGGTAGCAAGTAGGATGATCCCTTATAATAATTTCAAGAAAGTGTTCACCCTAACTGTGCACCGTTGCGAAGGTTCGTCGTTTCGAAGCACCACGTGATGATCGGGTGTGATAGATTCTTACGTTCGAATACAACGGGTGTTGACGAGCCTAGCATGTACAGACATGGCCTCGGAACACACGCAATACACTTAGGTTGACTTGACGAGCCTAGCATGTACAGACATGGCCTCGGAACACGGAGGACCGAAAGGTCGAGCATGAGTCGTATAGAAGATACGATCAACATGGAGATGTTCACCGATCTTGACTAGTCCGTCTCACGTGATGATCGGACACGGCCTAGTTAAACTCGGATCATGTTTCACTTAGATGACTAGAGGGATGTCTATCTGAGTGGGAGTTCATAATCAGATGAACTTCATTATCATGAACATAGTCAAAAAGGTATTTGCAAATTATGTCATAGCTTGCGCTTTAGTTCTACTGGTTAAGATATGTTCCTAGAGAAAATTTAGTTGAAAATTGGTAGTAGCAATTATGCGGACTGGGTCCGTAAACTGAGGATTGTCCTCATTGCTGCACAGAAGGCTTATGTCCTTAATGCACCGCTCGGTGTGCTGAACCTCAGCGTCGTCTGTAGATGTTACGAAACATCTGACATACACGTTTTGATGACTACGTGATAGTTCAGTGCGGTTTAGAATTGTGGCACCAAAGACGTTTTGAAACGTCGCAGAACATGTGAGATGTTCCGAAGACTGAAATTGGGATTTCAGACTAGTGCCCACGTCAAGAGGTATGAGACCTCTGACAAGTTTCTTAAGCCTGCAAACTAAGGGAGAAAAGCTCAATCGTTGAGCGTGTGCTCAGATAGTCTGAGTGCCACAATCGCTTGAATCGAGTGGGAGTTAATCTCCCAGATGAGATAGTGATAGTTCTCCATAGTCACTGCCACCAAGCTAGTAGAGCTTCGTGATGAACTATAACATATCAAGGATAATCATGATGATCCTTGAGCTATTCGCGATGTTTGACACCGCGAGAGTAGAAATCAAGAAGGAGCATCAATTGTTGATGGTTAGTAAAACCACTAGTTTAAGAAGGGCAAGGGCAAAAGGGATACTTCATGAAACAGCAAGTCGTTTGCTGCTCTAGTGAAGAATCCCAAGGTTGAACCCAAACCCGAGACTAAGTGCTTCTGTAATGAGAGGAACGGTCACTGAAGCAGTACTACCCTAGATACTTGGTAGATGAGAAGGCAGGCAAGGTCGACAGAAGTATATTGGATATACGTTATATGAATGTGTACTTTACTAGTACTCCTAGCAGCAGCAGGGTATTAGATACTGGTTCGGTTGCTAAGTGTTAGTAACTCGAAATAAAAGCTGCGGAATAAATGGAGACTAGCTAAAGGTGAGATGACGATATGTGTTGGAAGTGTTTCCAAGGTTGATGTGATCAAGCATCGCATGCTCCCTCTACCATCGAGATTTGGTGGTTGCGCTGAACATGATTGGATTATGTTTACCGCAAAACGGTTATTCATTTAAGGAGAATAATGGTTACTCTGTTTATTTGAATAATACCTTCAATGGTCTTGCACCTAAAATGAATCTCGATCGTAGTGATACACATGTTCATGCCAAAAGATATAAGATAGTAATGATAGTACCACATACTTGTGGCACTGACACTTGAGTCATATTGGTGTAGAACGCATGAAGAAGCTCCATGTAGGTGGATCTTTGGACTCACTCATTTTTGAAAAGATTGAGACATGCGAACCATGTCTATTGGTATATATGCATGAAGAAACTCCATACAGATGGATCGTTTGGACTCACTTGATTTTGAATCACTTGAGACATGCAAATCATACCACATGGGCAAGATGACTGAAAGGCCTCGTTTTCAGTAAGATGGAACAAGAGAGCAACTTATTGGAAGTAATACATTTTGATGTATGCAGTCCAATGAGTGCTGAGGCATGCAGTGGATATCGTTATGTTCTTACTTCACAGATGATTTGAGTAGATGCTGAGTGTATTTACTTGATGAAACACTAGTCTGAATTATTGAAAGGTTCAAGTAATTTCAGAGTGAAGTTGAAGATCGTCGTGACAAGAGGATAAAATGTCTGTGATATGATCATAGAGATGAGTATCTGAGATACGAGTTTGGCACACAATTGAGACATTGTGGAAAGTGTTTCACAATTAATACCGCCTGGAACACCATAGTGTGATGGTGTGTCCGAACATCATAACTGCACCCTATTGGATATGGTGCATACCATGATGTTTCTTATCAAATTACCACTATCGTTTATGGGTTAGGCATTAGAGACAACCGCATTCACTTTAAAAGGGGCACCACGCAATTCCGTTGAGACGACACCGTTTATAGAAACCTAAGTTGTCGTTTCTTAAAAGTTTGGGGCTGCGATGCTTATGTGAAAAAGTTTCAGGTGATAAGCTCGAACCCAAAGCGGATAAATGCATCTTCATAGAATACCCAAAAACAGTTGGGTATACCTCCTATTTCAGATCTGGAAGCAAAAGTAATTGCTTCTAGAAACGAGTCCTTTCTCGAGGAAAAGTTTCTCTCGAAAGAATTGAGTGGGAGGATGGTGGAGACTTGATAAGTTTATTGAACCGTCGCTTCAACTGGTGTGTAGCAGGGCACAGGAAGTTGTTCCTGTGGCACCTACACCAATTGAAGTGGAAGCTTATGATAGTGATCATGAAACTTCGGATCAAGTCACTACCAAACCTCGTAGGATGACGAGGATGCGCACTACTTCAGAGTAATGCGTGATCCTGTCTTGGAGGTCATGTTGCTAGACAACAATGAACCTACGAGCTATGGAGAAGCGATGGTGGGCCCATATTCCGACGAATGGCTCGAGGCCATGAAATCCGAGATAGAATCCATGTATCAGAACAAAGCATGGACTTTGGTGAGCTTGCCCGATGATCGGCAAGCCATTGAGATAAATGGATCTTTAAGAAGAAGACGGACATGGACGGTAATGTTACCGTCTATGAAGCTCGACTTGTGGCAAAGAGTATTTTCACAAGTTCAAGGAGTTGACTACGATGAGTTTTTCTCATCCGTAGCGATGCTTAGGTCCGTCGGAATCATGTTAGCATTAGCTACATTTATGAAATCTGGCAGATGGATGTCAAAACAAGTTTCCTTACCAGTTTTCGTAAGGAAAGGTTGTATGTGATACAATCAGAAAGGTTTTGTCGATCCTAAGGATGCTAAAAGGTATGCTAGCTCCAGCGATCCTTCCATGGATCAGAGCAAGCATCTCGGAGTCAGAATATACGCTTTGATGGGGTGATCAAAGTTTTTGGGTTTATACAAAGTTTGTTAGAAACTTGTATTTACAATAAAGTGAGTGGGAGCGCTACAACATTTCTGATAAGTATATGTGAATGACATATTGATGATCCGAAATGATGTAAAATTTCTGGAAAGCATAAAGGGTTGTTTGAAAGGAGTTTTTCAAAGGAAGACCTGGATAAAGCTACTTACATATTGGGCATCAAGATCCATAGAGATAGATCAAGACGCCTGATGATACTTTCAAAAGACAGCACACCTTGACATGATTTTGAAAGAGTTCAAAATAGATCAGCAAAGAAGGAGTTCTTGGCTGTGTTACAAGGTGTGAGTATTGAGTGAGACTCAAGACCTGACCACAGCAGAAGATAGAGAAAGGACGAAGGTCGTCCCCTATGCTTTAGACATAGGCTCTATAGTATGCTATGCTGTGTACTGCACATGTAGTGTGCCTTGCCATGAGTTGGTCAAGAGGGTACAATGGTGATCCGGGAAAGGATCTCATGACAGCGGTCGAACTTATCCTTAGCACCTAGTGGATTAAGGAATTTTCTCGATTATGGAGGTGGAAAGGAGTTCGTCGTAAAGGGTTACGTCGATGCGAACTTTGACACTAATCCGGATGACTCTGAGTAGTAAACCGGATTCGTATAGTAGAGCAATTATTTGAAATGGCTCCAAATAGCGCGTGGTAGCATCCACAAGATGACATAGATATTCGTAAAGTACACGGTTCTGAAAGGTTCAGACCCGTTGACTAATAACCTCTCTCACAAGCATAACATGACCAAACCAGAACACATTGAGTGATAATCACATGGTGATGTGAACTAGATTGTTGACTCTAGTAAACTCTTTAGATGTTGGTCACATGGTGATGTGACCAGTGAGTGTTAATCACATGGTGATGTGAACTAGATTATTGACTCTAGTGCAAGTGGGAGACTGTTGGAAATATGCCCTAGAGGCAATAATAAATGGTTATTATTATATTTCTTTGTTCATGGTAATTGTCCATTATTCATGCTATAATTGTATTGTCCGGAAATCGTAATACATGTGTGAATACATAGACAACACCATGTCCCTAGTGAGCCTCTAGTTGACTAGCTCGTTGATCAATAGATGGTTACGGTTTCCTGACCATGGACATTGGATGTCGTTGATAACGGGATCACATCATTAGGAGAATGATGTGATGGACAAGACCCAATCCTAAGCATAGCATAAAAGATCGTGTAGTTTCGTTTGCTAGAGCTTTTCCAATGTCAAGTATCTTTTCCTTAGACCATGAGATCGTGCAACTCCCGGATACCGTAGGAGTGCTTTGGGTGTGCCAAACGTCACAACGTAACTGGGTGACTATAAAGGTGCATTACGGGTATCTCCGAAAGTGTCTGTTGGGTTGGCACGGATCGAGACTGGGATTTGTCACTCCGTGTGACGGAGAGGTATCTCTGGGCCCACTCGGTAATGCATCATCATAATGAGCTCAATGTGACTAAGGCGTTAGTCACGGGATCATGCATTGCGGTACGAGTAAAGAGACTTGCCGGTAACGAGATTGAACTAGGTATTGGGATACCGACGATCGAATCTCGGGCAAGTAACATACCGATTGACAAAGGGAATTGCATCGGATTGATTGAATCCTCGACACCGTGGTTCATCCGATGAGATCATCGTGGAGCATGTGGGAGCCAACATGGGTATCCAGATCCCGCTGTTGGTTATTGACCGGAGAGGCGTCTCGGTCATGTCTGCATGTCTCCCGAACCCGTAGGGTCTACACACTTAAGGTCCGGTGACGCTAGGGTTGTAGAGATATATGTATGCGGAAACCCGAAAGTTGTTCGGAGTCCCGGATGAGATCCCGGACGTCACGAGAGGTTCCGGAATGGTCCGGAGGTAAAGATTTATATATGGGAAGTCTTATTTTGGTCGCCGGAAAAGTTTCGCACTTTATCGGTATTGTACCGGGAGTGCCGAAAGGGGTCCGGGGGTCCACCAAGGGGGTCCACCAGCCCCGGGGGGCCACATGGGCTGTAAGGGGTGCGCCTTGGCCTATATGGGCCAAGGGCACCAGCCCCAAGAGGCCCATGCGCAAGAGATAAGAAAAAAGGGAGAGTCCTAAAGGGGGAAGGCACCTCCGAGGTGCCTTGGGGGGGAAGGACTCCCCCCTGGCCGCACCCTTCCTTGGAGGAAGGGGCAAGGCTGCGCCCCCCCTCTCCCTTGGCCCTATATATAGTGGGGGGAAGGGAGGGCAGCAACATCTAAGCCTTGGGCGCCTCCCTCCTCCCCTGCAACACCTCTCTCTCTCTCGCAGAAGCTCGGCGAAGCCCTGCCGGAGACCCGCTACATCCACCACCACGCCGTCGTGCTGTTGGATCTCCATCAACCTCTCCTTCCCCCTTGCTGGATCAAGAAGGAGGAGACGTTGCTGCACCGTACGTGTGTTGAACGCGGAGGTGCCGTCCGTTCGGCACTCGGTCATCGGTGATTTGGATCACGGCGAGTACGACTCCGTCATCCACGTTCATTGGAACGCTTCCGCTCGCGATCTACAAGGGTATGTAGATCCACTCCTTTCCCTTCGTTGCTAGTAGACTCCATAGATGCATCTTGGTGAGCGTAGGAAAATTTTAAATTATGCTACGATTCCCAACAGTACCCTCGTAGACCGACAGCGGAAGCGTTATCACAACGCGGTTGATGTAGTCGTACGTCTTCACGATCCGACCGATCAAGTACCGAACGTACGGCACCTCCGAGTTCTACACACGTTCAGCTCGATGACGTCCCTCGAACTCCGATCCAGCCGAGTGTTGAGGGAGAGTTTCGTCAGCACGACGGCGTGGTGACGATGATGATGTTCTACCGACGCAGGGCTTCGCCTAAGCTCCGCAACGGTATTATCGAGGTGTAATATGGTGGAGGGGGGCACCGCACACGGCTAAGAGATCTCAAGGATCAATTGTTGTGTCTCTGGTGTGCCCCCTGCCCCCGTATATAAAGGAGCAAGGGGGAGGCAGCCGGCCAAGGGGAGAGGCGCGCCATAGGGGGGAGTCCTACTCCCACCGGGAGTAGGACTCCTCCTTTCCTTGTGGGAGTAGGAGAAGGGAAGGGGGAGGAGAAAGAAGGAAGGGTGCGCCCCCCTTCCCTAGTCCAATTCGGACCAGACCATGGGGAGGGGTGCGGCCACCTTTTGAGGCCTTTCTCTCCTTTCCCGTATGGCCCATTAAGGCCCAATACGAATTCCCGTAACTCTCCGGTACTCCGAAAAATACCCGAATCACTCGGAACCTTTCCGAAGTCCGAATATAGTCGTCCAATATATCGATCTTTACGTCTCGACCATTTCGAGACTCCTCGTCATATCCCCGATCTCATCTGGGACTCCGAACTCCTTCGGTACATCAAAACTCAATGAAACTGTCATCGTAACATTAAGCGTGCGGACCCTACGGGTTCGAGAACTATGTAGACATGACCGAGACACGTCTCCGGTCAATAACCAATAGCGGGACCTGGATGCCCATATTGGCTCCCACATATTGTACGAAGATTTTTATCGGTCAGACCGCATAACAACATACGTTGTTCCCTTTGTCATCGGTATGTTACTTGCCCGAGATTCGATCGTCGGTATCTCGATACCTAGTTCAATCTCGTTACCGGCAAGTCTCTTTACTCGTTCTGTAACACATCATCCCGCAACTAACTCATTAGTCACAATGCTTGCAAGGCTTATAGTGATGTGCATTACCGAGTGGGCCTAGAGATACCTCTCCGACAATCGGAGTGACAAATCCTAATCTCGAAATACGCCAACCCAACAAGTACCTTTGGAGACACCTGTAGAGCACCTTTATAATCACCCATTTACGTTGTGACGTTTGGTAGCACACAAAGTGTTCCTCCGGTAAATGGGAGTTGCATAATCTCATAGTCATAGGAACATGTATAAGTCATGAAGAAAGCAATAGCAACATACTAAACGATCGGGTGCTAAGCTAACGGAATGGGTCAAGTCAATCACGTCATTCTCCAAATGAGGTGATCCCGTTAATCAAATGACAACCCATGTCTATGGTTAGGAAACTTAACCATCTTTGATTAACGAGCTAGTCAAGTAGAGGCATACTAGTGACACTATATTTGTCTATGTATTCACACATGTATTATGTTTCCGGTTAATACAATTCTAGCATGAATAATAAACATTTATCATGATATAAGGAAATAAATAATAACTTTATTATTGCCTCTAGGGCATATTTCCTTCACAAGCTAGGTAATAATAACAGGATAAAGAAAGAACGAGAGAAAAAAATTTGCAGAATTATTACTGCGAAATAAATTATTAAAAGAGATTTGGCCTGGTGCGAGGACGATGTCGACATAGGGCGTTGACACGCCAAGATGACAAAATCTGAATTCGCAGGGTGAAAGATCGTGGATGTCGCCTAGAGGGGGGGGGGGTGAATAGGCGCTTTAAAATAATTACGGTTTAGGCTTGAACAAATGCGGAATAAACCTAGCGGTTAATTTAACAAGCACAAAACCTACAACAACTAGGCTCACCTATGTGCACCAACAACTTATGCTAAGCAAGATAAACAACTAAGTAATAGCAAGATATATGACAAGAAACAATATGGCTATCACAAAGTAAAGTGCATAAGTTAAGGGTTCGGGTAAGAGATAACCGAGACACGCGGAGACGACGATGTATCCCGAAGTTTACACCCTTGCGGATGCTAATCTCCGTTTGGAGCGGTGTGGAGGCACAATGCTCCCCAAGAAGCCACTAGGGCCACCGTAATCTTCTCACGCTCTCGCACAATGCAAGATGCCGTGATTCCACTAAGGGACCCTTGAGGGCGGTCACCGAACCTGTACAAATGGCAACCCTTGGGGCGGTCACCGAACCCGTACACTTTGGCAACCCTTGGGGGCGGTCACCGGAACCCGTCAAATTGCTCGGGGCGATCTCCACAACCTAATTGGAGACCCCGACGCTTGCCCGGAGCTTTACACCACAATGATTGAGCTCCGAACACCACCAACCGTCTAGGGCGCCCAAGCACCCAAGAGGAACAAGCTCAAGGGCACCAAGCACCCAAGAGTAATAAGCTTCTCAACTTGTAACTTCCACGTATCACCGTGGAGAACTCAAACCGATGCACCAAATGCAATGGCAAGGGCACACGGAGTGCCCAAGTCCTTCTCTCTCAAATCCCACCGAAGCAACTAATGCTAGGGAGGAAAATGAGAGGAAGAACAAGAAGGAGAACACCAAGAACTCCAAGATCTAGATCCAATGGGTTCCCCTCACATAGAGGAGAAAGTGATTGGTGGAAATGTGGATCTAGATCTCCTCTCTCTTTTCCTCAAAAACTAGCAAGAATCCATGGAGGGATTGAGAGTTAGCAAGCTCGAAGAAGGTCAACAATGGGGGAAGAACACGAGCTCAAGAGATAAGGTTCATTGGGGAAGAAGACCTCCTTATATAGTGGGGGGAATAATCCAGCCGTTACCCCCACTTCAGCCCCGCAGAGAGCGGTACTACCGCTTGGCCAGCGGTACTACCGCTTGCCCCTATAAGCGGTACTACCGCTCCCCCTCGCGGTACTGCCGCTGGGCCCAAAGCGGTACTACCGCGGTGGCAGGGCGGTACTACCGCAAACGAGCAGTACTATGGCCCCCACTGCCGCGGCTAGTACCGTAGAACCCGGCAGGAAAAAGACCCCTCGAATCGAGGCGGTACTAATACGAGACCGCAGCGGTACTACGGCTTGGGGCTACCAGCGGTACTACCGCTCAGGAGCGGTACTACCGCTTGTAGCAGCCAAGCGGTACTACCGCTCCGTCCCGCGGTACTATCGTTGGGACCAAAACTGCCATAACTTCTGCATATGAGCTCCGAATTGAGCAAACTCAAGCTTGTTGGATAGAGGAAGACGAGTAGCATCAAAACAGCTACTGGTTATAGTAAGAAGAGGCAGGGGAGGTATGCCAACAAATAGAGGAGTGAAACCTCCAACCGAGAAGAACCGGCATAACCTCCAACATCGAAAACATCATAGAAGATGCGAGTGAACTCCGTTTTCGATGAACTCGAGCTTGTCATCAAGATGACCATAAGCTCCAAAACTCACAAAGAAAAGAACCAAACAAGAACCAATAAGGATGATGCAAGGATGCAATGGTTTGAGCTCTCTACGAATGATACGATCAAGCTACTCATCGAGAGCCCCCCTTGATAGTACGGTAATCGATCCTATAACCCGGTCTCCCAACTACCATCATGAGACCGGCAAAATAGAAAACCTATCAAGGGCAAACCTTTGCCTTGCACATGGTCCACTTGAGCTAGATGATGACGATCTTGACTCCCGCAAGTTGGACCACCTTTCTTGGTTGCGTTGGCTCGATGAAGACTAGTTGATTGCTCCCCCATGCTCCACTATGGGTGAGCCACTCTTCCGCACATCTTCACAAGTCCATTGTCACCACAATGGACGGCAAGCTTCAAGCATTTGATCTCTTCATGATGCTTCACTTGAACTTGCACACCGCAACATCTTCACAAGTCCATTGTCACCACAATGGATGACAAGCTTCAAGCATTTGATCTCTTCATGATGCTTCACTTGAACTTGCACACCGCAACCTAACCCCACAAAAAACTCTCACGAAGATCATGGGTTAGTACACAAAGCGTAATTGACAATGCTTACCACACCATGGGATCGCTTGATCCCTCTCGGTACATCTTCTACGCTTTGTGAGTTGATCAAGTTGATTCACTCTTGACTTAGTCTTGATCAACCATGAATGTTTTCAACTCTCTTCATTTGGATGATGTCTTGAAGATATACATAAATGATCACACAATCTTCTTCTCCAAGACATGCTTGCGATAAGCTCAACTCTCACATGACCAATCTTTGGATAATTCCTTAATAACACCTTGGTCACCACATAAACTCCTTGAAACCAACACATGAACTTCAAGAAATGCCTATGGACAAATCCTTCAAATATAACTCAAGGCAACCATTAGTCCATAGAGGTTGTCATCAATTACCAAAACCAAACATGGGGGCACCGCATGTTCTTTCACAGGGTCACACGAGTTACAAGCACAATGTGTGCGGGACAGCGATGACATATCGGATCGCCCTAAAACGACGGCCTCAAAGTAGACGCTGCAAAACCTGCAGTACCAAAAATCATCGACGAGTAGAATACTCTTTGAAATATTATTAATATGTGCAACACAAATAATTAAAATAATTGCACCTGTCGACTTATCCGACGACGTCGAAACTTGCTAGCAGACGAGATGACGATAGACGAGGGACGTCCTGGCCGGAGTGCATCGGGCCGGACAATATATGGAACAGCCGATCCGAACGCGTACATCGGCTGGCCAAGTTGATGCAGACGGAAAAAGCATGTACAAACGCCGGCAAAGTATCTCTGCAAAAAATAATACAGTACAAACCAACAAAAAACAATCTGTAAGCCAAGAAAAATAAAATCTGACGGCAATGACCACAACAGACCGAAATAGATAAAAAAAACGATCTGGATCAGTAATCAGATCACTTTGGCCTTCATCTTTTCAGGAGGATTCACCAATACGTGAAACATCAGTACTAGCAATTGAATTAAATTTAGTACTCCCTCCGTCCGGAAATACTTGTCGGAGAAATGGATGTATCTAGACATATTTTAGTCCTAGATACATCCACTTTTATTCATTTATGCGACAAGTAATTCCGGACGGAGGGAGTAGTACTTTTTAATCTACGCACTTATCAGCAAAAATTAATACTAGTAGAGGACAAGCTGCAGCAAAAGGTGGCTTGGTCGGCCGACGCCGCTGCCGATAGGCCTCGGGATTTGTGTTGCATCTAGTACTAAGGCTGGTCATAGTGGGGAGTAACTTAGACTAGTGTCATATGCATGACACTAGTCTAAGTTACTACCTTCATAATGCAAAGTAGCATGATAATAGTGTCATAGATGACTTCATTTATTAGCTTGTAGACTCGTCTTGTCTTGGAAAGCGCTATGTTATAGTAACATATTATGTTACCACCTCACATTAAATACTTGCCACATAAGCAAAAATTTCTTGGAGTGCGCTATGTTACTAGCTAAGTTACGTTACTCCCACTATGACTAGCCTAATTGCGGTAGTACTTTGACACTAGTCCGGATAGTTAGATCTTGGGACACATCAGGGTTGGACATCCGATTTGTTTCTTCAAGACAACGGAGGCAGCGCAATTTTTACGTAGCCAGCACGCGGCCGGTAGCTCTGGCCGAGTAGTTGTGGGCTTGTGGTAGGATTCTTACAGAGCTGACCTAGTCTCTACTTCTAATGAAGCAGCTGGTAGTCTCCGCCGGTCAATTTTTGTCCCACCTATCATGGTTTTTTTCGTCCCACCTTCGCTAGTTTTTTTTCGTAGATTTTTTTCGTCCCCTTCCCCCACTTCATCGGTTTATATCAGGTAATAATTCTTGGGCTTTCTTTGGTAGGTGCTCATTTAATTTTGGGTAACTAAGGATTCAAAAATCACATCATGATTTGCTTACCTTCTTACGTGAGATCACCTTCCCACCAAAAACCAAATTGGTTTCCCATTTGATTTTTATATCCATAATATTTACCGAATTACGGATTAAATATTTGCATTATCTCTATTCCTAATGTCTGAGTTGGTAGGATTGCGTCCACGATTTATTTTCGTCTGGTTATATTTCGTTTAGTTTATTTTCGTCCAGTTTATTTCCGTCTCACATCCCACCACCATATCTCCTCGATTTTTTTTACCTTCACAATAAAAACTTACCTAACTTTTTCGAAGTTTCCTAACTAGACACGTTATAAATAGGCAGGAACAGATAGCACGTTACCAATTAATAAAATTTAGTTTTATGACAATCAATTTCAAATCCTAATTTTCCTAATGCATTGACCTTTGCCTTCTCTAAGAACCAATCAACAAGAAAAAAACGCTTCGCACCTAGCGAGCCAGCCGCTTCTCTTCTCGATTAACAATCTTTTGCTAGGTGTTCAAAAAAAAAAAACAATCTTGCGCTAGGGTTCCTTGTGTTGTGTCGCCGCCGCGGCGCTCCTCGACCAGCCCGTCCCCTGCCGCCTTGCCCCTCTCTCTTCCCTCCAGCCTAGACGCCGGCGATGAGGCGCACAATGCCCCCACGGCCATGCTCGATCGCCTCCAGAACCCTCCGCGCGCGTCGAGGCGAGGCACCTCCTGGGCTCCGTCCGTCACCGCTTCGCCGACGACCCGCACGCGTCTGTCACCGCTTCACCGACGACCCCGCCGCCGGGCAGGAGGAGTGCTTCGGCGCCTCATCGGCTCCGTCCGTCGCCGCTTCGCGGACGACCCCCACGCGTCTGTCGCCGCTTCGCCGACGACCCCGCCGCCTGGCACGAGGAGTGCTTCGGCGCCTCATGGGCTCCGTCTGTCACCGCTTCGACGACGACCCCCACGTGTCGGTCGCCGCTTCGCTGACGACCCCGCCGCTGGGCAGGAGGAGTGCTTCGGCGCATCATTGGCTCCGTCCGTCGCCGATTCACCAACGACCCCCACGCCGGGCAGGAGTAGTGCTTCTGTGCCTTCAACCTCAGCCTCCGCGATGTCGTACTCTACGCCCACCTGCAAGGTCCCCCGCCCCGAATCCCCCTGGTCCTTCCCAGCAAATGGATTTGCTAAAATTCGATTGTTCATCCGGCCTTCAATGATGAATCAAACCTTCTGTAGCTGAAGAATCCTTTCCACTAATTTAGGAAGGACTGGAGCTTGCACTTGAGCTTGCAGTCTGAATTTTCTTCAGGTGATTGACGTGATTTCATTTGGAGAAGCACATGTTAGGCTGCAGACACCAATTTTTTAATTGCTGCTTATTCCTTGTGGTATTATAAAGTTCAGGGTGATAACCATCGAGAACAAAGAGCCAAATATGACTCTTTTTTCAACTTCTCTAGGATAATATGCAGATTAACTTTCGATGAGTGCTATTCCAAGAAGAGAAAAAGGGTTTTGCCAGAATGGGACTCGTTTTTTCCAAGCTAAATGTTTCTTGTAGTTAACTTGATTCAGCAACTGGCTACTATTTCAGTTTGAAGAGGATGCTTTTGTTTCAACTTTAAGAATGACCATTGGATTTTGCTTCATGAGGTCAACCTTGCACCTCCAGAGACTCTTCAGAGAACTGGTGTTGTACTGGACGGAGAGAAGGGCATGTTGTGCCTTGCTGAAATGGGTGATGTTGATTATATTGAAAGCCATGCATGAATCCGACAACGGATTCTGGGAAAAGAGAGTTGTCATACAATCTTAGGAGCAGAATTGTGGAATGCTTTGTTCATGATCTCATGGATGATGATGATCTACGTATTTTGGCCAATAAATATTTGGATGGTCTGCATACTGCTAAAGGAGTTACAACTGAGCACTGTACTTGGAGAACATCGCCATGGTATTTTCTGTACAAACTCATCCAAGCTTTTTCTTCTTCTCACGTAGCTTCTTGATTCTTATTGATAGAAAAATCACCAAGGTATTTTCTGTAAAAACTCATCCAAACTTACATACATAGATGACTGGATGGATTAGCCACCTCTGTAGCAATTTCCAAGGTACGATTATAATCTCATAATGATCTGTTAAATCAGTGTGGGTGTCATCCTGTTTATATATAAATGCACACCACTTGCAGCTATATAACTCTATAGTATGAAGACATAAAAAGACGAGTGTCTTCTGTTGATGTTTTACAAACCATCTTCGATCACATCTTAATATTATGTATTTCATAATAGCTTAATAATAGTAACTGTTGAACATTTGACTGCCACATGGATGATGTTTTACAATTTTCTTTTTGCATATTACCAAAAAATGTATTGGAGCCCTATTTGCAATGGACTAACAGAAGCACACGACACATAAATAACAGATGCTAGCAACATTGGTATATGTTGGCATTGAAGAATTACAATTGTGTTGGTTATTTTTCACCTTTTGTTTGTTCATGTAGTCATTGAAGAATTTAGATGACTATTATGCAGCTCAATATATTCGTGTCCAAGGCTACGAGTCGTCTGCTGATGCATGGTCCTGCCTTCCTTGGCATATCTGATGTTTTTTTTCATTCATATACAACAAAAGGAAAGGAATGCTCTTGAGGCTTGCTCTCTTAGTGTGAAGGTTTGTTAGTTTTCTTGTAGATCTGCAGTGGCATGCTCTAGCCATATCGTTTCTGTCCTTCTTATGTGCTTGTAATTTGAAGGAAGTCTTAGTGTCGCAACAGTGATTTCTCTAATTTTGTATTTTGCTAAAACACGTTAGATGGAAAATTCAAAATGATCCTTCTAAATTTTAGTGGCATGCTCTAGCCATATCACTTCTGTCACTTCAATTCACATTGAGTTAAACTGAATAATCAGCTTCACCATCTAAGTTTGCTTTCTTCTTTGTGTCGTAGGAAAATACATTCATTGCTCACACACTTACAGGTTGCTTCTTCAAAATTGCATAAACTGGATAGCCGGGGAAGCTCGCTTCCTCTTGCACATGTGTACGGTCTGCGCTATGATGTACGCCCGTGAAAATGACAAATCCGAGAAGGTTCACTAAATGTTTATGAATTGTGGTGTCATCGCTCTTGTTTCCTCTTGTGTTCATATGATCGAAGAGTTTTTGGCTGATGAGTTGTGTAGGGTCAATGCGAGGAAACAAACTTAGTGTGCCTTATAAGGTCCAACGCGGTGATCGGATAACTCTAGCAAGCATTGAACATTGATGTATCAGGAACAACAGGTATTTATTTCCCTCAAACTCACTTTTTTGTGTTCAGAAGCACACTGTATATTAATTCATTGTCATAATCTTGTTACTCATGTGCTTACCATTAAAATCGTAAACTGGTTGCGACATAAGGCTCTGAGCAAGTTTTAGGGTGATTCACAATTGATCCTGCATGTGATTCATCCTGACATTTAATGTTCAAATGTATATATTGCAGAGACTACTCAAAGTCAGATCGGATGAATGCTCACGCTTTGTGTACAAAGTAGTATGTGTAGCATGTTATTGTTTCCCTTTCTCCTTTTTACTGTCCAATGAAATATTATGTGGTGTGGCCTCACAATGTGTCATTCCCGAAGCTATCTGCAAACAATGTTGTAATCTGATGTGTTTTATTCTTTCAACTTATCAAGTTTCTAAGTACGCACATCTACAGCTCAAAATCCACCATGTATAGTTCAGCTGAATTTGCCATCGACATCTACAGGTAAGCATATGCTCGATTGCTTGCATTACAGTTTCAGTGAAGTCCTCGCAGTATTTGTCACCTCAAAGAAGATTAATTCATTGGCATTTCAGTGTCTTCAATTTTCTCATGTTCAGTTTTTGCGAACCCGTGTAGATGAATTTTTGTTTGCCCGTACTACATTGTATTCTTGCCTGTAGCTTGGCTATCTGCGTGTAAAGGAGAAACTGCTTGGCGTCATCTCCCTTTTAATATTCACCGCGTCTCCCCAAGACGCACACTGCTCGACGGCTGCTGCGACGCACTCCCTGTTCCTCATAGTGGGCCTGCCGGAGGCCGTGCTCTGCTCTGGACACTTGAATTGATACACAAAAAGTCATTTTGGTGGATGGGTGCATTGGAGCCCTATATTTTGAATAGTATCAAAATGATATTTTGAAGTTTCAAAAAATTCCAGAAACAATTCCACATGTTCATATGGATGTATGTTACACATGTGCAAATTCTGATGACGAAATAAATAACCATCTGAGTTACAAACAAATGATAAGATCGTGATTTTTGAAAGATGAACAATGCATGTATTATTCACTATTTAGATAGTCATTTTGTCATTTTTGCGTAGCTTACATGTTTACTTATTTCATCACTAAACTTTACACGTGTAATACCCATATTATCATGTAGAATTATTTTCAGGATTTTTTGAAATTTTAAATGTGGTTCTTAAATTATTTAAAATAAAGCCCTCCAATGCACCCATGTTCCAAAAATTCACTCTACACTGATACATTGCATTGTAAAACACTATATGTTGTTTACAGTGAAAGAGAGCCAAGGAAGAGCAATTTAATCTCTACTGAAGCTGGACTGGCAGGGGAGGCACACTATGTCCTTGTCAGTCTGTGGATTGGGCGGCTGAATTAATATTTTTTCTTAAAATTTAATATACCGATTTTATGTTTTCCTGAATGCATTGGCGGCGGTTTGTATATTCTTGCAGGTATATTTTCTATTAGTTTCAGTGAAATCAATAATTTCTGTGTACCACTATAAAGATGGTGGCGAAGAGGCCATTACTGAGGGGAACGGTGCCAGATGCATTATCAGTGCCACTGGAGGCAATGAAGGTGCTCAGACCTACATCAGTGTTGAATAACGTGGGGAGCTGGAGAAACATGACAATGGTGTTGCTTCATCTTCATGTTATCAGGTGAGTTAAAAAAATCAAACATGTCAAGTACTGTTGTGTTTGGACTAACCTTTTCACTCTAGAATCTAGATCTCAATCACCATGGTTATTTCTGATCCAAGGACATAAAACTGGTCTAATATGTATTTTGGCATTTGTGTATTTACAATTTTTGTAAAACAACAGATGGGAAACAAAAGGGGGATACGTATATTTGGGATTCCCCATAGTTGTCGTTTGTTCTTTGATTGTTTAAATCCTCCATAGAAGTTCAGGAACTTCTGTTGATGTGTTCGCTCTATATCTATTTATCACTGGATTGTTTTTGGCTATCTTTTCTATGCATGTAATAGTTAACATGTTTTATGTTTATATATAACTCCAACAAAATATTTCAAATGCCCGTGGCAACGCACGGGCATTATACTAGTATGGATAAAGTCCTCCGCATGTGGAACCCAGCCGTCGCCTGCCAAGGAGTGCAGATCATATAGATCATCCGCGTCTGTGCATAAATCCATGAACACGACAACGTAACATCAGAAAAAGTAATCCTTAAAGAAATTAAGTGATGATGAATAGATCTAATTGGAAAGACATCACCTGATCATTTCATTGAACCATGGCGATCACCCAGCAGGCTCTTAATGAAAGCACCAATGTCGGTTCTATATCCGGCATATCTCGTAGTAGGGGTCCTAAGTTAAGCGTCTTGGAGCGATGGTAACATGAACACAGGATTTTACCCAGCTTCAAGCTCTCTTGAAGAGATAATACCCTACATTCTGCTTTTGATTGTATTCATATGGGGTGTAGTACAGAGTACATGTATCTACCACGAGATTGTTCCCATGAATCTGAGATTGCCTATTGACTAGCCTGGCCTCGGTTTATATAACACACCAGAGGCCTAGGATTTAGGGGAGTCCTCGTATGCGCGCCAAGTCTTGTGGGATCTCCCTTGTATGCGGCATGGGCTGCCCGAAGTGGCCCATGAGTAAATCGCCATGGGGGTTCTCGGCCCGATCCAGCTGGTCGAGAGACGACGTGGTGAGCATCCCCTAGTCTAGGACACTGTCACTTGTACCCGTTGCTACTGCGTGTCTTTGCCAATTAGAGAGATATAGATTAAGGATCCAGAGAATGGAAGAAGATACCTGGGTTGCTAATGTTACTGTCATTGATCCAAAAATCCCTAGGACTGCCTCCAGCAGTGGGCCCTCCAGTAGCATGGCACAGAGTGTGCGGCCCTCTCATCCTCTTCAACATCGCCAACCGCCTCACACTACTCCTTTCCTCGCTTATGTCCACCGCTGCTCACCTTCCCCGCCGGCGCCATCCGTCGTGCCCTTCGTCTGACAACAAAAATTATTTTTTTTATCAATAGATAAAAGTAAATTCACTTCTAGCAAAAATACTAAATTCATAATCCATATACGTGTCCATGATCTTATTCCATAGGCATGTTCAGAAATGGCCCTAGAACAAATAAATTTGATCTCGCTATACATACGGAATTTAAAACTTAGATGGTCAGCCTGAAATAGTTCATTTCTTAATGCAAGCAGTACCAGAAACTACATATCATTCACAACTTCCATAGTAGCCTATGGCATCGGACACTTGCATATTTGAAAGGCTCGCAAGCTGAAAGTTACACGTATCACAAAAAAAACTCCAAGTACAGTTGATTATACTCTAACCCAGCCGGCAGTGCCACTCCCTTGATCAATAATGAGTTTGTGCTCTAGATTCACAAGTTTGCTCATTCTACACACTGTACACTGCACATTAAACAATCTTTGCTACAACAGCAAGAGGTCAGCCTAAAAATAGTTGCTATCATCATCTGCACAAATATAAGATAATTAACGATTCTGCACATGCATCAAGCTTCATTCTATGGGGTCATGGCGCCCGGACAGGTGAGCACATCGAAATTTCCAGAAACACATCTCAGAAGTACCATTTCCAGAAATATAAAGTGTATTTTGATTTCCTAGCTTCAAGCACTGATCAATGATTAATCTAATAACACATACTTTATAGCGGCACAAATTTGATATCATTAGCTTTGTGCCTCATGTTGTGATTTTCTGACTATTGCACTGTCAATGTCTGAACTCGGACCATTATGATATGTAATGTTTTTGAATGGAGGGTATGAAGCAACTGCGGATGCATTAGTTACCTCACGCATTTTATGCGCCTCATCAGGAGTACTGTAGTTTGCGGCAGATTTGTCGAACATTTCAAGTATCCTGAAGACTCGATTCCTGGCGTCATTCAGATTCGAAGCGGACGACATCTCCTTGACAATTAGCTCCGCCCACCATCGCCCGATCCCGACCTAAGCACTACGCGCATGCTCCTAGGGGAAGGGTTGGTAGGAGTTAACCATCGCGCGATCCCGACCTCCACTCATAAGGAAGACAATCAATAAATAAATCATGCTCCGACTTCATCACATAACGGTTCACCATACGTGCATGCTACGGGAATCACAAACTTTAACACAAGTATCTCTCAAATTCATAACTACTCCACTAGCATGACTCTAATATCACCATTTTCATATCTCAAAACAATCATAAAGAATCAAACTTCTCATAGTATTCAATGCACTTTATATGAAAGTTTTTATTATATCCCTCTTGGATGCCCATCATATTAGGACTAAATTCATAACCAAAACAAATTACCATGCTTTTCTAAGAGACTCTCAAAATAATATAAGTGAAGCATGAGAGTTAACGACAAACTACTCCAAAAGATATAAGTGAAGATCAATGAGTAGTCGAATAATTATGTAACTATGTGAAGACTCTCTAACATTTAAGAATTTCAGATATTGGGATATTATTCAAACAGCAAGTAAAACAAAATAAAATAAAATGACGCTCCAAGCAAAACACATATCATGTGGTGAATAAAAATATAGCTCCAAGTAAAGTTACCGATGAACGAAGACGAAAGAGGGGATGCCATCCGGGGCATCCCCAAGCTTAGGCTCTTGGTTGTCATTGAATATTACCTTGGGGTGCCTTGGGCATCCCCAAGCTTAGTCTCTTGCCACTCCTTATTCCATAGTTCATCGAATCTTTACCCAAAACTTGAAAACTTCACAACAGAAAACTCAACAGAAAACTCGTAAGCTCCGTTAGTATAAGAAAATAACTCACCACTTAGGTACTGTTGTGAACTCATTCTAAATTCATATTGGTGCAATATCTACTGTATTCCAACTTCTCTATGGTTCATACCCTCCGATACTACTCATAGATCCATCAAAACAAGCAAACAACACATAGAAAACAGAATCTGTCAAAATCAGAACATTCTGTAGTAATCTGTAACTCTCAAATACTTCTGTAACTTAAAAAATTCTGAAACAATTAGTTCCACCTGAGCAATTTGTGCAACAATCCATAGCAAAAATAATCAGGTCAAAATCACGTTTCAATAAGATTCTGAAAATTATTTATTGAGCGCAAAAGTTTCTGATTTTCAGCAGGATCAACACAACTATCACCACAAGCTACCCTAAAGGATTTACTTGGCACTTTATTGAAACAAAATCTATAAAAAATGATTACTACAGTAGCTTAATCATGTGAACACACAAAAACATTAGGGGTAAATATTGGGTTGTCTCCCAACAAGCGCTTTTCTTTAATGCCTTTTTAGCTCGGCATGATGATTTCAATGATGCTCACATAAAAGATAAGAATTGAAACATAATGGGAGCATTATGAAGAATATGACTAGGCACATTTAAGTCTAACCCACTTCCTATTCCTAGGGATTTTGTCAGCAAACAACTTATGGGAACAAGAATCGACTAGCATAGGAAAGCAAAACAAGCATAGCTTCAAGATTTTCAACACATAGAGAGGAAACTTGATATTATTGCAATTCCTACAAGCATATATTCCTCCCTCATAATAATTTTCAGTAGCATCATGAATGAATTCAACAATCTAACCATCACATAAAACATTATTTTCATGATCTACAAGCATAGAAATTTTATTACTCTCCACATAAGCAAATTTCTTCTCATGGATAGTAGTGGGAGCAAACTCAACAAAATAACTATCATGTGAGGCATAATACAATTGAAAATTAAAATCAAGATGACAAGTTTCATGGTTATGATTATTCTTTATAGCATACATGTCATCACAATAATCATCATAGATAGAAACTTTGCTCTCATAATCAATTGGAACCTCTTCTGAAATAGTGGATTCATCACTAAATAAAGTCATGAGCTCTCCAAATCCATTTTTATCATTATAATAAGGTTCAACACCCTCCAAAATAGTGGGACCATTACTTCCTAAAGTTGACACTCTTCCAAACCCACTTTCATCAATATAATCATCATAAAGAGGAGGCATGCTATCATCAAAATAAATTTGCTCATCAAAACTTGGGGGACAAAAAATATTATCTTCATCAAACATAGCTTCCCCAAACTTGTGGCTTGGCATATCATTAGCATCATGGATATTCAAGGAATTCATACTAACAACATTGCAATCATGCTCATCATAAAAATATTTAGTGCCAAACATTTTATAGGCTTCTTCTTCTAACACTTGGGCACAATTTTCCTTTCCATCATTTTCACGAAAGATATTAAAAAGATGAAGCTTTTGGGGCAACCTCAATTCCATTTTTTTGTAGTTTTCTTATATAGACTAAACTAGTGATAAAACAAGAAACTAAAAGACGGTACAAATCGGGGTTCTCAAGTCCACTGTTGTGACATATATGATGTCTACTACGCAACCTTCTTCTTGTAGATGTTGTTGGGCCTCCAAGTGCAGAGGTTTGTAGGACAGTAGCAAATTTCCCTCAAGTGGATGACCTAAGGTTTATCAATCCGTGGGAGGCGTAGGATGAAGATGGTCTCAAAAAACCCTGCAACCAAACAACAAGGAGTCTCTTGTGTCCCCAACACACCCAATACAATGGTAAATTGTATAGGTGCACTAGTTCGGCGAAGAGATGGTGATACAAGTGCAATATGGATGGTAGATATAGGTTTTTGTAATATGAAAATATAAAAACAGCAAGGTAGCAAGCGATAAAAGTGAGCACAAACGGTATTGCAATGCTTCGAAACAAGGCCTAGGGTTCATACTTTCACTAGTGCAAGTTCTCTCAACAATGATAACATAATTAGATCATATAACTATCCCTCAACATGCAACAAAGAGTCACTCCAAAGTCACTAATAGCGGAGAACAAACGAAGAGATTATTGTAGGGTACGAAACCACCTCAAAGTTATTCTTTCCGATCAATCCATTGGGCTATTCCTATAAGTGTCACAAACAGCCCTAGAGTTCGTAGTAAAATAACACCTTAAGACACAAATCAACCAAAACCCTAATGTCACCTAAATACTCCAATGTCACCACAAGTATCCACGGATATGATTATACGATATGCATCACACAATCTCAGATTCATCTATTCGAACCAACACAAAGAACTTCAAAGAGTGCCCCAAAGTTTCTACCGGAGAGTCAAGACGAAAACGTGTGCCAACCCCTATGCATAGATTCCCAAGGTCACGGAACCCGCAAGTTGATCACAAACATACATCAAGTGAATCAATAGAATACCCCATTGTCACCACGGGTATCCCACGCAAGACATACATCAAGTGTTCTCAAATCCTGAAAGACTCAATCTGATAAGATAACTTCAAAGGGAAAACTCAATCCATTACAAGAAGGTAGAGGGGGAGAAGCATCATAAGATCCAACTATAATAGCAAAGCTCGCGGTACATCAAGATCGTGCCAAATCAAGAACACGAGAGAGAGAGAGAGATCAAACACATAGCTACTGGTACATACCCTCAGCCCCGAGGGTGAACTACTCCCTCCTCATCATGGAGAGCGCCGTGATGATGAAGATGGCCACCAGTGATGGATCCCCCCTCCGGCAGGGTGCCAGAATAGGGCCCCGATTGGTTTTTGGTGGCTACAGAGGCTTGCGGCGGCGGAACTCCCGATCTAGGTTTCTTTTCGGGGGTTTATGCATTTATAGGAATTTTTGGCGTCGGTCTCACGTCAGGGGGTCTCCGAGTCATCCACGAGATAGGAGGGCGCGCCCAGGGGGGTTGGGCGCGCCCTCCACCCTCGTGGATGGCTCGGGACTCTTCTGGTCCAAATCTTTTACTTCGGGGGCTTCTTTTGGTCCATAAAAAATCCATAAAAATTGGCAGGTCAATTGGACTCCATTTGGTATTCCTTTTCTGTAAAACTCAAAAACAAGGAAAAACAGAAGCTGGCACTGGGCTCTAGGTTAATAGGTTAGTCCCAAAAATCATATAAAATAGCATATAAATGCATATAAAACATCCAAGATGGATAATATAATAGCATGGAACAATAAAAAATTATAGATACGTTGGAGACGTATCAAGCATCCCCAAGCTTAATTCCTGCTCGTCCTCGAGTAGGTAAATGATAAAAACAGATTTTTTGATGCGGAATGCTACCTAACATATTTATCAATGTAATCTTCTCTATTGTGGCAAGAATATTCAGATCCATAAGATTCGAAACAAAATTTTAATATTGACATAAAAACAATAATACTTCAAGCATACTAACAAAGCAATCATGCCTTCTCAAAATAACATGGCCAATGAAAGCTATCCCTACAAAATAATATAGTCTGGCTATGCTCTATCTTCATCACACAAAATATTTAAATCATGCACAACCCCGGTTTCAGCCAAGCAATTGTTTCACACTTTAGTATTTTCAAACTTTTTCAATCTTCACGCAATACATGAGCGTGAGCCATGGACATAGCACTATAGGTGGAATAGAATGGTGGTTGTGGAGAATACAAAAAAAGAAGATAGTCTCACATCAACTAGGCGTATCAACGGGCTATGGAGAAGCCCATTAATAGATATCAATGTGAGTGAGTAGGGATTGCCATGCAACATATGCAATAGAGCTATAAGTGTATGAAAGCTCAAAAGAAACTAAGTGGGTGTGCATCCAACTTGCTTGCTCACGAAGACCTAGGGCTCTTTGAGGAAGCCCATGATTCGAATATACAAGCCAAGTTCTTATAATGAAAATTCCCACTAGTATATGAAAGTGACAACATAGGAGACTCTCTATCATGAAGATCATGGTGCTACTTTGAAGCACAAGTGTGGTAAAAGGTTAGTAACATTGCCCCTTCTCTCTTTTTCTCTTTTTTTTGTTTTTTTGTTTTTTTGGGCCTTCTCTTTTCTTTTCTTTTTTGGCCTCTTTTTTTCTTTTCCTTTTTTTTAATTTTTCGTCCGGAGTCTCATCCCGACTTGTGGGGGAATCATAGTCTCCATCATCCTTTCCTCACTGGGACAATGCTCTAATAATGATGACTGAGGGAGTCCTGGACTAAGGGGTCCTCGGACAGCCAAACTATGTACTTTGGACGGACTGTTGGACTATGAAGATACAAGATAGAAGACTTCGTCCCGTGTCCGGATGGGACTATGTAGATTTCTTTCTCTGTAACCGACTTTGTGTAACCCTAGCTCCCCCGGTATCTATATAAACTGGAGGGTTTAGACTTCTAGAGTTTAGTCACAACAATCATAATCTCATAGGCTAGACTTCTAGGGTTTAGCCATTACGATCTCGTGGTAGATCAACTCTTGTAATACTCATATTCATCAAGATCAATCAAGCAGGAAGTAGGGTATTACCTCCATAGAGAGGGCCCGAACCTGGGTAAACATTGTGTCCCCCGCCTCCTGTTACCATTAGCCTTAGACGCACAGTTCGGGACCCCCTACCCGAGATCCGCCGGTTTTGACATCGACATTGGTGCTTTCATTGAGAGTTCCTCTGTGTCGTCGAAGATAGGTTTGATGGCTCCATCAATCATCTACAACAATGCAGTCCAGGGGGAGACCTTCCTCCCCAGACAGATCTTCGTATTCGGCGGCTTCGCACTGCGGGCCAACTCGCTTGGCCATCTAGAGCAGATCGATAGCTACGCCCCTGGCCATCAGGTCAGATTTGGAAGTCTGAATTTTGTGGCCGATATTCGCGGAGACTTGATCTTCGATGGATTCGAGCCCATGACGGCCGTCCTCGGCCACCACAATGAACATGACCTAGATCTGTCATCTGACCGCACACAGGAGCTAGCGCCTGTGACCGCCCTGGCCCTAGAGCCGGAGCGGACTGCGTCATCCGAAGACGGGAAGCTCAGCCCCGCCGCGGAGGCCGCAGACTCAACGGCGCTCGAGCCGCACACAGACCCAACGTCGAGCTGGGCTTGTGTTTCCGGAACCTCGGACTCGTCTACGACCATGGACTCCGGACTGCGTGCACCCGCGTCCATCGAACCTGATTGGGCGCCGATCTTAGAGTTCAGCTCCGCGGACATTTTCCAGCACTCGCGTTTTGGTGACATGTTAAGCTCATTAAGATCCCTCTCCTTGTCAGGGGACTCTCGGCCGAACTATGTCCGGCTCGAATGGGAAGCGGATGACGAAGAACTTCGTTTCCCACCCACCACCCACTTTGTAGCCGCTGTCGATGACTTAACCGACATGCTCGATTACGACTCCGAAGACATCGACGGTATGGATGACGATGCCGGAGAGGAGCAAGAACCACTGCCTACAGGGCGTTGGACAGCCACCTCCTCGTACGACATATACATGGTGGATACACCCAAAGAAAATAACGGCGACGACGAAAATCCAGTCGAGGATAAACCTCCTGAGATACAGCCGAAACGCCGACGTCAGCGGCGTCGCTCTAAGCCACGCCGTAGTAAAAACAGCAATGCCGTCACAAAAGAGGATAACACCCCGGACGGTGCCGAAAACAATGAAGACCCCGTTGAGCCGACCTCCGAACAGGAGGAACGGGAGGATGGGCGAGCCAGCCCTGGCAAACAGGCCGCGAACGAAGACCCGGAGGATAGCAACTACCTTCCGCTCTCCGAGGACGAGGTTAGCCTCGGTGACAAAGATTTCATCATGCCGGAAGAGCCCGCCGAGCAGGAACGCTTTAAGCGTCAGCTAATTGCCACTACAAGAAGCCTAAAAAAGAAGCAGCAGCAACTTCAAGCTGATCAGGATCTGCTCAATGAAAGATGGACTGTGTCCTAGCAGCCGAGCAATATGGCCTCGAGCGCCCAACCAAAAGCTACCCGAAGCACAAACTGTTGCCACAGTTCAACGACGAGGTGCTGGAACCCGTCCTACCAAGGTACAGTACGGCTGATCGACCACCATGTGGCCGGGACAAAGCGACACCTCAAGCCGAATACCAGCCCGCACTACCTCGCCGAACAAACAGAAATACAACAACTCGGGGATATACTCATGACCCGCTTCTGTGCGGGCAAAGACAGCTGGCTGGCCTGTAACAACAACAATACAAGCGAACCTGGCACTTTTGAAGCCAGAAACAGCAACGGCAAGCCCCGACGCAATAGACATAAGCGTCGAAACAACGGTGATAGCACCAAAGACACGCCGGTCAACGCCGGATTCAGTGGCTGTAAGTCCGGTCAGCGGAAGAAGCCATTCAAGAGAAATAATCCGGGCCCGTCCAGTTTGGACCACATACTCGATCGACCATGCCAAATCCATGGCACTCCTGATAAACCAGCCAATCATACCAACAGAGAATGCTGGGTTTTCAAACAGGCCGACAAGTTAAATGCCGAGAATAAGGAGAAAGGGTCGCAAAGCGATGATGATGACGAGGAACCCCGACCACCGAACACAAGGGGACAGAAGAAATTTCCCCCCAAGTCAAAACGGTGAATATGATATATGCCACCCATATACCCAAGAAGGAGTGCAAACGTGCACTCAGGGACGTCTACGCGATGGAGCCAGTCGCCCCAAAGATCAACCCATGGTCCTCTTGTCCGATCACCTTCGATCGCAGGGATCACCCGACCAGTATCCATCATGGCGGTTCAGCCGCACTGGTCCTTGACCCAATTATTGATGGATTTCATCTCACGCGAGTCCTCATGGATGGTGGCAGCAGCCTGAACCTGCTCTATCAGGATACAGTGCGCAAAATGGGTACCGATCCCTCAAGGATCAAGCCCACTAAAACTACCTTCAAAGGTGTCATACCAGGTGTAGAGGCCTGCTGTACGGGCTCAATCACACTGGAAGTGGTCTTCGGATCCCCGGATAATTTTTGAAGCGAAGAGTTAATCTTCGATTCGTCCCTTTCCATAGTGGTTATCATGCACTGCTCGGATGAACCGCATTTGCTAAATTCAATGCGGTGCCGCACTACGCCTATCTCAAGCTCAAGATGCCCGAACCACACGGTGTAATAACGGTCAATGGAAATACGGAGCGCTCCCTCCGTACGGAGGAGCACACCACGACCCTTGCAGCAGAAGTATAGAATATCCTTTTTAGCCAGAACCTCAATTCGGTAGTAAAGCCCCCGGACGCCGTCAAGCGAGTCCGAACTACTCTGCGGCAGGACGGTCCAGCTCGTCCAGAGCTTGACTAGCAATCCGGCCTCCGTCCCAGTCCCGGTCAAGCAGCGACATTTGTGCCGCGCGTGCATAACTACACACTTAAAATACCATGGGCAAGGAAGGAGGCATAGCTAGACCGCGGTCCACAATGCGGCTCAACCGCCCGTGGATCCGCATACCTTTACATTTTCTCTTTCTTTCAGTTTTTTCTCTTCTTGAGGCTTTTCTGATAACCTGACCATCGGACCCATCACGGGACGGATACACCAAGGAGCCAAGGAGCTTTGACGTACAAGGGAATACCCAGGTGGTCTCTGCTAACGATCACTATACCTGTTTTACATACCCGCACGCAGCTCGCTCTTGGTCATGGCATGTTAAATAGCCTTACTTATCGCATTACTTGTACAAGTATGCCTCGACGTATTAATCAAATTACAATGGAAAATAATTTGTAGCGTCAGCTTATCGCTTGATCTTTTCCTTGTCTTCATATTTTTCATCAATTGCATCCGTACACTCTGGTATGCATTACTTCGCCAGGGGCTTTATTACACCCTACAATATGGCAATCAAGTCCGAACACTTTTACAGTACAGTTCGGCACCCCAAACTTATAGCATTATATGCATCGACTCCGAATCATGTCTTTGGTCAATAGTTGGGTTGCCCGGCTCCTGTGCTTACTACCTTACGTTCCGCTATATCGGCTAGGGTAGTAAAGGGAGAACTACTGCGATTGTGTCCCAGTTCTTCCGGATGAGCACCTTAGTAGAGAAAGCCGAAGACTGACTATCATGATGCGGCGAGAGCTGGTCAACTGTTCGATAGGTTTTGAAATCCTTAGAGATTTTTCTGCTTTATGCGAGGAATCGGTTTTTATCCCAACTTCGGTCTTCCAAATACCTGGGGCTTCGCCAAAATTTTCATGTCAAACTCCTATGGCTAAGTGAGGGTGATAAAGCCGTATAGTCCGATTGCCTTGTTCGTTGTATTAGACACCTCCTTTAAGGACCAAAATTTGGAGTAAAGAGTGTTTATATTTATCCCAAACACCCCCGTACTATCTACGTGGGGGCAGAAGCCGACGACTGGCCAACTCTCAGATTTTCATAAACGGCCGCATAGGAGGTAATTTTTTTTTAAAAAACAAGCATTATATTACAATATAGGACAGGATAACATGAATGTTTTCATGGGAATATAACATCCTGCGCACATTGCTCCGCCGCAAGGCGGGATCCCTCCAGGACACCATCGAAATATAGCTCGGGGCGGCGGTGCTCCTTGCCCTTAGGCGGCCCCTCGGTTATTAGCTTTGTGGCGTCCATCTTCGCACAGTGCATCTTGGCACGGGCTAAGGCCATCCGCGCACCTTCAATGCAGACTGATCGCTTGATGACTTTGAGCCGCAGGCAGGCACTGACAAGCCGCTTCACGAGTCCGAAGTACCTGCTGGGCATGGGCTCGGCAGGCCATAGCCGGACTATTAAGTCCTTCATGGCTAGTTCGGCCGCCTTATGCAGCTCGACCAGCTGCTTCAGCTGGTCGCTAAAGGGCACCGGAAGTTCTGGTCCAAGGTATTGAGACCAGAACAGCTTCTCCGTAGAGCTCCCTTCTTCGGCTCGGTAAAATTGTGCAGCATCTGATATGCTGCGCGGCAGATCCGTAAACGCCCCTGGAGAGCTCCAAATCCGGGTAAGTAACAGGAATGTTTCCTTCACATATCTGCTTTGCATAATGAAAGCCTTACCCGCTGTAATTTTCTTGGCCGCCTGGATCTCCTGGAGGGCGCCCTGTGCTTCGGCTCGGGCGTCTAGTGCGCTCTGGCGAGCCTTGGCAAGTTCAGACTCTTGAGTCTTAAAATCGCGCTCCAAGGACTCGTACTTCTTGACGACGTCCTGGAGTTCTTGCCGGACCTCGCTGACCCGGGCCTCCTGCTTCTCGCGCGCGGCGCGTTCCTTGGCCGCTTTGTCCTCGGCCTCGGCCAACGCCTTCTTGAGGGCCGCTACTTCGGTCGTGCCCCCTAATAAAGTTCATGTCGGAGTAATTGGCCACGGGTAGCCTAACCGACTACCCCTGGCTCTTCAGAAAATTTATCAGGCCTTTGGGCCTTCAAACACTCCAAGCATTTGGGCCGCCTTCCCCGGCCAGCTACCACTAAAGCCGACTCCCGGAAGGCGACCCAGCCTCACCGACTCCAAGAAGCCGGCCAAGAAGGACGCCGACTCCTAGAAGCCGGCCAAGACCACAACCGCTCCTACATAATGACGACCTGACGGGGCATGGCCACAGTGCGGCCCACGACCCCCGAAGCCCGAGGCAGGCATGGCTACAGGAGGCCGTACGGGAGGGATGTCTCCCGTGCGGCCCGGCACTGTAGCCACGCCAGCCGCGACGTCATCCACGACCCCCTCCTGTACGGCCCAAGGACCGCGGGCCCCTTCAGCCAGAGAGAGGCGTGAAGGCGGCCCGGCTTTTCCTAGTCGGCCAGGAGGATAGCCGGCCTCCAGAAGCCGGCGACTCCCTTCCTCTAAGCAGGAGCCCCATTAAGGAGACAAGACGAGGTGAGGCTACAGTGATAGCCCCCGATGCGGATCACTGTAGCCACGCTTACCCCGACAAAGCCCTCATCATCAGAGGCGCGGCTACAGTAAGCAGCCGCCGACAAGACCCTAGGCGGTGGGGCCGGCCTGTCGACCGAGTAGCCGGCAGCCGGCGGGACCCACCAGCCGGCGGGACCCAGCAGCCGGCGGAGAAGCCGGCAGGCGTAGACACTGACGGCTGGGGCCAGTTCCCAGTCGGATTACCATTGTACCCCCGGGGGGTAGGCCTATATAAACCCCCCGGAGCACCCATGCAAAGGGTTCGCACCTCTGCATGTTTGGCTTCTAAGCATAGCACACACACACACGCACCATAGATAGAGAGAAGCAAGAGCTAGCCTTGTTCTTCTTCTCCCTTGATCCCAACAGCTCTAGGAGCGATTGTAGCTACTCTTTATCGATCTAGTGATCATGCGGAGACCCCGCAGAGCAGGACTAGGGGTGTTATCTCCTCGGAGAGCCCCGAACCTGGGTAAGATTCGCCGGCGTGCATGTCTTCGCCTCATCCCGTTTCCAGGCACCGGCGACGTTTTATTGGCTCCCACAATGATAAGCCATCCCTTGGCATATGTCGCACCAACCACCCGACATTTGGCGCCCACCGTGGGGCCAGGTGCACCGTTGTCCGGAGACCTGTTCTGGACGGGAACCCTCTTCCTTCCCCGCGAGCGCAGCCAGCCTGCTGCGCCCGATGGCGTTTGCCCCGACGCGCTGCAAGGCGTCGACGACGCCTGCGCAGCGAGCCGCCTCGCCGATCTGCTCGGCGAGACTCGCATCTCCGACGAGCCTGCGTCCGACGCAGGCACCGACTACCCCGAGAGCCGCCTCGTCAGCCTCCTCGACCAACTTCACGTCTCCAGCGAGCCTGCTGCGGACATGGAGTCTGTCGGCTCCACCGACCCGATGCTCATCGACTCCGACACCGCGTCGCTCGACGCCTACCCCTCCGACGTGGTGGTCTTCGACGACCCACTCCCTCGAGCTGACAGCGGCAGCAGCGCTGTCACCGAAGTGCTGGTCATCAGCCACGTCTCCAACTCGGGCGGGAGCGCCCGCGACGCTCAGCAAGCGGCGATGCACGACCTCTCCATCCCCATCCCAGCCGACGCCGACGCCGAGACCCTGGAGGCACGCCGTCTTGCCCTCATCACGGAGAGCAAGAAGATAGCCTCGATGAGACGCCTCGCTGAGGCCCACCAGCGCGAAGTCGACCGCGCCGCCTTCGGACGCCGCCGCCCAGCGGTCCGAGCCGAGCCGGCTTCGTCCAGAAGCGCGGCGCAGCCGTTGCCAGCATGCTGGGCGCAGATCGCCCCGTCTACGCCACCCCGCTCGAGAATCTGCGAGCCGCTCAGGCGGCTGCAGAGGAGCTCAATGGGCTGGGGGCCGATGAGCTCCCCTACATGACAAGACGGATCCAGCAGCTGATCGACGCGGCTGCAGAACGGCACGAAGCCGGCGCCCGTGCTGATAGTCATCCCCCGCGCCGGGAGCACGCCGCGACGTCCCGCTCGCCGACTGCGAGCGGCACGCGCCAGAGGAAAGACAAGGAGCCGGCTGCCAGCCGCAGCCGGACTCGCATCACTATCGAGCGCGACGCGGATGGCCGCCCTCGGGCGGTCGAACACCAAGGAAACCTGCCGCCTCCCCCGCCTCGAAGAGAAAGACGCCTCACTCCGCCGCCCATCACGCATCCGACTCTTGGCGACCGACTCGGCCGCCGAGAAGGAGTCGGCGAGAGTGACGCCCGCCACAGGATCGACCGCCTTGCTCGATCCTTGGCGTTAGAAGAAGAAGACGATGTCGGCCCGCCATGCTTTGGCCCCCGCATCCGCGACGAGCCCTTCCCCAAAGGGTTCTCGCTCCCCAGAGACACACCCAAGTACAACGGCTCAGTGAAGCCGGAAGATTGGCTCATCGACTACTCCACAGCCGTCAGCATCGCCAACGGCAATCGGCGCGTCGCCGTGAAGTACGTCCCCTTGATGCTGCAAGGGACGGCGCGCACGTGGCTCAACAGCCTCAAGCCATACAGCATCAACAGCTGGCTGGACTTCACCGAGGTTTTCGTCCGCAACTTCACCAGCACCTACAAGCGGCCTCCCAAGCCTCGCCAGCTCTCCCTCTGCGTCCAAGGGCCCAACGAGTCGACCCGCGACTACCTCACGCGATGGGCCGAGCTCCGCAACTCCTGCGAGGGAGTGCACGAGGTCCAGGCCATCGAGTACTTCACTGCCGGGTGCCGAGAGGGCACCCTCCTCAAGCACCGACTCCTCTGCGACGAGCCGGCTACCCTCGATGAGTTGCTGATCACCGCCGACAAGTATGCCACTGCCGACTCCTCCATGAAGACCGAGCTCCGAGTGGACGCCTCGGGGAAGGTAGTTGCTCCGGCTCCCAAGACGCCGGCTGGCGACCCAAACCGGCGCCCCTACCAGAACGACCACAAGCGCAAGGGCCCCATGCCGACTTCCTCCAGTCGGCAGGTGGCCACAGTCGAAGACGAGCAGCCCGAGGAGCGGCCCGCTCCCAAGAAGAAGGGAGGCCGGCCGCCCTGGCAGCCGTCCTTCTCCTACGAGCAAGCACTCGATGCTCCCTGCAAGTTCCACAGCGGCGCGAAGCCGTCCAACCATACAACACGAAAATGCCACTGGCTCACCCGCATCACCAAGGGCGAAGGGATGGTGCCGCCTCCGCCTCCCGGCCCGCCGCCTCCAGCTCCCCAGCAGCCGGCGGCCCGGCCTGCAGTC
The DNA here is from genome assembly GCF_018294505.1 of Triticum aestivum. Taxonomy (NCBI): domain Eukaryota; kingdom Viridiplantae; phylum Streptophyta; class Magnoliopsida; order Poales; family Poaceae; genus Triticum; species Triticum aestivum. The sequence continues at coordinate 212,279,970 of NC_057796.1, forward strand.
GGCGCCATCCAAGACGAGTTCCCCGAAGCGCACGACGCCTACGTCGTCTTCACAAGTCAAGTCGACGACAAGCGCAGCCGACGCCGGCAACACCAAGAAGTAAACGCAGTCGCCTCTAGCACCGCCGAGTTCATGCACTGGTCGGAAAAGCCCATCAGCTGGAGCCAGGCCGACCACCCAGAGGTGATGCCCTCGCCTGGCTCCTATGCTATGGTCCTAGACGTCACCCTCGCGACGGAGAGGCGAGCTGCCAGATTTTCCCGCGTCCTGATAGACGGCGGAAGCAGTATCAACATACTGTACCGCGACACCATGGACAAGCTGAACATCAAAGCAAAGCAGCTCATGCCGAGCCGCACTGTCTTCCATGGTATCGTACCCGGCCTATCTTGCTCTCCAATCGGCAAGATCAAAATGGATGTTCTCTTCGGAGACAAAGATCACTTTCGCCGGGAAGCAATATGGTTCGAGGTGGTGGATCTGGAGAGCCCCTATCATGCACTGCTTGGCCGACCTGCTTTGGCCAAGTTCATGGCTGTGCCCCACTATGCCTACCTGAAGATGAAGATGCCGAGCTCGAAGGGGATCATCACGGTAGCCGGCGACTACAAGAAGTCCATCGAGTGTGCCATGGCCAGCAGCCGGCTGGCCGAGTCCCTCGTGGTGGCCGAAGAGAAGAAGATGTTGGAGCGGGTTGTGGCCATGGCCGGCAAGCAGCCGGCCTTGTCCCCCAACCCCAAGGACTGTGATGCGCAGGGCTCCTTCCAGCCTGCGAAAGAGACAAAGAAGATACCTCTAGACCCAGAGCACCCGGAGAGGTTCGCCGTGATTGGGGCGAACTTGGACAGTAAATAGGAAGGCGAGCTCGCCGACTTCCTCCGTGAGAATCGAGACATCTTTGCATGGTCCCCAAAGGACATGCCGGGTGTCCCGAAGGATTTCGCCGAGCACAAGTTACATGTCCGAGCTGATGCGAAGCCGGTCAGGCAACCCCTCCGCCGACTATCAGAAGAGAAGCGAAGAATCGTGGGAGAAGAGATAGCCCGGCTCCTTGCAGCCGGCTTCATCATGGAAGTGTTCTTTCCAGAATGGCTTGCCAATCCAGTTCTGGTTTTGAAGAAGAATAACAAGTGGCGCATGTGTATAGACTACACAAGTTTGAACAAGGCCTGCCCAAAGGATCCGTTTGCTTTGCCACGGATTGACCAAGTGATAGACTCCACAGCCGGATGCGAGCTGTTGTGTTTTTTGGATGCATACTCAGGGTATCATCAGATCAAGTTGGACCCGGCTGACCGCCTGAAGACTGCCTTCATCACACCCTTTGGAGCTTTCTGCTACCTGACAATGACATTCGGCTTGAGAAACGCCGGTGCCACTTTTCAGCGTTGCATGCAGAAATGTCTCTTGAAACAACTCGGCAGAAATGCCCACGTCTACGTAGACGACATTGTGGTGAAGACAGAGAAGCGCGGTACCTTGCTGGAAGACCTGAAGGAAACATTCGCCAACTTGCGCCGATTCCAGATCAAGCTCAACCCCGAGAAGTGCGTGTTCGGAGTGCCAGCCGGCCAGCTGCTAGGCTTCCTGGTCTCCGAACGCGGCATTGAGTGCAACCCTGTCAAGATCAAAGCCATCGAGAGGATGGAGATTCCCACCAAGCTGCGAGATGTGCAGAAGTTCACTGGCTGCTTAGCCTCCCTGAACCGTTTTATCAGCCGACTAGGAGAGAAGGCCCTCCCCCTGTACCGACTCATGAAGAAGTCCACTCACTTTGAGTGGAATGATCAAGCCGACCAAGCCTTCCATGAGTTGAAGAAAATGTTGACCACTCCGCCTGTCCTGGCCGCGCCGACTGAGAAGGAGCCCATGCTCCTCTACATCGCCGCGACAAGCCGAGTCGTCAGCACTGTTGTTGTGGTCCAGCGCCCGGAGGAAGGCCGAGCCCAGCTGGTCCAGAGGCCGGTCTACTATCTCAGCGAAGTACTGTCCAGCTCAAAGCAAAACTACCCGCACTATCAGAAGATGTGCTATGGGGTGTACTTCGCTGCCAAGAAATTGAAGCCCTACTTCCAAGAGCACCCCATCACGGTCGTGTGCACTGCCCCGCTCGCCGAGATCATAGGCAGCCGGGATGCATCCGGCCGGGTGGCCAAATGGGCCATTGCCTTGGCGCCCTACACGATCTTCTATCAACCCCGCACCGCCATCAAGTCGCAAGCATTGGCCGACTTCCTCGTCGACTGGGCCGAGACCCAGTACTTACCGCCGGCTCCCGACTCCACCCATTGGCGGATGCACTTTGACGGGTCCAAGATGCGCACCGGCTTGGGAGCCGGCATCGTCCTCACCTCTCCCAAAGGCGACAAGCTCAAGTACACGCTGCAGATCCACTTCGCCGCCTCCAACAACGTGGCCGAGTACGAGGCGCTCGTACATGGGCTCCGGCTAGCCAAAGAACTCGGCATACGCCGGATCCTGTGCTACGGCGACTCAGACTTAGTGGTCCAGCAATCATCTGGCGACTGGGACGCCAAGGACGCAAACATGGCAAGCTACCGATTCCTCGTCCAGCAGATGAGCGGATACTTCGAAGGGTGCGAGTTCCTTCACGTGCCAAGGGCCGACAACGACCAAGCAGATGCCCTAGCACGGATCGGCTCCACCCGACAAGCCATACCGACGGGCGTCTCCCTCCAGCGCCTCCTCAAGCCGTCCATCAAGCCGTCTCCAGAGTCGGATTCCATCTTCGTACCGCCTGCGCCAGAAACAGCCGGATCCGGCTCAAGAAATCCCGCAGGCGGCGCGGGGACTTCGACGACTGCCCCGGGGACTGACGTAGTCGCACCCGGCCCAGGGACTTCAGAACCCGGCCCGGGGACTGCAGCAGTCGGCCCGGGGACTGCAACGACACAAGAAGCGGTGGACGACTCCAATGCAACACCCAACCCACCCACCCGAGTCATGGTGGCCACGTTAACAGCAGAAGAAGTCACAGCTCCCTCATGGGCCCAGCCCATCCTCAAGTTCCTAGTCAGCAGAGAGCTGCCGGCTGATGAGATCGCAGCAAGACTAGTGCAACGACGAGCCGCAGCATACACAATAATCAACAGGGAGCTTGTGAAGCGCAGCGTCACTGGAATCTTCCAGCGTTGCGTCGAGCCAGAAAAAGGAGTGGCAATCCTCAAAGACATCCACCAAGGCGAATGCGGCCATCACGCCGCCTCAAGATCCCTCGTGGCCAAGGCTTTCCGCCATGGGTTCTTCTGGCCGACTGCCTTGGAGGATGCTAAAGAAATAGTCAAGACCTGCAGAGGATGTCAAGTCTTCAGTTCCAAACAACACCTGCCGGCTTCTGCCCTCAAGACCATTCCCCTCACCTGGCCTTTTGCCGTCTGGGGACTGGACATGGTGGGCCCTTTCAAGACGGCCCGCGGTGGCTTGACACATCTACTCGTTGCTGTGGACAAGTTCACAAAGTGGATCGAAGCAAAGCCGATTAAGAAGCTGAACGGGCCGACTGCCGTGACATTCATCACCGACATCACTACTCGGTACGGCGTGCCGCACAGCATCATCACCGACAACGGCACGAACTTCGCCAAAGGCGCACTGGCACGTTTCTGCGCGACACAGGGCATCCGACTGGACTTAGCGTCCGTTGCCCACCCGCAGTCAAACGGCCAAGTCGAGCGAGCAAATGGACTTATCCTCTCCGGCATCAAGCCCCGATTGGTTGTACCACTGGAGCGATCGGCCGGCTGCTGGCTCGAAGAGCTGCCGGCTGTCCTCTGGAGTCTGCGAACTACACCCAACAAGTCAACCGGCTTCACTCCATTCTTCCTTGTGTACGGTGCCGAGGCTGTCATCCCAACAGACATCGAGTTCGACTCGCCTCGGATCACCATGTACACGGAGGAGGAAGCCAAAGAAGCAAGAGAAGACGGCGTCGACCTACTGGAAGAAGGCCGGCTGTTAGCCCTCAGCCGGTCCGCCATCTACCAGCAAGGCCTGCGCCGCTACTACAACCGCAAGGTCAAGCCAAGATCCTTCCAAGAGGGCGACCTTGTGCTCCGGCTGATCCAGCGAACAGCCGGCCAGCACAAGCTCTCGGCCCCTTGGGAAGGCCCCTTCGTCGTCAGCAAGGCACTCGGCAACGACTCCTACTACTTGATCGACGCGCAAAAGCCAAGAGCACGCAAGAGAGACGACTCCGGCAAGGAGTCGGAGCGACCATGGAACGCAAACCTCCTAAGACGATTTTACAGCTGAAAAGCAGTATGTATCACGCTACCCCTTTTGTATTAAGTTACAAACCAACAGGCCCCCCGAACAGTACTCGGGGACTGCCTTTTATTTATCTATGAATGACGAGTGTCATATCCATGAATGTATTATTACATTTTGAACTCTTGTCCGGCACCGGGTCCGACTAGTCGGCCCGGGGACTGGCCGCCTTGAGCTATATTCTAAGTTCTTCCCGAAGTCAGCAAAGTAGTGTGCCGGCTCCCAAGTCCTCCCTTGTTGAAAGTCGCAGCTCAAAGAACTGACTGTCCGACTAGCAAGAGGAAAGACAGAAAAGACGCCCACACGAAAAACGGCTAAGGAACAACTAACCCATATAGCAAAGAGACGGCCTCCATATACGCCTGCCGGCTGTCACAGCAGCCGGCTGGCCGGCTTCCTAAAAAACTTAGCTTAAGTCCAGCAGAGCTAAAAGTACTTCCCCCCCCCCCAATCGGCCAGGCACTCCCCGGCTACAGTTTGTAGAAAACTGTTTGACTAGGGAGGCGGCAACCAAGGGAGGGCGGCAAAGGAAAAAAGCAGAAGGACAAAAAGCGAAAGTACAAGGAAAGCCGATTGCATAACTTATATACATAAGCCGCCTAAAGGCTGGCAACAGACTTGAGTTTCAATACACCCAGTGGGTGGAATTGTGCAGACTTAACCAAACATTGTTCAAAGCAACAAGACAGGAAAACAAAAGAAAGAAGACTAAGGTGCGACTTGGAGGCCGAACTGATCGGTGAAGGCAGCTCGCCGGCTGAAGGAGTGGCCGCCTAGTTGGTCCCGGCCTGACCACCTCCCGCGGCAGGAGACGCACTCGCACGCGACGTAGTGCTGGAGGCGCGGTCAGGCTGGCCGGCTTCTCCACCAGCCGGCTCGGCGTCTTCACCTTCCTCTCCTCCTCCTCCTCGCCCTCGTCGCTGGAGTCGATCTCCTCCGCCGAGTCCTCGCCATGCGCCGGGTCCAGCCCGAACCAATCTTCCGGCTGGGCGACTCCATTGTCGTCCACCTCGGGGGCGAAGACGTTGGTGTCGGTGTAGTCGGCGATCGCCGAAGCTCGCCGAATGATGGCCGGCCGCGCCGGCTCCAGCTCCGTGTCGGCTTGCTGCCGCCAGGTCGCCAGCTGGTCCAGGTTCAGGCCGGGATACCAGGCCTTGACGAACTCCAGCGCCCGCCTGGCGCCGGAGCGAGCCGCTGACGCCTTCCAAGCCTCGAAGCGGCCGACGGCCACCTCCAGCCAGTCGGCGGTCCGGCTGGGAGTGCGCGGGACCACTTGGCCGGGCCAGAGGGCGGCCAAGACCTGCGACCCGGCACGCTGAAGCCGGCGGAGCAGCCTGTGAGCCGGCTGGATACGAGCCTGGATCGCCAGGAGCTGCTCCTCCAGCGAGCGGCCGGCGGTCGGCGAGATCTCGAAGCCGGCTTGCCTCTTCGCCTGGCGACGAGCTTCGATGGCCTGGTTGGCAGCAGTTGAGTAGCCAGGGAAGTACTCTGCGCGAAGGAGAAAAGGAAAGAAGAACACCAAAATCAGAAAAACAAGCCGAAGTGGCAGATGGCAAGAAAGGATGAAGGGATAGACGACTTACCGTCAACCAGGTCCTCAATCTGGCCATAGCCAGAGACCAGAGTCTGCCTGGCCTCTGCCCAGCCGGCCGCCTCCGTCTCGAACTCGGCCTGAAGGGCGGCCTCGCGATCCTGCGCAGCTTTCAGCGCAGCCTTGTGGCCTTCCTCCTGGTCGGCCAGCTTCTTGACCAGGCGGTCGCGCTCCTGCACCAAGGCGGCGAGCTCCGCGTCCTTGGCACGAAGAGCAGTCTGGGACTCCCCCAGCTGTGCCCTCAGACTGGCGTTGGCCGCTGCAGAGATAGAAGAAGAAGAAGAAGAATGAGAAATCATCAAGGAAGATCCGAGCCGACTGCTCAGCAGTCGGCCCGAATCTCGGGGACTACACCCAGTGGGTGCGCTGACGCGCCCCCACATGAGATAAAAATCAAGTCACATACCTCGGCTTTCCGTGAGATCGGCGGTCTTCTGAGTCAACTCCCGAGCCTGGGAGTTGAAGGCGGCCGCTCGGAGATTGTGGTAGTCCTGCAAGACGGACAGAAGACCGACGTGAGAACAAAAGCAGCAAAAACAAAATTCTCCAAGAAGTTCCAAGCCGCCTGCTCAGCAGCCGACTCGGAACTCGGGGACTACACCCAGTGGGTGCGCTGACGCGCCCCCACGAGAGAAATCAAGTTCAAAAAGAGCAAGATGAGGATACTAACCCGGATGGCTGCCCGTGTGGCGAGGAATTCGTCGGTGAACTGCCTCAGCGCCGCGGCTTGGCTCTGCAGCCGGGTCCGGACGTCTTGCGCGGCGACGTTCACCACGGCCGACCCTCCGCCCGGCGTCCACCCCGAGGTAGCGCTGGCCGCCTCCGCGTCTCGAGCCGACGAGCTGGAGCCCACGGCCGGCTGTGGCTCCGACGCAGCCTTCTGCGGTTCAGCCGCGGCCTTCCCCGCACGCCGGCTTGACGGAACCCGGACCGCCACCTCAGCCCCCGCGGCCGGCTCGCCCCCGCCGACTGTGCGGGCGCAGGCTCAGGCTGGCGGCCTTGGGTCGCCCCAGTCGGAGGAGTCGGCCCCGGCGCCTCCCTCAAGAAGATGACGTCGTCGCCGCTCCCTCCCAAACCCGGCTGGGAACCGCTGGCTCCCCCTGGCGAGGGATCCGCGCCCCCGGGCGCCATGGTGCGCAGGGGGTGACCATCAAGGCCTCCCCTGCCGCCGCTTCGGCCTCGGCCTCTGCCTGGGCCTTGGCTGCGGCCTCGGCAAGCGCCTTCGCCGCCTCCTCCTCCCGAGCTGCCTGGGCGGCGGCTGCCCTCCGTGCCTCCGCCTCCCGCGCTTCCTGCTCCTCCCGCACCTCCCGCGCGTTCCTTTCCGTCGCCTCCAGGAGGGCGGCACGGGGATCTACGCGGCGGGTGGTGCTCCCAGAGCCCCCTAGCAACTCAACAACGGAGCCGGCAGCCGCCCGCTCAAGTGACAGTGGAGCACTGATCATTGAAAAAGAAGACGAAGACTCAAGAACCATCAAAGGAAAGAAAGAAGGACAGTACGAAGAAAGAGAGAACTTACGCCGATACCGTCTGCGGCTGCTTCACCACCTTGCGGAAGCGAGCCGCCTTCGCGGCCGCCTCTTCCCGCCTGGTGGCCGCCGCCCCACCCATAGGCTTCTTCGTCCGGCTGCCGAACATGCCCTGGGTGGCGCGACGTTTTTGGCCTCTACCCCTACCAGGCTGCGCGCCGGAAGAGCTCGCGCCGTGTCCGGGGGCCGGCTGGCGGGGCGGGACGGCTTCGGCTTCGTCTCGTCTGGCCAGTCCTCGAAGGTAGCGGTAAACCCAGAGCCGCCTGCTTCACCGCCAGCCGGCTCGGTGGCATCCTCCATATGGACTGCCCCCAGGTTGGGGTCCTCCTGGTCGTGCTCGGTCCGGTCGGGGACGAAGCGGCGCTCCGCGTCTGCCCCGCCGGCCGGTCGAAGCAGAGGACTCTGTCAAAAAGAGCGAACCGACGGAGTTAGAGTCGGCCCAAAGGAACTCGGCGACAAAGCTGAGAGAGAGAAAGAGAAAAAGAGAAAGGGAGCGTACCGTAGGCGGGGGATTGGCGCGGCTGTATGGCTCCTTGCCAAATTGCCAGTCATCGGAAAGCTGGCAATTGGCGAGGTAGTTCACCATGTCGGCGGCGTCAGGCCGCGGCATCTCCTTGGTACACATCCGGCTCGGATCGAGCTAGCCGCTCATCTAACAGATCAGATGAGGCCGGCTCTGGAGCGGAAGGACCCGGCGCGTGACGAACGCGGCCAGGAGGTCGGGCCCCGTCAGCCCCTCCGACTGGACCATCACCCGCAGGCGGGCGATGGCGGCGTTTCCTCCCTGCGACAGCGTTACCGCCCGGAAGGACCACTGGGGCAGCCTCCCCGCCGGCGGGCCGGCTACGTAAGCCGGCAGGTTGAGGTAGTCGCCTCGGGGAGCGATGTTCCGCACGTAGAAGTATGACTTCTGCCACTTCTTCACCGATTGGATCAGCGTGATGACGGGGAAGGGGTTGTCGGCGCCTGATCTCCGCGGCGCAATGAAGGCGCCGGTCTGAGCCGGCACGCCCCTCACGCGCGTGCCCAGCTTTGATTGGAAGAACTCCCCCCAGAGCTTGAGGGTGGGGAGGACGCCAAGATAGCCCTCGCACAGGGTGACGAAGGCCGACAGCAGCACCACCGTGTTGGGGGTGAGGTGGTGCGGCTGGAGTTGATAGAAGTCCAACCAGGAGCGGAAGAAAGCGCTCACTGGCAGGCCGAAGCCGCGCAGGAAGTGCGAGCGGAAGACCACCCGCTCGCCCTCCTGCGGCGTCGGCCTGACCTCCTTCTCCGGCGCGAGGCGGACCTCCACTTTGTCCGCGCTGGGCAGACGCCGGGTGTCGCGGAGGAAGTCGATGTGGTCGTTGTGAATGATGGAGCCATCCCAATCCCCGCCGAGCTGCTCTACGTGGGGAGGCATAGCGGAAGCTAGCACGGCGGCGGAGAAGCGTGCGAAGGAAGAGCGCGGCGGCGAGGCGCTGTCGCAAGAACAAGCAAGGCGAGAAGACGAAGGGAGTAGGAGGAGCGTGCGAGGGTCTGCCGCCCTCCACCCCCCTACTTATAGCCTCACGCGGCCGAAGAGGCCGGACGTGGGGGGAGACGTAGGATTAACTGCGCCCACTCCCCCCACGTCTCGCGTTTATTACACATAAGTGCGAGCCGAAACTGTCGCACGGATCGTGCGGGCGGTTTCGGGATACAAAGGATCCGCGCCTGGGCCGGGGCGCGGACGTGGCGGGCCCCCTCCCTGCGGCGATGTCCCATCACGCGCGTGGGCTGGCAGGCTTTCCGGCCACGTGGCACGCCAACGGCCCGAGGCCGGCCCGCGGCCCGGAGCACGAGCCGGCGGGTTCCCGCCCCCCGACTCCAGAAGAATTCGACTAAGGGCGGCACGCCTGCACCGAGGCCGACTCCTAGCTGCCGGCTTGTCACGATAGGAAGCTGATCGAGCTTCTCGGACCCCACTCCACCTCGAAGCCCAATCAGCTTCGGGGACTACAATAGTCAGCCCGAACCATTCATCCTTCCCGTATATACACGCAGGTTACTGCATACCTTGGCTGTCCTCCAGCTGCTTCTTCACGAGGCCGAGCTCCTCCTCGGCCCGCTCCAATTTCTGCTTCAGTCCGGAGACCTCTGCAGTGTGAGCAGTCGTAGCCAGCGGCGACGCCTGCTCATTCACATAGACACTTTATGTTAGACTCCTGCGAAAATTATTTTGATCCTCTGTTCGGCTTTTCTTTCCGAACACCGAACAGAGCATCAGGGGCTACTGTCTATATTGTGACATTCTTTTACAATTACTTACCTCAAAGCCTGTTAGAAGGCTAGTGCAGGCTTCGGTCAGTCCACTTTTGGCGGACTAGACCTTCTCAATCACCGTACTCATAAGAGTACGGTGTTCTTCCATAATGGAAGTGCCTTGTAGCGCTTCCAGTAATCTCCAGTGCCTCTGTATGGACAGAGGTCACCGGCGGGGTTGGCTCGCCTCCCTCGTTCGAAAGAGGCGGCCTGCTTGAATTCGGAGCCGCTTGGGTCTCCGGAGCTGTATGCGGCTGGGGGCCGAATTGGATGCGGCCCCCATCATCGGTGTCCATGGGGGCTTGCTCCCCCACGTGTTTGGAAGCCTCGGCTTCACCCTCTGGCACCACCGGACGGCCTCCTGAGCTTCTCCCGGGCCTGGGATCCTTCGAGACAACACCTCGGTGTTGTCCGCAGCCTTGGGGGAGGAGGCCGTCGGAAGGGATGTGCTGTTCATCACCGACGGGTCTAGCGACCCCTCCGAAGAGGAGGACAGCGCGATGTTGGATTGGGCCGGGCTGCAAGTGCGTGATCCAGCACGTTAAAAACAATAAAGTAAAAATGCCGGGTATATTACTGTGTCCGGACACTTACGAGTTGGCTAGGGGCTTGTGTCACGCCCAATATGCGACCCTATCCTAAAGGAACTCGAAGGTCCCACCAAGGATAGAAGCGCATATTGGAGACGCTTTTGCAAGGTGGATATCATTACATCGTACCATTACATAATAGTAGGGGATACATACAAGAGGCAAACAATGCCACATGAATACAACAACATCATACACAAGAGCCACATCCGACTACAGATGAAACACAAACAGAAACTCAACGACATCCACCCTGCTAGCCCAGGCTGCCGAGCTGGAACCTATCCCCTGATCGAAGAAGAAGCAGAAGAAGAACTCCAAACAAGTAAACATCACTCTCGCGTCAAGATCATCGCAAGACCTGTACCTGCAACTATTGTTGTAGTAATCTGTGAGCCACGAGGACTCAGCAATCCCATTGCCATGGGTATCAAGACTAGCAAAGCTTACTGGGTAAGTGTTGAGGATATAACCATTAGAGTCACCCGCCCAGGAGGGGCCGGGTTACGTCATAATGATCATCACGTGAAGCCCAGCACCAAGCTCGAGGATGGCGGTTCAGTAATGGGCTTAAGACCCGGAGGCGGCTTAAGGCCCGTAGTGATAAACCGCCACCATGGCAAGACTTGTAGTGTAAGGCAAGGATAGTTAAGAGTCCGAGCCGGACACTGTTATGAGCCGGCTGGGACTCTGGGAGCCGCTGGGCGTCAACCTCTCTATATAAAGGGACGACCCGGCGGCGATTCAGGACAGGCAACATCAGATCGATAGCCAGGCATAGCGGTTAAGCTCCTGGTCATCGAAACCCTAAATAATACCACCTCAACTGGACGTAGGCTTTTACCTTCAACGTAAGGGGCCGAACCAGTATAATCTCCGTGTCCTTTGTCCCGTTTAACCCCTTTAAGCTTCCTAGCTGCGATGGCTCCACGACTAAGTCCTTGCACGAGGACATCTGCCGTGACAACTCCACGACAGTTGGCGCACACCGTGGGGCCAGCGCACGGTGGATTTGAGTTCTTGAAGGGCAGCTTCGAAGGGCTCAAGGGATACGCTGTGGGCCGGATGACCAAGAGTCGTCGCGGCAAGCTCTACATCAACGATGCAGGCTGGGGCCCCGACGCCGGCTCAATCGAGTATGGGTACCGGGTCCCCTTCGGCGGAATTCACATTTTCATTGGCAAGATTGGCGAGCCGGGCCCTGAGCCGGACCACTGCGCCGACCCCATCGAGACGGCTCAGCGTGCAAGACCCGCCCGGACTCTGCCTGCTTTGAAGCGTGCTTTCGTGGGATGCGTCCATGGAGGACTCTCTGAAGAATCTGGATCTGGCGATGAGACGGCCGCTTGCTCTGACGGCGGGTCGTCTACAGACGAGACCAGCTCATTATATCAACTTCAAGATGGCAGGCTCAGGGGCGGCTCCGATGGCGACAGTATTCCGGACCCCTTTGAGCCGCCCAGCCGGGTCGGGATCTTCATGGCCGGCGAACAACCTGTTCAAAACCCCGCTGCTGGGGCAGGAGGCCCTGCGCACTCGCCGGCTCAGGCGCTGATGGATCTCACAGATAAGATGACAGCCCTGTTAACTGCTACGGTCGTCCCAGTGGATCAAGCTCAGCATGATGCAGAGGTGGCACAGTTAAAGCTGGATATAGCGAGAGCCAAGGAAGATCTAGCAGCGGAAGGGATCAGGATGGCTGCAGAGCGGGCGGCTCTCAACGCCCAGACTCAGCTGATTCAGGCGCAGTCTTTCCGGCTTACGATGGACCAGAACGCATCCAATGAGATCATGAGAAGGAGGCATCAGAAGGCTCAATCTCGACTCCCTCTGGTTTATGATCCTCGAAACCTTTTCAACACGCCTGGTGCAGGGCCCAGTAACCCGCCAGAGATCACGGCACCCGGGGCTGGAACGCCGCTTCAGCCGCAAGTGATGGGGCCTCCCCGTGTGAACACTACCCCGCCTCAGTACGTGCCAATACCACCGGGTCATTATGCCAACCCATTGGAAAACATGGTCGCCGCGGCGGCGTGACTGGCGGCTCTCCCAATCGATGGCGACTCTCCAACGGCGGTCGAAACCCGTCGGGTTAGAGAACTTCTCCAGATGGCTCTGGCGCAACAGGAGGCATATTCATATAGCCGGGACAGGATTCATTCAACCCCTCGTCCAGGCCGGAGCCCAAGTTATAGCAGACACATGGTCTCAGCGACCGGCTCAAGCAACGTCCGGCGCCGTGACTTGCCAGCGGGCCACGGCCCGGCTCATAACGGAGCCTTTAACGTAGTAGACCAAGACAGAGCACGACAAGAGGCAGAGCAGGCGCCTCAGTTAACAGCTTACCAGCCCCTCCCGGTTTTGTCCGACGGCTTCTATAGAGGCGGGTATACCTACGAGGACCGGAGGTGTCCCTTGTCTGGTGCCGGCTCTCCGTAATGAATGTCTGCCCAAGGATTTGAAGGGACCTAGGAAGGTGCCTAATTATACGGCTGATTTACAACCTGGAGCATGGATCGAGAGCTACGAGATGGCTATGGAGTTGCTAGAGGTCAGCGAAGCGGCAATGGCCAAATACTTCACCATGATGTTGGATGGAACTGCCCGCACTTGGTTGAAAGGACTGCCACCTAATTCTATTGGGTCATGGGCAGAGCTAAAAGGCCGGTTCATCCAAAACTTCAAAGACACATGTAGGCAATCTATGTCAATTGTGGATTTGACTAACTGCAAGCAGCAGGAGGGTGAGTCTACAACCCATTGGGTTCGCCGGGTCAAAGAGATAATACATTCATCTGATAAGATGGATGCCGGCTCTGCAGTCTTAATGTTGGAGCAGAATTGTCGTTTTGCGCCCCTGAAGATGAAGCTCGGGCGGCTCAAGCGCGATTGCAATGATATGGGTACGCTGATGGCGGCTCTGGTCAAGTACGCCGACTCTGATAGTACCAAGGATCCCACGTCGGATGATGAAAGGACAGGGAAGGGAAAACGGAATGGCAATGGCAAGGGCCCTCAGCATAACCCGGCAAACCAGGGAGGTAACAAGTGTAAGGCTGATGGCAGTATGGAGTTTGTGGCCAACGCTAATTCACAGGGTAGCAACCACCGACGTAAGGGGAGACCACCTCCCCGAGCCGGCGGGTCAGGCCCGACGCTTGAACAGTTGTTGAATGAGCCTTGTCCAAGGCATGGCTCTAGGGAGAAGCCGGCCACTCATCTATGGAAGGACTGCGCAATCATGAAGGCCTTTAAAAATTCCAATGCTTTTAATGGCAACAATGGCCCGGGCGGCGGCTCAGGCGCCGGCGGTTTTCATGGCCCGGGCGGCGGCTCAGGCGCCGGTGGTTTTCATGGCCCAGGCGGCGGCTCAAATCCCAATTCTCAGAGTTTCCAAGGGGGTTTTAATCAGCAATCTGGCCAGGGTAATCAGCAGCAGCAGCAGGGGGGTACCAGACCAATCCAAAGCAGCTCAATGGTGGACAGTATCATGTGTTCACTACCAGCCTGTGCAAGCGAGATCAGAAGCTTCATAAGAGGGCTGTAAATGCTGTTGAGCCGGCGATTCCCCGCTATTTAAGATGGTCTGAGCAGCCTATCATATGGAGTAGGGAAGATCACCCTCCCCGGGTCGATAATCCGGGTCACCTGGCCTTGGTGGTGGCCCCTCAGGTTGGGGGATATAAATTCACTAAAGTGCTCATGGACGGAGGCAGCAGCATCAACATCATCTATTATGAGACCTTCCGTCGTATGGGATTAACTGATAAGAGCCTCAGTCAGTCCAATACCGTTTTCCATGGGGTGGTGCCCGGTAAGTCGGCGTATCCAGTCGGTAAGATCGAGCTGGAAGTAGCCTTTGGAGATGAGTACAACTACAGGGCGGAAAAACTAACCTTTGAGGTGGTTAAGATAAGAAGTCCGTACCATGCTTTATTTGGGCGGCCGGCTTACGCCAAGTTCATGGCACGGCCGTGTTACGTGTATTTGCAGCTCAAGATGCCGGGTCACAATGGGACCATTACGGTTCATGGCAGCCGAAAGATAGCCTTGGAGTGTGAGGAAGGTGACGCGGCTTACGCTGAATCTGTTTGTGCAACAGAGGAGTTGAAGTTTTACAAGGACAATGTTGACCCGGCAGATATGACGTCTTTGAAAAAGCCAACCACGGAGCATGAGTCGGTAATGAAATTTAAGTCAGCTGATGAGACTAAACTTGTTGACTTTGTTCCAGGTGACTCATCTCAGCAGTTCAGCATCAGTACCAATCTGGATCCGAAATAGGAAGGCGCGCTCATCGAGTTCATCCGTGAGAACAGGGACATCTTTGCATGGAAACCTTCTGACATGCCGGGTGTACCTAGAGAACTCGCTGAGCACACTCTCAATATTGATCCGAAATTTAAGCCGGTCAAGCAATTCCTCCGGCGGTTTAATGAGGAGAGGCGGAGAGCCATTGGTGAGGAGGTAGCCCGGCTCTTGGCGGCCGGGTTTATTGTTGAAGTTTTTCATCCAGAATGGTTAGCTAACCCGGTGCTCGTGCTCAAGAAGAACGGCACCTGGCGGATGTGTGTGGACTATACGGATTTAAACAAAGCTTGTCCGACTGATCCTTTTGCTCTCCCCCGTATTGATCAAATTATTGATGCTACGGCAGGTTGTGAGCGTTTAAGCTTTTTGGATGCTTACTCTGGATACCATCAGATCAAAATGGCAGTTAAGGATCAGGAGAAGACAACGTTCATCACTCCCTTTGGAGCCTTCTGTTATGTGTCTATGCCTTTTGGGCTCAAGAGTGCACAGGCGACTTACCAGCGTTGCGTGCAGAATTGTCTTCATAACCAGATTGGGCGCAACGTTCATGCCTATGTGGATGATATCGTGGTTAAATCCAGGGAGAAGGAGACCTTGATAGATGATCTGAGAGAGACCTTTGATAATCTCCGAATCTACAAGATGATGCTTAACCCGACCAAGTGTGTTTTTGGTGTTCCCGCAGGCAAGCTCTTGGGTTTTCTGGTTTCTCACAGAGGCATTGAAGCTAACCCGGAAAAAATCAAGGCAATCACCTCACTGGCTAAGCCGGCGTGCATAAACGATGTCCAGCGTCTGGCGGGTCGCATCGCTGCTTTGAGCCGGTTTATAAGCCGGTTGGGTGAAAAGGCCATGCCACTGTACCAGATGATGAAGAAAACAGATGACTTTATCTGGAATGATGCTACTAATGCTACTTTTGAGGATTTGAAAAGACAGCTAGCTGAGCCACCAGTCCTTGCTGCTCCTGTTGACAAGGAGCCTTTATTGCTGTATGTAGCCGCTAACACACGAGCCGTCAGTGTGGCTGTGGTGGTGGAGCGTAAGGAAACGGGTAAGGAGTATTCGGTTCAGCGGCCGGTTTACTACGTCAGCGAAGTACTCATTGAGTCCAAACAACGGTATCCACATTGGCAGAAGCTTGTTTATGGGGTATTCATGGCAAGCCGGAAGCTTAAGCATTATTTCCAGGGTCACCCTATCACTGTGGTTAGTTCTGCTCCCCTAGGAGATATCATCCAAAACAGAGAAGCCACAGGAAGAGTTGCTAAGTGGGCTATAGAACTTGGGCCTCATGGTCTAAAATACGTGCCACGCACTGCTATCAAATCTCAAGCATTGGAGGATTTCATCAACGATTGGACAGAGCTGCAGGTGCCTGAAGAGAAACCGGATAATACATACTGGACTATTCACTTCGACGGGTCCAGGCAATTGGAGGGCTCGGGGGCTGGAGTTGTATTAGCTTCCCCTCGAGGTGACAAGTTTTGCTATGTGCTACGGTTGACGTTTCCCTGTACTAACAATGCAGCTGAGTACGAGGCCTTGCTCCATGGTCTTAGGATGGCTAAGGAGATGAGCTTAAGCCGGGTAAGGTGCTTTGGTGACTCAGATTTAGTGGCCCAACAAGTGTCAGGCAAGTGGGATTCCAAGGACCCCCTAATGGCGGCTTATCGCCGCGAAGTTGATGCCATTGCTGGACATTTTCAGGGTTACCAAGTAGAGCACATCGATCGCAGGAAGAACGAGGCAGCTGATGCATTAAGCCGGCTGGGCTCTCAGCGAAAGCCGGTGCCGCCTAATACTTTCTTGGACATTCTGCATAACCCTTCTGTTAAGTTGCCTACAGAGGAAGACTTGGCTGTTCCTGACCCGGAAGCACAGTTGGTGGCGGCTCTCCACATTATCCCAGATTGGACAGTACCATACTTGGCTTACATGACCCGGGGAGAATTGCCTGAGGATGAAACTTTGGCCAGACAAATAACCCGGCGGTCTAAGTCAATGATAATTATCAATGGCGAGCTGCATCGTCGCAGTGTCACTGGAACTTTCCAGCATTGTGTTTCCCCTGAGGAAGGTCAAGAAATTTTACGTGAGATTCACGAGGGGGATTGTGGCCATCATGCCGTCTCAAAATCCCTTGTGGCCAAGGCTTTTCGTCATGGTTTTTATTGGCTGACAGCTCATGCTGATGCAGAGGACTTGGTCAGTAAATGTGACGGTTGTCGGAGGTTCTCACGATGGGCTCATGTGCCGGCTCAAGAGTTGAGGATGATTCCAATCACTTGGCCATTTGCGGTCTGGGGACTTGATATGGTTGGGCCTTTTAAAAGGTCCAAGGATAAGAAGACCCACCTCTTGGTGGTGGTCGACAAGTTCACAAAGTGGGTTGAGGCAGAGCCGGTTAGTAAGTGTGACGCAGCCACGGCGGTTCAGTTCATGAAAAAGGTGATATTTCGCTTTGGTTTTCCACACAACATTATAACTGACAATGGTACCAATCTGTCTAAAGGCGCCATGGAGGAGTTTTGTCAACGAGAGCATATTCGGCTTGATGTTTCATTAGTGGCTCACCCTCAATCCAATGGTCAAGCTGAGAGAGCCAATCAGGAAATCTTGAAGGGCATCAAGCCCCGGCTTTTGGTCCCTTTGCAACGGACGCCGGGTTGTTGGGTGGAGGAGTTACCCTCCGTGTTATGGAGCATCAATACTACTCCTAACAGGTCTACGGGTTATACGCCTTTCTTCATGGTTTATGGAGCGGAAGCGGTCCTCCCTAGCGACATCCGTCATGACTCGCCTCGAGTGACGACTTATGTTGAGGAGGATAATGAGCAGGCGCGTCAAGATGCTCTGGACTTGTTGGACGAACAGCGTGATGTGGCAGCAGCTCGCTCGGTGATTTACCAACAAGACCTGCGTCGCTATCACAGCTGCCGGGTTAAGTCCAGGGTCTTTCAGGAAGGTGATCTGGTGCTCCGGCTCATCCAAGATCAAACAGACGCACACAAGTTATCCCCGCCTTGGGAAGGGCCCTTTGTGGTCAGCAAGAACTTGCACAACGGGTCATACTACCTTATCGATGTTCGGGAGCACAAAGATTCACATAAGTCGGAGGAAGAGACCCGTCGGCCGTGGAACATAGCTCAGCTTCGGCCTTATTACACTTGAGCCACCGGCTCTCATAATGTACATACTTCTATAGCCATGTATATATTGTGATAAATAATAAAGCAGGACATCTGTCCTTTTTTCCTCCAAAAGGTAAATGTATTATTGTTATTTCCATTACAACTTTACATGGTCACTTGGAGGTTGATCCGGCTTATGATCGTATTCGAATCTAGCCGTTAATAATAATGATCACTTGGGGGCTTCCTGTTCAAACATAGGTCCTATTCGAACCAAAGAGAACATAGCTGTCGATACCCACTTGATTGGCAAATTGCCGAGCTCATTGGGGAGTTTTTCTTGATCATATTTGAATCATAGCTCAACCCCCTTTGGGAACCGACGTGGATCGTATTCGAATCAGCGTCGTTAAACAACTCTCAAGGTCATTTGGGGGCTTCCTGTTCAAACATAGGTCGTATTCGAACCAAAGAGAACATAGCTGTTGGTACCCTCTTGACCGGCAACGCCAAAGCCACTGGGGGCTATATGATCGCATGCGAATCTTAGCTTAACCCCTTTGGGACGGTTCTCTGGTCGTATTCGAATCAGAAGCCCCTAAGTTTTTGATCTCTTGGTTTGCAACAAATTCTTTTGATCATATCAAAAGTGTTCAAGGGTGGTTCTTTTTCCACCGGCTTAACTTTGATTAATAAGGTTGATAGCACACAATAAGCATTATAGGTGTTGGTGAACCGGCGTTGAGTTCTCAACCTTATTATTTGGGTTACATGAACCGGAAGTGTACTTGAAGGCTTGCAGCCGCCTAGAGACTTGTGATTTGTTTTCTATGCAGGACAATTAAAGACAGATCTTTAAGCTTAAGGAAAGCAAATGATCAAACATAACCTAGAGGAATATAAAAAAGCAGCCTAAACAGAGTTGAGCGCTGCACACGTGCACGATGGCACGACAAAATTAAGTGTTTGTCCTACTCTATTACAGGACTCCCCGAGTCCAAAAGGCGAGGCATTGTTTTTAAGGCATAACCATGAGCCGCCTACAAAATTAAAGTGCTTGTTGGGTTGAAGCTTCCGGCTCATCCCTCTCCGCTCCTCCGGTTGTTTCCATGACCTGGAAGGTTGATGATTTCCAGTCAATGCCGCTCAAAGCTTCAAATTGAGCCTCATCATCAATTAACCCGGCCGGGTCAACTTCAGGGGCGAAGGTATGCTTACGAGTCGGAGGGATTAGGCTGACTGCTTCATAGCGTGGAGTCGGGATCCTCTGATTCTCCGCGTCATAGCCCGGTTGATACTTGGTAAGGTCTGTGTCATTCCCAATCAAGGTGGCCACCGGGCGCACGCTCTTCACACAGGCGGCGAAGTCTTTCTCGTCAAAGGGGGTGCCGTCTTCTTTCAAGCTGGGGTATCCAAGAGCGATGTCGGCCGGGTCTAGCTCCGGTAGAAACGCCTTGGCCCGGCTCAGAGCAGCTATAGCTCCGGCTCTTGCAGAAGCCCGTCTCAGCTCTTGGAAGCGTTGAGGAAGTATGGCAAGCCGCCTAAGTACGTCTGCCAGGTGAGTGGGAACCTCGTTTGACAGAGCACAACGGCTAAGGCACGTTGTGACCCGGTGTAAAGTTGCTCTACCAAGGTATAAACCGCCTTCAGCTTGGTCAGCACGTTCTGATTGAGATTGGAACTTCTGGGACCTGCATGACAAAGTCAGGTGAGCTGATGGCAATGGTGTGGTTTATGGGAAATGAATGGTGTGAACTAGTTAGAAACTTACGGAGTAACTTACCGAAGATTGCGGAGACCATCTGAGATACATGACGCTTTAAGCCGGAAAGTTCGGCGGTTCTTTCAGTAAGAGCGGCCTTCGCTTGTTCGGCCCGGCTGAGCAAGGCAGTCTTCTCATCCACCCAGGCTTTTCTTTCTGCTTCAAACTTTGTCTTCAGTTTCTCTTGTACAGACACACCGAATTCAAATTTGGCATTGGCCTTTTGGGTCTCACTTTCCTGAGTCTTCAGGCGGTTCTTCAGATCAGAGATTTCTGCTTCAAATTTCTTACAGGCGGCCTGTACAATTTCCGGGTTACGGTTTGGGTGATTATCATGCAATATTAAAGTCCCAAGCACTTTGCAAGCAAAGCCACTTGGCACTTGGGGGCTAATGTATGCTGAGAAGCTCTATTTACAGTACCGGTTCATGAAAATAAGTCCCAAGCACTTTGTAGACAAAGGTACTTGGCACTTGGGGCTAATGTGTAAAGCTGTTCAAAATACTTGATTAAAGTAAGGAAAGAACCGGGTTAACTATGCTGTTTAAGCCGGCCTTTGAGTGGTACCAGGTAAGCCGGTTTTCTTGCAGCAGTTATTAAGCCGGTATTAAGTCTACAACATATTTTATCATAAGCCATAGACTTGGGGGCTGGCATGGTAAGGGTAACTATGGAGTAAGCAAGAGAGTCATACCTCAGATTTTTGCTGGATTTGCTTCACCATGTCAATTTCCAGGTCCCGGCTGTTGTTCACCTGATTAACATAGCCGGAGACAATATCTCCAATGCTCAAATTAGCATAGTCAGTGATATCCAGCCTGACCCTGCGGCGTTCCAGCAGTTCTTCTTTGGCAGAGCATCTGGCTAACACAGTGGGTCTCCCCGGCTCGACAAACTCTGTCCGGGTGATTACAACATCCGGATCATCGGCCGGTTGAGCCGGGCTGGGGATCTCCGGATTATCAGAACCCTCCACGACTTGTTCTTCAGATGGAGCAGTGGTGGTTTCAGGAGCTGAGGCAGACGGCGGCTCATGAGCAGAAGCCTCCGGTTCAGTTAGGACCGACTCTTCGGCCGGCTTATTCTTCTTCGCCCTCTTGCTGGGCTTTACTTGTACACTGAAAGTCAAAGAGTTAGTGCAAAACCATGAGTAAGGTAAGCACAAAGTAAGCTGATCATCATTACCCGGGGGTGGTCTTGAAGGCCGGCAAGTTAGATTGCATGGAGTCGCCGGAGGAAGGTGAAGTTCCCTGATAGTTTGAAACAGAAGAATTGAGTGGTTGATGAGTGACGCCTGCCAAAGGATGAAAAGGATATAAGTCGGAGATAACCTTGGTCCGGCGCTTCCTTGATGCTTCAGGTAAGCCGGAGGAGAGGTCTGCGTCCTTGCTAGTCCGGGTCTGCCTCCGACTCTCATGAATCTGTCGCTTCAAAAGAAATTGAGGAACTTGATAAGCTAAAGGATGTGAAAATCTTACTTTCCGGGTTACTCTTCGGACTTTCAGTCTTGGCAAGGGCTCCGAGTCGGAGGAAAGTATAGTTACCTCTTCAATCACCGGGTTACTCGCTCCGGTATCCTCCTGCTGATAATCAGTGTCAATAAGACGGTTAAAAAAGGAGCCTAAAGAATCAAGGGCTACCTCTGACTCGGAGGTGTCGTCCAGGTGAAGCAGGTCCGAGGCACTAGGCTTACTCCCCTTCTTGCGGGGAGCGGCTCTCCTGGCGGCTTTTTTAGCCTTTCTGGCTTTCTTAGCAGCTTCATGGTCATACCCGACCTTCCAGAATTTGTCATTAGCCTGTAAAATGCAACGAAGGTTTCTTGAAGTTAAGACAAAAATTGTTAAAATGAAAAGTAAGGAGTTCAGGTCAATAGCTTACCGCCGGGGCCGGGTTAGCCTTGCAGAAGGGGCTTAGGCCTGTCCTCCCGCAATCTGCTAAGCTCTTGTTCAGAAGAGACTTGGTCATGTCATCAACGACGTCCACAGGTAAGTCGTTGGGGCTGTGCCAAAGAGGATCATCCTTCCGGCCCGTGTAATTACACATTAAGCCGGGGCGGCGGCTTAGAGGAATCACCCGCCAAGCAATCCAGACCCAGACTAGATCAACGCCGTTTAGGCCGTTTCCCAGAAGAGCTTTGATTTTGTTGATGGTGGGAATAAGCGGTTGACGCTCAGCTTGAGATAATTTGTCTGGCAGAGGGTGATTTGACTCCAGACACAAGGCGCGAAAACCGGGCAGAGGGTTCTCATCAGCCGGAGAAGTATCTTGGCAGTAGAACCATGTCTGGTTCCAGTCCTTCGGGTGGCTTGGCGGCTCAGCATAAGGAA
This sequence comes from Triticum aestivum, assembly GCF_018294505.1. Lineage (NCBI taxonomy): Eukaryota > Viridiplantae > Streptophyta > Magnoliopsida > Poales > Poaceae > Triticum > Triticum aestivum. Next base: position 212,301,784 of record NC_057796.1, read on the forward strand.
AGAGACAATCTCTCCGTCGTTGGATTGAGATTCCACCAAGTTCCAAGCTAGGCCCGTTGGCACATTCATTCTGGCGGTTCAGGTAAAATAACTCCCTGAAGAGTAGTAGGCTGGGTTCTTCTCCAAGGTATACCTCACAGAACACTTGAAAGTTACAAATGTTTGACACGGAGTTGGGTCCAATGTCTTGAGGTCGCAGATCGAAAAAGTGCAGAACATCTCTGAAGAATTTTGAGCCAGGAGGAGCAAAGCCCCAGCTCATGTGGTCAGCAAATATGACAACCTCTCCGTCCTTTGGTTGATGTCTCTCTTCGGACGGGTCAGGAGCTCGGTAGGACATGACGTCCTTCTTAGGCAGGTAACCCGTTTTTACGAAGTCATCTAAGGTGCTATCAGTAATGTTGGATCTCACCCAGTTGCACGTAATGGGCGCTTTGGGAGCCTTGGGCGGCATTGTGGAAAATGGAAGCCTATGACAAAAGAGAATTCCCGGTTCAAATTTAAGCCGGAGGAAGATTCCGGTTCAGTATTCAAAATGGCGGTTTATGAGGGGGCCTAATGATATATGACTAACTGTGTCAGGTTATTTAAGCCGCCGTGGATATCTTAAGCAATTTAAGTTATTTAACTCTATTGTGAGTGAGCCGGAGATTTCACAAAGCAGGGTTTCTTTTAAGCCGGCGATATGACCCGCCATGGTTAACAGATGCAGTTTTTGCCTAAGTGTTGCATAAACAGGTTTCACAGATTACAGAAATTATTTTGGATCAAACGATCGTCCAGAAAGGAAAAATTTCTAGACCTAAAAACTGGTACAGAGGAGTTCATGAGTTCTAAGGAGGTCTTTTTGCAAGTAAAAGGGATGTGTTAATGTTGGAAATGGGTGCGAAACAACTACCGCATGAGCTCTGTATTATTTTTGGATCCAAGGGGACCGTGTAGGAAGAACTGTGAAGGAATCGCGATGAACTGTGAAGAACATGGAGAACCTGCGAACCCTAATGCGGATCTAATGTACGGGACGGCAAGAACTTACTGGTGCTGATGGGCAGCGGAGGTGCGCCGCGATTCTCTGGTCAAGACAGGTTGATGCAGCGGCCTTGGTCGATGCAGATGAGGTGCGCGGCGGCGGCGGCGGAGCTCGAGCTCTGGGGCGTCAGAGGAGGAAGACGATGGATCGAGAAGAGTGACGGAAGGCTTATGGGCCGGGCTTATTTATAAGGACGGCTGGTAAATGGGCGTGAGAAACGAGGAGGTTGAAGACATGATTATCTTGCCGCAGAAACGCCTCGATTCTCAGGATGGTCATTAAGATAAGATCTGTTGGGATATGACAGAATAAAAAATGAATTTAATGGAAGATGACGTCATGGCGGGTTACCAAGAATCCAGAAGATGATGTCACGGCGGGTCATAACCTTCGCGCAAGCAGAAGCCGGAAGATTTTTTCTTAAAGGTATTGAAGATTGACATGAACCGGTTCAAATCAATCTCGGGCCTAATGTTGAGGATATAACCATTAGAGTCACCCGCCCAGGAGGGGCCGGGTTACGTCATAATGATCATCATGTGAAGCCCAGCACCAAGCTTGAGGATGGCGGTTCAGTAATGGGCTTAAGACCCGGAGGCGGCTTAAGGCCCGTAGTGATAAACCGCCGCCATGGCAAGACTTGTAGTGTAAGGCAAGGATAGTTAAGAGTCCGAGCCGTACACTGTTATGAGCCAGCTGGAACTCTGGGAGCCGCTGGGCGTCAACCTCTCTAAAGGGACGACCCGACGGCGATTCAGGACAGGCAACATCAGATCGATAGCCAGGCATAGCGGTTAAGCTCCTGGTCATGGAAACCCTAAATAATACCACCTCAATTGGACGTAGGCTTTTACCTTCAACATAAGGGGCCGAACCAGTATAATCTCCGTGTCCTTTGTCCCGTTTAACCCCTTTAAGCTTCCTAGCTGCGATGGCTCCACGACTAAGTCCTTGCATGAGGACATCTGTTGTGACAACTCCACGACAGTAAGGAAAGGATAAGTGGTGAGGTTGCAGCAGCGACTAAGCATATATGGTGGCTAACATACGCAAATAAGAGCGAGAAGAGAAGCAAATGGAACGGTCGAGAAGGTAGAAGTGATCAAGAAGTGATCCTGAAACTACTTACGTTCATACATAACCCAAAAACCGTGTTCACTTCCCGGACTCTGCCGAAAAGAGACCATCACGGCTACACACGCGGTTGATGCGTTTTAATTGAGTCAAGTGTCAAGTTCTCTACAACCGGATATTAACAAATTCCCATCTGCCACATAACCGAGGGCACGGCTCTCGAACGTTTATACCCTGCAGGGGTGTCCCAACTTAGCCCATCACAAGCTCTCACGGTCAACGAAGGATATTCCTTCTCCCAGGAAGACCCGATCAGTCTCAGAATCCCGGTTTACAAGACATTTCGACAATGGTAAAACAAGACCAGCAAAGCCGCCCGAATGTGCCGACAAATCCTGATAGGAGCTGCACATATCTCGTTCTCAGGGCACACCGGATGAGCAATCCGTACAACTCAAACCAGACCTCAAGTTTCCTTGAGGGGGCGCTGCAAAGGGCTCTAGTTTGGACCAACACTCAGAGGAGCACTGGCCCGGGGGGGGGGTGTCGTGGAATTGTCACGGCAGATGTCCTTAGTGTCAGGACTTAGTCGCGAGGCCAGCGCATCTATGTGGTAGCTTGAGAGGGGTTGATTGGGATGAGAGACGCAGAGCGGTTCAACGTACAAGACAAGGGTTTAGACAGCTTCGGGCCCCGGGAAACATCATCCGGTAATAGCCCTACATGCTGTTTGAGGCTAGGTCTCATTATGCTCATGAGAGAGTCGCCGGTAAGCCGGCTCTTTGTGTCTAGCCTTAGAGATTGTTTCTTGTTGCTTGTCCCTCTTTGGGGTGCCCTGCCCCTCCTTATATAAGTTAGAGGGGCGGGTTACATGTGGAGTCCTAGTAGGACTAGGACTAGTCTATCTTCTCTTACAAGTTAATTACAAGTCCGGGTCTTGTTTCCTTGTAAAGGAAATATTCGTCATCCCTTTCCTCTTAATCCGGCCCATCATAACATGAGCCGGCCTTCTGGGCTTTGAGCCTTGTTGTCCATCTGACCCGTCCGCCGGGTTACTAATGAGTCGCCAAGATCGGGCAGGTTATCTGTGAATCGCCAAGCTCCGGGCGGGTCACCAGCGAGTCGCCAATTCCGGCCGGGTCATACCGCGGGATATATCCCCGACATTAGCCCCCAGTTTAATTTGGATTTATCCATGTTAAACTAATCCTGTAAAATAAACACAAGAACAAACTTGATAGGTTGTGCTCCGGGTTAAATTTTGTAAGACGGCACCTGATCACCTTTAAATCCTTGTCATTTCTTTCTTGATACATGCCCATGAACTCATAGAAAATCTCCTTTAGTAGATATGTTCAAACTTTGTGAATGCAAAAAATCCAGATACTTCTTTTGAGAAATCCGGGTCAATAGGCCAGCTTCAGAGTCAATTTGCTGGCATTGGTCTCTTGTAGAGAAATATTGTAAGAAACAATCCACTTGAATCGGCTTTCAATGCTCTGACTTGACAAAAATATTGGTCTTCAAATATTCAACTTATATTCATCCGGCTTAAAGATATAAAACTTGTCGGTTTATGAGTACCAAAATTGCCGGGTTATAAATAGATGATGCCAAGTCATAATTGTCGCCGACGCCGGTTTATGATTGTTAATGACGCCGGTTTACAGACACAGGGTCATAATGATTGGTGACACCGGATCAATCTGGTTTTGCTCAAAACAGAGAAATTGAAGATATTTCTTTGATAATAATATAATACCTGTAGCCCCCAAGTCTTGAGCAGAACAAAGCGATGGCTTAAGACTTGCTTCAATATGAATACTGCCACTTTGAAGAAATCCATGTTGTTCATCCCAATCACTAGTAAAAACTGAATATTCCATATTATGTAGCCCCCAAGTGCCGGGTTGTCATGCTTGCAGCAACCTGGGACTTGTAATTGCCTGATTCTCAAAAACTTCAACCAGTGTAGCCCCCAAGGGCCGGGTCATTATGCAATAATGAGCAGGGACTTTATAAATATGATCATGTAAATTTGAACAGCAATGTGTAGCCCCCAAGGGCCGGCTTAGTAAGATAATACTGAGCTGGGACTTTTCATTGAAAATAATCATATGATGTAACCCTCACCATGGGGCTTGAACCCACGTCCACAAGGTTAAGAGCTTTGTGCTTTACCAACTAAACAGTGGATCCTTCAATATAATGGATTAAGACTTATGTACCTTGAATTGTTGACAGGAGCAATTGGTAGCCCCCAAGGGCCGGTTTATCATAATATGATGAGTCGGGTCTTCAACAAGGCCAATAAAAAGTAAACTTGCATTAGCCCCCAAGTGCCATGGTGCATGCTGGCAGTGACATGGGACTTGCACATTTGATGTAATCTCAATTTGAATAATGTAGCCCCCAAGTGCCGGGTTGTAAGCCTGCAGCGACTCGGGACTATTCCTTCCATTGTAGAATAAATCATATCCATTGATAAAATAATAGCCATTGCGCTGAAGCGACTTTGAAAACCTCAATCATAATATTAGTTTCTGATAACCATAATAAAAATCCAGCCATGTTGGCTATTAAAGATCTGACTAACCCGGTTTGAAAACCTCAATCATTCAAATCATAATGAAAATCCAGCCAAGTTTGGCTATTTAAAGATTCCAAATACCTTATCTATTGACAAGTAAATCCGGAGTTTAAATACCCGGCGGCTCTTGGCTGATGGCGATTTATTACGCCTCCATTGTAAGCCGGAATTTTTACAACCCGGCGGCTTATAGCCTTTGAGAAAACCAAGAATTGATAACCCTTTTGAGACACCAAGTTCAATCTTTGATGATGGGCTTGAACTTAATCATTTATGTAAGTCATAGCCCTGTAAATCCTGCACATAGTTCAAACAACATATGTCCTGGCGACTTAACGTTAAAAGCCAGGGCGGGTAACCACCCAAATGTAGTCTTATCCTGCACACAAGTAGATCACAAGATCCCTTGGCGGTTTACCGCAGGGCGGGTCATAATATCTCACATATAACCACTGTGATATTGAATTTGTACTGCCGGTTTACATGACCTGTGCAGTAAGGGTGATAACCCGATCCTTAGAAGCCAATGCTTCCACTTAGATGATGATTGTCATAAGCTGGCGATTTATCATCGAAAATCAAGCCGGGTTAAATAGCAACCACTCATATACACTTCAGATATGAAAAAAAGAGCTTCAAATAAAATCCAAAAATTGTTTGCAAAAAGAGACTTCGAAAATTTTTGAGGCTTCTGATTCGAATACGATCAGAAAACCATCCCAAAGGGGTTAAGCTAAGATTCGAATACGATCATATAGCCCCCAGTGGCTTTGGCGTTGCCGATCAAGAGGGTACCGACAGCTATGTTCTCTTTGGTTCGAATACGACCTATGTTTGGACAGGAAGCCCCCAAATGACCTTGAGAGTTGTTTAACGACGCTGATTCGGATACGATCCACGTCGGTTCCCAAAGGGGGTTGAGCTATGGTTCAAATATGACCAAGAAACTCCCCAATGAGCTCGGCAGTGTGCCGATCAAAAGGGTATCGACAGCTATGTTCTCTTTGGTTCGAATACGACCTATGTTTGAACAGGAAGCCCCCTGGTGATCATGAGAATATTTAACGACTCTGATTCGAATACGATCAGGGTCACACCAAAAGGGTTAAGCTAAATTCAAATACGATCAGCTCCCAATGGTCATTAAAGCAGGGTACCTATATTTGAGTTGTGCTTTGTAACAGACTCTCTTTGGTCCCTTTAATATTTACTGAGAACTCGAACTTTGCGAGAGATAACCTCTTTTTGAACCGGAAATTTGTAAACCGGATATTAAGAGCTTCAAAGCTTTATAAGATACAAATTTACCTTGAGCCGGACGATTGAACCGGATTTGAGAGCTTCAAAACTTTGCGGGAGAAAGATATCTCTTGAACCGGATTTTAAACCGGAATCTTTATTTGAACCGGCAATTTTCTGACGGCCTTTAAAGTTTCATCAATATGGTAGCAGCCTCCGGAACCGGGTTATCATTCCCTCCAACGACCCGGGCTTCACGAGTCATGTCACTGTAGCCCCCGAGTCTCAAGATGACTCGAGGAGTTGGCTTGAGATTCTCCATATTTAACCATGATATAAACCGGCATAACTTGTATATCATTGGTGTTGATAACACGATGTGTATCCACGGAAGGTTAAGGTGACTGCGGCGGGTTATAAATGATCCCGTATGAGCCGTGTCAGCAACTCGGCCAATGGTTCCTTCCAACTGGCTGTTTGAAGTTTAACCAAACTGTAGTGACGGCGACTCGTGCACCTGCCCATTGAACAATCCAGTGCAGACGACGGCTGATAATATATGATAATTTGCCTCCAGTTTGTTGGAAGAAAACCGGGCTTCCCAAGTAGTGACTTGCTCATAATCAATAAACAACTCATCCAGCCAAGTGCGGCCTGGTGTGTTGATGTAGATCAGGCCGCGAGAGACGGACGGTAAAGACGATCGTAACATCAGAGGCGGCACAGACAGATGAGTCGGCCGTGGCGTTATAAACCGGTGCGGACGGGTGAGTTGTCCTCCTTGTTGTAAGCTGGCGTGGTCGCGAGAGACGGCCACGGCGTGGTAAGCCGGCGCGGTCGCGAGAGACGGCTACGGCGTTGTAAGCCGGTGCGAGGGTCCGTTGAATAACGAAGACCACCTGTGCCAAAAGATGTTGGCGTGCCTCCATCTCCGCAGTATAATATCACTTTTTGTCATAAATAATTGCCCTGTATAAGCAATATTGCAGACCAAGGCAAACATAAACTATTCTTTGACAAAAATAATATGTACTAAAAATATATTTTAGATGGATATCACCTGATGTGTTTCGGCCGAAAATAATCCGCCATGAAGTTGATGATCACTAAGTGAAACTGAAACCTTTCACGGGTGAATCGGCCGTGGGAGCAGACAGATAAACCGGCCACGGTGTTTGTGAGCCGGTGCGGACGAGCAAGTTGTCCTCCGCGTTGTAAGCCGGCGCGGACGCATGAACCGGCCGCGAGGGCGGACGGGCGATTCGTCCGTGGTGTTGTAAGGCGGTGCGGACGGGCGAGTCGGCCGGCGCGTTGATGTAAACCGGACCGCGATACGCGTGTCCGTGAAGCTGCGCGGCACAGCCGGACATGCCTCTGCGGTATAATACCACCCCTTTTTCTTTTAATAGCCGTCCTACATAAAAATATTACAGGCCAGAGTAACTGTTGTCGGATGAATTAACATGTACTGATAAAATACATTGGAGGGATAACACCTGATTCGCCCGGACAACAGATGCGTCGACCGTGGTATTGTAAGCCGGTGTGACGGGGAGAGTCGGCATCGGTGTTGTAAACCGTCACGGGCGGGCGAGTCGGCCGTATGTTGATGTAGACCGGACTATGGGGGACGGCGGCTTACACGCGTGTCCGTGAAGTTGCACGGCACAGACGAACGCCAATAAAAATGATGCTGGCGCATGCTCATGAATAATTTACCTTTCGTCAAACACCGGCCCCGATAATTTTGTCTGGTAGCCTGGCACCCTTTTTTTAGCAGCCTTGAAAAGATGTGACGGGCGTATACCCCTGCTCTGTAATAGTAGTAGCTAGTCCTACTAGCGCCCCCATGGTTTTTTTTTTCGTGATGTACTCAAGTAGTACTTTCCAAAATCACGTATACTAGTAGCACTCCAACCTGGCAGACCGCATCTTTCCTTCTGATTTTTTTTGTATCCTTTTTTATTTCCATGCCCATGATACTAGTAGTATTTTGGAACGGTTAGCAGAGATCTGTTTTCTCGGCGGAGACTTGCCATTGGACCGATTCCACGGCGTACGGCATACCACTTAACCAAAGAAAAAAAATTCCTCTGAACCCCTGTCCATCTCGGCAATACGCTGTAGCAGTGGTGGAAGTTGATCCGTGTCCCTCTTTTTTTCCTTTGATTTGACCCGGTCTGTACGTAGCAAACTATGGATGACTCCTTTTGGGAGAACCTTCTTGATCTGACATGTACCAGTACTAGCAACAATTCAGGTTGTGTGTACTTATCCGTAGATGGTAAGATGTGGCTGTATTTTCTTGACTGTCCACGCACGGCTACAGCGAACTCTGCCTCCGACCCGGAAAACGAGTCTCCTTTGGTAGATTTCTGCAACGGTGCCAAGGCGAATCTTCCTGTCGGTCTCGGCGACTTTTGTAGAACACCGCGGAGGAAATCGATCCAGATGGATCCCCTCGTCAGGTGCGGCCACGCGCGCAACCCTAAATTCTCTTATCGGCTGTGTCCGAGGCTGTCTGTCCACAGCTGTCTACTGCCGGGTTATCCTGCGGGCTGTCCGTCCCGGCGCTTTCTCATCCGATAATCGCGAGCTTCTCGATTCCTGGAAAAGATCCCTCCAAGAACTCAACACCACCGTGCGCGAAGCCCCACGGTGGGCGCCAACTGTCGTGGAATTGTCACGGCAGATGTCCTTAGTGTCAGGACTTAGTCGCGAGGCCAGCGCATCTATGTGGTAGCTTGAGAGGGGTTGATTGGGATGAGAGACGCAGAGCGGTTCAACGTACAAGACAAGGGTTTAGACAGCTTTGGGCCCCGGGAAACATCATCCGGTAATAGCCCTACATGCTGTTTGAGGCTAGGTCTCATTATGCTCATGAGAGAGTCGCCGGTAAGCCGGCTCTTTGTGTCTAGCCTTAGAGATTGTTTCTTGTTGCTTGTCCCTCTTTGGGGTGCCCTGCCCCTCCTTATATAAGTTAGAGGGGCGGGTTACATGTGGAGTCCTAGTAGGACTAGGACTAGTCTATCTTCTCTTACAAGTTAATTACAAGTCCGGGTCTTGTTTCCTTGTAAAGGAAATATTCGTCATCCCTTTCCTCTTAATCCGGCCCATCATAACATGAGCCGGCCTTCTGGGCTTTGAGCCTTGTTGTCCATCTGACCCGTCCGCCGGGTTACTAATGAGTCGCCAAGATCGGGTAGGTTATCTGTGAATCGCCAAGCTCCGGGCGGGTCACCAGTGAGTCGCCAATTCCGGCCGGGTCATACCGCGGGATATATCCCCGACAGGGGGGTAAATAAAGATGACCCTCGGGCTCCGGAAACCCAAGGGAAAAAGGCTTAGGTAGGCAAATGGTAAAACCAAGGTTGGGCCTTGCTGGAGGAGTTTTATTCAAAGCGAACTGTCAAGGGGGTGTCATAAATCACCCAACCGCGTAAGGAACGCAAAATCAAGGAACATAACACCGGTATGACGGAAACTAAGGCGGCAAGAGTGGAACAAAACACCAGGCATAAGGCCGAGCCTTCCACCCTTTACCAAGTATATAGGTGCATTAATTAAATAAGAGATATTGTGATATCCCAACATAATCCTGTCCATCATGGAGCAATCTTCAACTTCACCTGAAACTAACAACGCTATAAGAGGGGCTGAGCAAAGCGGTAACATAGCCAAGCAACGGTTTGCTAGGAAGGGTGAAAAAGGTTAGAGGCTGACATGGCAATTTGGGAGGCTTGAAGAGCAAGCGATAGGTAGCGCAGCATAGCGATAGAACGAAGCAACTAGCATAGCAATGATAGTAGTGAGATCCAGGGTGAAGGTCATCTTGCCCGAAATCCCGCTAGGAAGAAGAATGAGTCCATGAAGAAGATGAAGCCACGAAGACGAGCCAAGCGTAGTCGAACGAATCCTCACGGTCGATATGAAACGGGAACTATCGAGAAGAAGCACTACCGGAAAGAAGCAAACAACAAGGTAAACACACAACACATAGACATGGCATGATGCACAACCAAGCATGATGCATGACAAAGGCTACATGCAGCTACTCATGGCAAGAGAGGATGCATACAAGAGCAACACATCAAAGCAAGTTTAAATGAGGCCGGAAACAACATATAACAAATCCGGTAACCTCATTTGCAAATTTCGAAATTGGTCCAGATCTGAATAAACCTTATGTTCAAGTTGTTAAACAGCAAGTTAAGATGCACCAAGATGATCTACACGAAATTCTAGTCAAGTTACATATAAAGTTCAATTAGTTCGGAGCTACGGCCTAGAAGATATGAGCAAAACAAGTCAAACATGTCATTGATGCAAAATGCATACAACCATCAAGCAAACACTCTCAAAACAAGTATTCAACATGATAAGATGAAACTACATGCAATTCTAAGTAAGTTTCATATAAAGCACACTCAAAACGGAGCAACGGTTCAACACATACACATAAAACAAGTTTAAAGGACAAGCTGTCCAAAATAGCAATTAGGCATCTAGCAAGCATCAAAACAACATGCTACAGCACCCCAACATGAAAAAAGGGCATGTACATGATGTACAGGTAAAGCATGAGAAAATAGGAACACTGAGCTATCTCCAGAAATCACTAGAACATGCTCAAAAGGACATGACAAGATTGCAAATAATAACAGTTCACAGACTTAGCAGAAAATCACTGAGCATGACAGAAATAACATCAGGTTGCAATGTTTAGAGCTATCAAACAACATGTTACAGCAAGCTATCATGGCAAACAAAGGCATAGCATGCTAATAGTAAAGATAAAGAACAAATCTCCCTTACTGAACTTATTTCAAAGATCAACAGAAAATATGGTAGCATCCATGCAAACATGGGAAGTGATATGACAGATTCAGAATAACAGTACATGGCAGGAACAACGATAAGTAGGCATGTTGGTGAGCTTGTACCACTCACCATAGAGCATTTCATGGCCTGTGAAGTCAACCAACCGTATGAATACACATTTATGAAGCTAAACATGGCAATTGCATAGTCATAGGGTGTATGAATCACTAGCAAATCACATGGCAAAACTGAACTTAATGTTAACAGGCTGACAGCAACATTATTTAGCAATTTGAGAGCAAGATTACAACAAGCTACAATAGGCTATAAATGCAACCAAGGGCATGGAGGATAGAGAATAACATGTATAATAGAACATCCTTAGTGAACATCTGCAGATTATGCAAAGAAAGACTTGTAGTAGCAGGTTTACATAGCATCATGATATAACATAATCAGCCTAGCAAAACAATAACAGCAAGTGCCCTACTTCACAAGCTTGATGCACTCACTACAAGACTTAAAAAAATACATGGATTGCACCATCTTAAAGATGGCATGGTGTAGCTCAAAAACTCATGTAGACATCAAGCTCATAGGATGCACATATAAAATGCAATGAAAAAGATAAATCACCAAGTTCTATTAACAAACAGCAGTTAACATCATATAACACTCTTGCAACGATGATTAGGGCATCCATATGGACTCAAAGAAGCATGGATCAATGGAATGAAATGAATATCATCTCACAATGAACAATTTGATATATTACACGCAGAAAACAGAGCTACATGCAAGAAGTTATGGCATCATGAACAAGTGCACAAAATGTAGCAGATCTGGGGACTTAGTGAAAAATTGGACCTCGGGGAAACGGGACGAGGGGATCCGGGATGGAGCGATCCGGGGACGAGGGCGCGCGGGGAGGCGTTTGGTTGGGATTCTCGCCGGAGATGGCAGGGACGAGGCGGCGACGACCCGGCAGCGGCGCTCGCCGGCGCGGCTGCCGGTGGCGGGACGACGGCGCAGCGGCGGCGCACGGCGGAGCCGGCGGTGGTCGGTGGCAGCGCGGGGCGAAGGCGGCGAGTGGCGGCGGTGGAGCTCGGCCCCGAGCTCGGGCGGGCATGGCGGTGCCGGCGAGGTGGCGGGGCTGGATGCGAAGAGGAGGCGGGCCGAGCGGGAGGCGGAGGCCCGAGGCGGCGGGGCGGCACGGGGTCGGGCGCGGAGGCGCCGGCCGGCGGACGGCGAGGTCGGCACCAGCGAGCTACTCGCCGGCGGCGGCCGGAGACGAAGGCGGCGAAGGGGCCGGGCGGCGGAGCGCGCGAGGGCGCGGGGACGGCATGCTCGGGCCCGGGCGGGCCTGCCCTAGGCCCCGCGGGCCGGCGGCAGCTGCTGGCGGCGGAGGACCACGTGGCGCTCCCTGGTTGGCTCGGGGCGGCGGGCGGACGCGTCCGGCGCGGGATGGACACGTCCGGCGGCGGGGGGAGGAAGAGGCTAGGGTTAGGGTAGGATTCATCCGCGAATTTCGGGGGAGGGTGTGTTTTTATAGGTAGAGGGAGTTAGGAGTGTCCAAATGAGGTGCGGTTTTCGCCCACACGATCGTGATCGAACGATGGAGAGCATGGAGGGGAGTTAGATGGGCTAGGTGGGCTGTTTGGAGGGGTGCTGGGCTGCAAAGGGAAGGGGCTTTCAGGGTTACACGATTAACCGTTGGGGCATCAAATGACCTCCAAATGGAACGAAATTTGACGGGCGGTCTACCGATGCTATACCAAGGCCACTCAGCAAATCTTGGACCATTCCGAGAAAGTTTTTATCCCGCTCACGAAACAAGGTCTGAGAGGGGCGACGGGCGCGTGCGAGTGTGTCTGGGCTCAGAACGGACAACGGAGAGAACCGGGGGAACCTGAACGGATGCAAGTTTTAAAAAACATGCAGATGCAATGCAGATGATGACATGGCAAAATGCAACACGCAAGCAAATGACATGGAAACAACGACGAGTAACTGGAAGACACCTGGCGCATCGGTTTCGAGGCGTTACAACTCTACTCCGCTAACAAGAGATCTCGTCCCGAGATCTTAGGAACGAGACGGAAGAGAAAGAGGAAGAGGTGGAATAAGAACGCAAGTGAGAATTTTAACAAGGTCGAGAGCACTCGGGTAGAAAGAGAAATGACGAATATGATGAGAATCAAAAGCTCATGGAATAAGGCAGACTCTGAAACCACTCCGGTTAGAACAAGATAGAAAAGGAATAAGAATGGAAGAATTTAGGCAGCACTCCGGCTGAAAATGGAAGGATTAGAACATGAACTTCACCCAATGAGATGGCACTTGACGAGATGAACAACGCAATGCCTCTGGAAGAATTGAAAGAATGGAATGAAAAGAACTTAGAAGGAAGTGTTGAACGGAGTTGTAGAGAAAATCAACAACGAAAGAAATGCTTGTTGTGGACTTATCAAAAACATCTCAAAAACTTGAGGTGAAATATACCACAACCAAATGTCTGAAAAGCTGAGAAGAACGAAGAAATGCAAAACTCCACTTCACAAGAAATACGGAGAATTAATTGCACTTCGAGACGCAAGGGAAAAAGATATTTGCGCTCCTCCAACAATAATCTTGATGAACTCTTGAAGAATGAATTAAATCATGAAGAACCACCATGAAGAACTCCGGTGACAAAAGGATGATGAGATAGAATGAAGGAAGAAAGAATAAGATGAGCCTTGCGATGATTTAGATGGAGGTTCCGACGAAATGGTCGAGGAAATTTGAACTCCGGAAAAGAAAAGATGAAAACACTTGGAACTAGAATTTATTCATCAAGAACAAACTCCGAAGAAAGGGATTAATCACTTTGAGGAAATAAGAATAAGATTTATTGTATGCTTATCCTTCATCAAATTAAATTGATGACAAGCAATGGATTTTGCATACTACTTATTCTTCTTAAAAAGGATTGAGAAGTGACATATCGCAAACTTGAGAAGGTCTTCATGAGCCACCGGTAGGATTGAAAAGAACGAATGAATTAATATGATAACAAAGGAAAAAGTATCTGAAGGAACCACCGTAAGAATTCGAATATAACTGATGAAAGAGAATGAATCACCGGGAAGAATTAGAAGAACAAATATGCTTGAGGGGATTTAGATACAAGGGAACGGGAAGAACTCGAGCTGATTAAAGAACATTTGAACGAAGCGCCGGGATAAATAGAGAACGATAACTGGAATGATGGCCTCCGGTGAAAAGAAATGGAAAAAACAACTCCTGACATACTTCGGATGGTTAAGAAAAGAATATCTGACAAATGAAATAATTCGAGAGGATAATATGAAGCTAGAACCACGAATCTTCGAGAGAACTGGCAAGATTTAGAGGAAAGACTCTTCTTCTATCTTGAAATGACGATGAGGAACGCCACCAAAATTACTGAGATTCTCCGGGAGAATGACAAGCGAAGAGGTTGAGCCAGCAATGAAAAAATTTGAAAGAGATCTTGGAGAAGGCATGTGACTGATGGGATCCATTCTTACATCACCTTGAAAAGAATTTGAGAATAACCCCGGGAGAATCAGAAGAGTCAGGTAAGATCCTGGGAAAAGACCTGTGGGTTAGGGCCCACTAAAGAGAAAAATACGGTTGGAAAGGACTGTTGAAGAGATAGATGATACACCGGAACGATTGAAATATTTGAATGAGGTGATAACCTCGAATTAATTTGAACACAGACGAATCTCCTGAGATGTCTTGAACACTCCGGAAGGATAAACTGGCGAGAGGCGAACGAGCAGGGAAAACACTTGAGCCGAGGGAAATAATATAATCACTACCAAAAATTGGAATTGAATCCACCAGAGAAGAAAAAGAGATGAAGAATGTCAAACAAAAGAGAATTCACCGGTTGAAACAATTAACGAAAGACTGAAGAGGCTCCGCACGAATGACATTGATGGTCGAAAGAGACTCAGACTCCGGGAAGAAAAAGGGTGGGAGGGCAGGAAAACAAAGGCAACTAGAAGGGGGAATCAATGAGTAACTTGAATAGAAAACACCGGTTGAAAGAATGCAAAGGCTTCGCACGAGTAGGATGGGTCGACTCCGGCTCTGAGAAGAAAAAAAGGGTGGGCGGGTGGGAAAAGAAAACAACTGAGGATTGAACTTGCAAAAACGGAGAGGGTCGAATCACCTTGACGAGAAATGCACCGGATGCAAAGAGCTGAGGAACAACGATCGAAAACCCAACTGCGTGATCCTAAAGAAAGTTTGAAAGGGAAGAGGAGTACTTCAAAACATCTACGTCAAGATTCCTGACCAGAGCGATGAAGGGGCTGAGGAGTAAAAAGAATTCCTACTCTCCGATATAACTAGACTCCGAAAACAGTTTTCTTCTAGACTCGAGAACGACCAAACTACACGACCAGTCAAGGGGGCTCCTATGGTCGGTCGAGGCTCTGATACCAACTTGTCACGCCCAATATGCGACCCTATCCTAAAGGAACTCGAAGGTCCCACCAAGGATAGAAGCGCATATTGGAGACACTTTTGCAAGGTGGATATCATTACATCGTACCATTACATAATAGTAGGGGATACATACAAGAGGCAAACAATGCCACATAAATACAACAACATCATACACAAGAGCCACATCCGACTACGGATGAAACACAAACAGAAACTCAACGACATCGACCCTTCTAGCCCAGGCTGCCGACCTGGAACCTATCCCCTGAGCGAAGAAGAAGCAGAAGAAGAACTCCAAACAAGTAAACATCGCTCTCGCGTCAAGATCATCGCAAGACCTGTACCTGCAACTGTTGTTGTAGTAATCTGTGAGCCACGAGGACTCAACAATCCCATTACCATGGGTATCAAGACTAGCTAAGCTTACTAGGTAAGGAAAGGATAAGTGGTGAGGTTGCAGCAGCGACTAAGCATATATGGTGGCTAATATACGCAAATAAGAGCGAGAAGAGAAGCAAACGGAACGGTCGAGAAGGTAGAAGTGATCAAGAAGTGATCCTGGAACTACACGTTCATACATAACCCAAAAACCGTGTTCACTTCCCGGACTCCGCCGAAAAGAGACCATCACGGCTACACACGCGGTTGATGCGTTTTTATTGAGTCAAGTGTCAAGTTCTCTACAACCGGATATTAACAAATTCCCATTTGCCACATAACCGCGGGCACGGCTCTCGAAAGTTTATACCCTGCAGGGGTGTCCCAACTTAGCCCATCACAAGCTCTCACGGTCAACGAAGGATATTCCTTCTCTCAGGAAGACCCGATCAGTCTCAGAATCCCGGTTTACAAGACATTTCGACAATGGTAAAACAAGACCAGCAAAGCCGCCCGAATGTGCCGACAAATCCTGATAGGAGCTGCACATATCTCGTTCTCAGGGCACACCGGATGAGCAATCCGTACAACTAAAACCAGACCTCAAGTTTCCTTGAGGGGGCGCTGCAAAGGGCTCTAGTTTGGACCAACACTCAGAGGAGCACTGGCCCGGGGGGGGGGGGGTAAATAAAGATGACCCTCGGGCTCCGGAAACCCAAGGAAAAAAGGCTTAGGTAGGCAAATGGTAAAACCAAGGTTGGGCCTTGCTGGAGGAGTTTTATTCAAAGCGAACTGTCAAGGGGGTCCCATAAATCACCCAACCGCGTAAGGAACGCCAAATCAAGGAACATAACACCGGTATGACGGAAACTAAGGCGGCAAGAGTGGAACAAAACACCAGGCATAAGGCCGAGCCTTCCACCCTTTACCAAGTATATAGGTGCATTAATTAAATAAGAGATATTGTGATATCCCAACATAATCCTGTCCATCATGGAGCAATCTTCAACTTCACCTGCAACTAACAACGATATAAGAGGGGCTGAGCAAAGCGGTAACATAGCCACTGACATGGCAATTTCGGAGGCTTGAAGAGCAAGCGATAGGTAGCGCAGCATAGCGATAGAATGAAGCAACTAGCATAGCAATGATAGTAGTGAGATCCAGGGTGACGGTCATGTTGCCTGAAATCCCGCTAGGATGAAGAACGAGTCCATGAAGAAGATGAAGCCACGAAGACGAGCCAAGCATAGTCGAACAAATCCTCACGGTCGCAACAAAACGGGAACTATCGAGAAGGAGCACTATCAAAAAGAAGCAAACGACAAGGTAAACACACAACACATAGACATGGCATGATGCACAACCAAGCATGATTCATGACAAAGGCTACATGCAGCTACTCATGGCAAGAGAGGATGCATACAAGAGCAACACATCAAAGCAAGTTTAAATGAGGCCGGAAACAACATATAACAAATGCGGCAAGTCCTCATATGCAAATTTCGAAATTGGTCCAGATCTGAATAAACCTTATTTTCAAGTTGTTAAACAGCAAGTTAAGATGCACCAAGATGATCTACATGAAATTCTAGTCAAGTTACATATAAAGTTCAATTAGTTCGGAGCTACGGCCTAGAATATATGAGCAAAACAAGTCAAACATGGCATTGATGCAAAATGCATACAACCATCAAGCAAACACTCTCAAAACAAGTATTCAACATGATAAGATGAAACTACATGCAATTCTAAGCAAGTTTCATATAAAGCACACTCAAAACGGAGCAACGGTTCAACACATACACATAAAACAAGTTTAAAGGACAAGCTGTCCAAAACAGCAACTAGGCATCTAGCAAGCATCAAAACAATACGCTACAACACCTCAACATGAAAACAAAAGGCATGGACATGATGTACAGGTAACGCATGACAATACATGAACAATGAGCTATCTCCAGAAATCACTAGAACATGCTCAAAAGGACATGGTAAGATTGCAAATAATAACAGTTCACAGACTTTGCAGAAATCATTGAGCATGACAGAAATAACATTAGGTTGCAATGTTTAGAGCTATCAAACAACATGTTACAGTAAGCTATTATGGCAAACAAAGGCATGGCATGCTAATAGTAAAGGCAATGAACAAAACTCCCTTACTGAACTTATTCCAAAGGTCAACAGAAAATATGGTAGCATCCATGCAAACATGGCAAGTGATATGACAGATTCAGAATAACAGTACATGGCAGGAACAACCATAAGTAGGCATGTCGGTGAGCTTGTACCACTCACCATAGAGTATTTCATGGCCTGTGAAGTCAACCAACCGTATGAATACACATTTATGAAGCTAAACATGGCAATAGCATAGTCATAGGGTGTATGAATCACTAGCAAATTACATGGAAAAACTGGAACTAAATGTTAACAGGCTGATAGCAACATTATTTAGCAATTTGACAGCAAGATTACAACAAGCTACAGCAGGATA
The DNA here is from genome assembly GCF_018294505.1 of Triticum aestivum. Lineage (NCBI taxonomy): Eukaryota > Viridiplantae > Streptophyta > Magnoliopsida > Poales > Poaceae > Triticum > Triticum aestivum. Next base: position 212,319,898 of record NC_057796.1, read on the forward strand.
TAAATGCAATCAAGGGCATGGATTGATAGAGTATAACATGTAGAATAGAACATTCTTAGTGAACATCTCCAGATTATGCATAGAATAACTTGTAGTACTAGGTTTACATAGCATCATGATATAGCAGAATCAGCCTAGCAAAACAATAACAAGTGCCCTACTTCACAAGCTTGATGCACTCACTACAAGACTCACAAAAATACATGGATTGCACCACTGTAACGATGGCATGATGTAACCCAAAACTCATGTAGACATCAAGCTCATAGGATGCACACACAAAATGCAATGAAAAAGACAAATCACCAAGTTCTGTTAACAGAGAGCAGTTAACATCATATAGCACTCTTGCCACGATGATTAGGGTATCCATATGGACTCAAACAAGCATGTAATAATGTAATGAAATGTAGAGCATCTCACACTGAACATTTAGATATATTACACACACAAAACGGAGCTACATGCAAGAAGTTATGGCATGATGAACAAGTGCACAAAATGTAGCAGATCTGGGGACTTGGTGAAAAATTGGACCTCGGGGAAACGGGACGAGGGGATCCGGGGCGGAGCGATCCGGGGACGAGGGCGCGCGGGGAGGCGTTTGGTTGGGATCCCGGTGGATCTGGTCCCGATCCAGATCCAACCAGAGTTCTCGTCGGAGATGGCGGGGACGAGGCGGCGACGACCCGGCAGCGGCGCTCGCCGGCGCGGCTGCCGGTGGCGGGACGACGGCGCACGGCGGAGCCGGCGGCGGTCGGTGGCAGCGCGGGGGCGAAGGCGGCGAGTGGCGGCGGTGGAGCTCGGCCCGAGCTCGGGCGGGCATGGCGGCGCCGGCGAGGTGGCTGGGCTGCGCCGGTGCGAAGAGGAGGCGGGCCGAGCGGGAGGCGGAGGCCCGAGGCGGCGGGGCGGCACGGGGTCGGGCGCGGAGGCACCGGCCGGCGAGGTCGGCACCGGCGAGCTACTCGCCGGCGGCGGCTGGAGACGAAGGCGGCGAAGGGGCCGGGCGCCGGAGCGCTCGAGGGCGCGGGGACGGCATGCGCGGGCCCGGGCGGGCCTGCCCTGGGCCCCGTGGGCCAGCGGCGGCTGCTGGCGGCGGAGGGCCATGTGGCGCTCCCTGGTTGGCTCGGGGCGGCGAGCGGACGCGTCCGACGCAGGGTGGACACGTCCGGCGGCGGGAGGAGGAAGAGGCTAGGGTTAGGGTAGGATTCATCCGCGAATTTTGGGGGAGGGTGTGTTTTTATAGGTAGAGGGAGCTAGGAGTGTCCAAATGAGGTGCGGTTTTCGCCCACACGATCGTGATCGAATGACAGAGAGCATGGAGGGGAGGTAGATGGGCTAGGTGGGCTGTTTGGAGGGGTGCTGGGCTGCAAAGGGAAGGGGCTTTCGGGGTTACATGGTTAACCGTTGGGGCATCAAACGACCTCCAAATGGAACGAAATTTGACGGGCGGTCTACCGGTGCTATACCAAGGCCACTCGGCAAATCTCGGCCCATTCCGAGAACGTTTTTATCCCGCTCACGAAACAAGGTCCGAGAGGGGCGACAGGCGCGTGCGAGTGTGTCTGGGCTCAGAACGGACAACGGAGAGAACCGGGGGAACCTGAACGGATGCAAGTTTTCAAAAACATGCAAATGCAATGCAGATGATGACATGGAAAAATGCTACACGCAAGCAAATGACATGGCAACAACGACGAGTAACTGGAAGACACCTGGCGCATCGGTTTTGGGGCGTTACAGCTTGGCCCTGGGCTCCCACTCCCCGCCGCTGTTGGTGGCCGCTGCAGAGTAGTCCGGAAGGGAAGTTTTCCCCTTCTTGGACGCCTCGGCCTCTCCATGTGTGGAGGCCTTCCTCTTCTTTTGCCCCCGGTAGGGGGGATGGATTTCTTCTTCCTCCTCCTCTTCCTCGTCGTCTTTGGTGGAGGAGTGCGTCTCGGAGTCTTCGGACGTCACGTCCGAAGTGCCCTTGTGACGGATACCCCTTCTGGTCCCCGGGGCCTTCTTTTTGGCCTTCTTCTCCGGCACCTCATAAGGTGCGGAAACATCATCTTTGTCAGAAGGGGCGTTTCTGGATCTTCGGGCAGCGGAGCCGGACAGTTAATCTGCTCCGCTACCTCTATCCAGGCCTGAAAAAGTGGTAAGGAGGCTTAGATTCCTCCCTCATATATGCTAGTAAAGGATATACCTTGAAAACTTAAAAGAACTTACCGGATTAGCCGGGCGTTTTGAGCTAAGCCCACGATCCTCAGTTGTGGGCGGTGGTACCTCGCCGGCCTTGAAGAGCACCTTCCAGATGTCTTCGTGCGTCGTGCCGAAGAGCTCTAGCAGCGTCTGGTGCTTGGCTGGGTCGAACTCCCACAAATTGCAAGTCCGGCGCTAGCACGGAAGGATCCGGCGGAAGAGCATGACCTGGACCACATTGATAAGCTTGATTCTCTTGCTTATCATGTTCTGGACACACGTTTGGAGCCCCGTCAGCTCGTCCGAAGAGCCCCAGGCCAGGCCCTTCTCTTGCCAGGAGGTGAGCCGCATTGGGACTCCGGATCAGAATTCGGGGGCTGCCGCCCAGTTGGTGCCGCGCGGCTCGGTGATGTAGAACCACCCCGATTGCCACCCCTTTACGGTCTCCACAAAGGAGCCTTCGGGCCAGGTGACATTTGGCATCTTGCCCACCATGGCGCCCCCGCACTCAGCTTGTTGGCCGCTCACCACCTTGGGCTTCACATTGAAGGTCTTCAGCCATAGGCCAAAGTGAGGTGGGATGCGGAGAAAGGCCTCGCACACGACAATGAATGCCGAGATGTTGAGGATGGAGGTGGGGGCCAAATCGTGGAAGTCCAGCCCATAGTAAAACATCAGTCCGCGGACAAACGGGTGGAGAGGGAATCCCAGCCCGCGGACGAAATGGGTGAGGAATACCACCCTCTCCTGGGGCTCTGGGGTGGGGACGATCTGCCCCTTGACTGTAAGTCGATGAGCGATGTCCTTGGCTAGGTACCTGGCCTCCCGGAGCTTCTTGATGTCCTCCTTCTTGATGGAGGAGGCCATCCACTTGCCTCCAGCTCCGGATCCGGACATGGTTGGAGTGCTTTTTTGGGCGGAGAAAGCTAGGGCTTGGGCGCTGGAGATCGAGAATGGATGGGCAGAGGAAGGAGAAGGCATGGGTGAATGAGGATGAACCCTTATCCCCTTATAAAGACGGCAAAGGTTATGCGCCTCCCTACTCGTCTTAAAATCCGCCTATTCCCCAAGCACCGTGCAGATGACACGGTTGGGTTACCCATGCCCGTATTGATGAGAATCCCGAGATAAGGGGACACGATCTCTGCTTCGACAAGACGTGCCAATGAGACCGCACCTCGAAACACGGCTAAAAAACGGTTCGAATAATGACCGGGCAGTGGCATGATGTCCCGCTACAAAAAGTTGTCAGCGGATTGGACTCGTAAAATATTATACTCTCTACGATTGTGTGTGGTACTTGTTTTGCAGAGCCGGACATGATTCTTGTGTTTGGAATTTACTTTGAAGTGTTCGGAGAAGGAACCCGCCTTGCAATGCCGAAGACAATCTGCGCGCCGGACTCATCGTCATTGAAGCCTGGTTCAGGGGCTACTGAGGGAGTCCTGGACTAAGGGGTCCTCGGACAGCCGGACTATGTACTTTGGCCGGACTGTTGGACTATGAAGATACAAGATAGAAGACTTCGTCCCGTGTCCAGATGGGACTCTCCTTGGCATGGAAGGCAAGCTTGGCGATTCGGATATGTAGATTCCTTTATCTGTAATCGACTTTGTGTAACCCTAGCTCCCCCGGTATCTATATAAACCGGAGGGTTTGGACTTCTAGAGTTTAGTCACAACAATCATAATCTCATAGGCTAGACTTCTAGGGTTTAGCCATTACGATATCGTGGTAGATCAACTCTTGTAATACTCATATTCATCAAGATCAATCAAGCAGGAAGTAGGGTATTACCTCCATAGAGAGGGCCCGAACCTGGGTAAACATTGTGTCCCCCGCCTCCTGTTACCATTAGCCTTAGACGCACAGTTCGGGACCCCCTACCCGAGATCCGCCGGATTTGACACCGACAATGACCATCACACTTTTATTTACTTACAACTCAAGAATTACAACTCGATACTTAGAACAAAATATGACTCTATATGAATCCCTCCGGTGGTGTACCGGGATGTGCAATGAATCAAGAATGACATGTATGAAAGAATTATAGACGGTGGCTTTGCCACAAATACGATGTCAACTACATGATCATGCAAAGCAATATGACAATGATGAAGCATGTCATAATAAACAGAACGGTGGAAAATTGCATGGCAATATATCTCAGAATGGCTATGGATATGCCATAATAGGTAGGTATGGTGGATGTTTTGAGGAAGGTAAATGGTGGGTGTATGGTACCGGCGAAAGTTGCACGATACTAGAGAGGCTAGCAATGGTGGAATGGTGAGAGTGCGTATAATCCATGGACTCAACATTAGTCATAAAGAACTCACATACTTATTGCAAACATCTATGAGTCATCAAAACCAAGCACTACACGCATGCTCCTAGGGGAAGGGTTGGTAGGAGTTAACCATCGCGCGATCCCGACCTCCACTCATAAGGAAGACAATCAATAAATAAATCATGCTCCGACTTCATCACATAACGGTTCACTATACATGCATGCTACGGGAATCACAAACTTTAACACAAGTATCTCTCAAATTCACAACTACTCCACTAGCATGACTCTAATATCACCATCTTCATATCTCAAAACAATCATAAAGAATCAAACTTCTCATAGTATTCAATGCACTTTATATGAAATTTTTTATTATATACCTCTTGGATGCCCATCATATTAGGACTAAATTCATAACCAAAGCAAATTACCATGGTTTTCTAAGAGACTCTCAAAATAATATAAGTGAAGCATGAGCGTTAACGACAAACTACTCCAAAAGATATAAGTGAAGATCAATGAGTAGTCGAATAATTATGTAACTATGTGAAGACTCTCTAACATTTAATAATTTCAGATATTGGGATATTATTCAAACAGCAAGTAAAACAAAATAAAATAAAATGACGCTCCAAGCAAAACACATATCATGTGGTGAATAAAAATATAGCTCCAAGTAAAGTTACCGATGAACGAAGACGAAAGAGGGGATGCCATCCGGGGCATCCCCAAGCTTAGGCTCTTGGTTGTCATTGAATATTACCTTGGGGTGCCTTGGGCATCCCCAAGCTTAGTCTCTTGCCACTCCTTATTCCATAGTTCATCGAATCTTTACCCAAAACTTGAAAACTTCACAACACAAAACTCAACAGAAAACTCGTAAACTCCGTTAGTATAAGAAAATAAATCACCACTTAGGTACTGTTGTGAACTCATTCTAAATTCATATTGGTGCAATATCTACTGTATTCCAACTTCTCTATGGTTCATACCGTCCGATACTACTCATAGATTCATCAAAATAAGCAAACAACACATAGAAAACAGAATCTATCAAAAACAGAACAGTCTGTAGTAATCTGTAACTCTCAAATACTTCTGTAACTTCAAAAATTCTGAAACAATTAGTTCCACCTGAGCAATTTGTGCAACAATCCATAGCAAAAATAATCAGGTCAAAATCACGTTTCAATAAGATTCTGAAAATTATTTACTGAGCGCAAAAGTTTCTGATTTTCAGCAGGATCAACACAACTATCACCACAAGCTATCCTAAAGGATTTACTTGGCACTTTATTGAAAAAAAATCTATAAAAAATGATTACTACAGTAGCTTAATCATGTGAACACACAAAAACATTAGGGGTAAATATTGTGTTGTCTCCCAACAAGCGCTTTTCTTTAATGCCTTTTTAGCTCGGCATGATGATTTCAATGATGCTCACATAAAAGATTAGAATTGAAACATAATGGGAGCATCATGAAGAATATGACTAGGCACATTTAAGTCTAACCCAATTCCTATTCCTAGGGATTTTGTGAGCAAACAACTTATGGGAACAAGAATCGACTAGCATAGGAAAGCAAAACAAGCATAGCTTCAAGATTTTCAACACATAGAGAGGAAACTTGATATTATTGCAATTCCTACAAGCATATATTCCTCCCTCATAATAATTTTCAGTAGCATAATGAATGAATTCAACAATCTAACCATCACATAAAGCATTATTTTCATGATCTACAAGCATAGAAATTTTATTACTCTCCACATAAGCAAATTTCTTCTCATGAATAGTAGTGGGAGCAAACTCAACAAAATAACTATCATGTGAGGCATAATACAATTGAAAATTAAAATCAAGATGACAAGTTTCATGGTTATGATTATTCTTTATAGCATACATGTCATCACAATAATCATCATAGATAGCAACTTTGCTCTCATAATCAATTGGAACCTCTTCCGAAATAGTGGATTCATCACTAAATAAAGTCATGACCTCTCCAAATCCACTTTTATCATTATAATAAGGTTCAACACCCTCCAAAATAGTGGGATCATTACTTCCAAAAGTTGAAACTCTTCCAAACCCACCTCATCAATATAATCATCATAAAGAGAAGGCATGCTATCATCAAAATAAATTTGCTCATCAAAACTTGGGGGACAAAAAATATTGTCTTCATCAAACATAGCTTCCCCAAACTTGTGGCTTGGCATCTCATTAGGATCATGGATATTCAAGGAATTCATACTAACAACATTGCAATCATGCTCATCATACAAATATTTAGTGCCAAACATTTTATAGGCTTCTTCTTCTAACACTTGGGCACAATTTTCCTTTCCATCATTTTCACAAAAGATATTAATAAGATGAAGCATATGAGGCAACCGCAATTCCATTTTTTTGTAGTTTTCTTATATAGACTAAACTAGTGATAAAACAAGAAACTAAAAGGTGGTACAAATCGAGGTTCTCAAGTCGACTGATGTCACATAAATGATGTCTAGTACGCAACCCTCTTCTTGTAGACGTTGTTGGGCCTCCAAGTGCAGAGGTTTGTAGGACAGTAGAAAATTTCCCTCGAGTGGATGACCTAAGGTTTATCAATCCGTGGGAGGCGTAGGATGAAGATGGTCTCAAAAAAACCTGCAACCAAATAACAAGGGGTCTCTTGTGTCCCCAACACACCCAATACAATGGTAAATTGTATAGGTGCGCTAGTTCGGCGAAGAGATGGTGATACAAGTGCAATATGGATGGTAGATATAGGTTTTTTTAATCTGAAAATATAAAAACAGCAAGGTAGAAAGCGATAAAAGTGAGCACAAACGGTATTGCAATGCTTCGAAACAAGGCCTAGGGTTCATACTTTCACTAGTGCAAGTTCTCTCAACAATGATAAGATAATTAGATCATATAACTATCCCTCAACATGCAGCAAAGAGTCACTCCAAAGTCACTAATAGCGGAGAACAAACGAAGAGATTATTGTAGGGTACGAAACCACCTCAAAGTTATTCTTTCCGATCAATCCATTGGGCTATTCCTATAAGTGTCACAAACAGCACTAGAGTTCGTAGTAAAATAACACATTAAGACACAAATCAAACAAAACCCTAATGTCACCTAGATACTCCAATGTCACCACAAGTATCCACGGGTATGATTATACGATATGCATCACACAATCTCAGATTCATCTATTCGAACCAACACAAAGAACTTGAAAGATTGCCCAAAAGTTTCTACCGGAGAGTCAAGACGAAAACGTGTGCCAACCCCTATGCATAAGTTCACAAGGTCATGGAACTCGCAAGTTGATCACCAAAACATACATCAAGTGGATCACGTGATATCCCATTGTCACCACAGATAAGCACATGCAAGACATACATCATGTGTTCTCAAATCCTTAAAGAGTCAATCCGATAAGATAACTTCAAAGGGAAAACTCAATCCATTACAAGAAGGTAGAGGGGGAGAAGCATCATAAGATCCAACTATAATAGCAAAGCTCGCGGTACATCAAGATCGTGCCAAATCAAGAACACGAGAGAGAGAGAGATCAAACACATAGCTACTGGTACATACCCTCAGCCCCGAGGGTGAACTACTCCCTCCTCGTCATGGAGAGCGCCGGGATGATGAAGATGCCCACCGGTGATGGACCCCCCTCCGGCAGGGTGCCGGAACAGGGTCACGATTGGTTTTTGGTGGCTACAGAGGCTTGCAGCGGCGGAACTCCTGATCTAGGTTTCTTTTGGGGGTTTCTGCATTTATAGGAATTTTTGGCGTCGGTCTCACATCAGGGGGGGGGGGTCTCCGAGTCATCCACGAGATAGGGCGGCATGCCCGGGGGGTAGGGCGCGCCCTCCACCCTCGTGGATGGCTCGGGACTCTTCTGGCCCAAGTCTTTTTCTCCGGGGGTTCTTTTGGTCCATAAAAAATTCACAAAAATTGGCAGGTCAATTGGACTCCGTTTGGTATTCCTTTTCTATAAAACTCAAAAACAAGGAAAAACGGAAACTGGAACTGGGCTCTAGGTTAATAGGTTTGTCCCAAAAATCATATAAAATAGCATATAAATGTATATCAAACATCCAAGATGGATAATATAATAGCATGGAACAATAAAAAATTATATATACATTGGAGACGTATCAATAAACCAAAGCTATACCAGGATTTCAGAAAACCATGGCAGAACTGAAGGAAATATGCCCTAGAGGCAATAATAAAGTTGTTATTTATATTTCCTTATATAATGATAAATATCTATTATTCATGCTAGAATTGTATTAACCAGAAACTTGATACATGTGTGAATACATAGACAAAACACCGTGTCCCTAGTATGCCTCTACTTGACTAGCTCGTTGATCAAAGATGGTTAAATTTCCTAGCCATGGACATGTGTTGTCATTTGATGAACGGTATCACATCATTAGGAGAATGATGTGATGGACAAGACCCATCCGTTAGCTTAGCATGATGATCGTTAAGTTTTATTGCTATTGCTTTCTTCATGACTTATACATATTCCTTTGACTATGAGATTATGCAACTCCCGAATACCGGAGGAATACCTTGTGTGCTATCAAACATCACAATGTAAATGGCTGATTATAAAGATGCTCTATGATAACCCACAAGTATAGGGGATCGCAACAGTTTTCGAGGGTAGAGTATTCAACCCAAATTTATTGATTCGACACAAGGGGAGCCAAAGAATATTCTCAAGTATTAGCAGTTGAGTTGTCAATTCAACCACACCTGGATAACTTAATATCTACAACAAAGTATTTAGTAGCAAAGTAGTATGGAAGTAACGGTAACGGTAGCAAAAGTATCAGTAGCAGTTTTGTAGTAATAGTAACAGTGGCAACGGTAAAGTAACTAACCAAAGAGCAATATGTGAAAAGCTCGTAGGCATTGGATCAGTGATGGATAATTATGTCGGATGCGATTCCTCATGTTATAGTTATAACATAGGGTGACACAGAACTAGCTCCAATTCATCAATGTAATGTAGGCATGTATTCCAAATATAGTCATACGTGCTTATGGAAAAGAACTTGCATGACATCTTTTGTCCTACCCTCCCGTGGCAGCGGGGTCCTATTGGAAACTAAGGGATATTAAGGCCTCCTTTTAATAGAGCACCGGACCAAAGCATTAACACTTAGTGAATACATGAACTCCTCAAACTACGGTCATCACCGGTAAGTATCCCGATTATTGTCACTTCGGGGTTAATGGATCATAACACATAATAGGTGACTATAGACTTGCAAGATAGGATCAAGAACTCACATATATTCATGAAAACATAATAGGTTCAGATCTGAAATCATGGCACTCGGGCCCTAGTGACAAGCATTAAGCATAGCAAAGTCATAGCAACATCAATCTCAGAACATAGTGGATACTAGGGATCAAACCCTAACAAAACTAACTCGATTACATGGTAAATCTCATCCAACCCATCACCGTCCAGCAAGCCTATGATGGAATTACTCACACACGGTGGTGAGCATCATGAAATTGGTGATGGAGGATGGTTGATGATGACGACGGTGACGAATCCCCCTCTCTAGAGCCCCGAACGGACTCCAGATCAGCCCTCCCGAGAGAGTTTAGGGCTTGGCGGCGGCTCCGTATCGTAAAACGCAATGAATCCTTCTCTCTGACTTTTTTCTCCCCGAACGTGAATATATAGAGTGGGAGTTGATGTCGGTGGAGCTCCAGGGGGCCCACGAGGCAGGGGCGCGCCCTAGGGGGGGCGCCCCCCACCCTCGTGGACAGGGTGTGGGCCCCCTGATGTTGATTCTTTCGTCAATATTTTTTATTACTTCCAAAAAGTTGCTCCGTGGATTTTCAGGTCATTCCGAGAACTTTTATTTCTGCACAAAAATAACACCATGGCAGTTCTGCTGAAAACAACGTTAGTCCGGGTTAGTTCCATTCAAATCATGCAAGTTAGAGTCCAAAACAAGGGCAAAAGTATTTGGAAAAGTAGATACGACGGAGACATATCAACTCCCCATGCTTAAACCTTTGCTTGTCCTCAAGCAATTTAGTTGACAAACTGAAAGTGATAAAGAAAAACTTTTACAAACTCTGTTTGCTCTTGTTGTTGCAAATATGTAAAGCCAGCATTCAAGTTTTCAGCAAAGATTATGAACTAACCATATTCACAATAACACTTAGGTCTCATGTTTACTCATATCAATGGCATAATCAACTAGCGAGCAATAATAATAAATCTCGGATGACAACACTTTATCAAAACAATCATAATATGATATAACAAGATGGTATCTCGCTAGCCCTTTCTGAGACCACAAAACATAAATGCAGAGAACCTGTAAAGATCAAGGACTGACTAAACATTGTAATTCATGGTAAAAGAGACCCAGTCATAGTCATACTCAATATAAATTAATAGTAATGCATGCAAATGACAGCGGTGCTCTCCAGCAGGTGCTTTTTAATAAGAGGATGATGACTCAACATAAAAGTAAATAGATAGGCCCTTGGCAGAGGGAAGCAGGGATTTGTAGAGGTGCCAGAGCTCGATTTTGAAATAGAGATAAATAATATTTTGAGCGGCATACTTTCATTGTCAACATAACAACTGAGAGATCTCGATAACTTCCATGCTACACACATTATAGGCGGTTCCCAAACAGAACGGTAAAGTTTATACTCCCCCTCCACCAACGATCATCAATCCATGGCTTGCCCAAAACAACGGGTGCCTCCAACTAACAACAATCCTGGGGGATTTTTGTTTGTAATTATTTTGATTTGATTTGAGCATGGGACTGGGCATACCGGTGACCAGCCATTTTCTCGTGAATGAGGAGCGGAGTCCACTCCTCTTGAGAATAACCTGCCTAGCATGGAAGATACAAACAACCCTAGTTGATACATGAGCTGCTCGAGCATACAAAACAGAATTTCATTTGAAGGTTTAGAGTTTGGCACATACAAATTTACTTGGAATGGCAGGTAGATACCGCATATAGGAAGGTATGGTGGACTCATATGGAATAACTTTGGGGTTTATGGATTTTGGATGCACAAGTAGTATTCCCGCTTAGTACTGAAGGCTAGAAAGAGACTGGGAAGCGACCAACTAGAGAGCGACAACAGTCATGAACATGCATTAAAATTAATCAATACTGAGTGCAAGCATGAGTAGGATATAATCCACTATGAACATAAATATCGTGAAGGCTATGTTGATTTTGTTTCAACTACATGTGTGAACATGTGCCAATTCAAGTCACTCGAATCATTCAAAGGAGGATACCACCCTATCATACCACATCACAGCCATTTTAATAGCATGTTGGCACGCAAGCTAAACCATTATAAACTCCTAGCTAATTAAGCATGTCATAAGCAACTATAATCTCTAATTGTCATTGCAAACATGTTTATTCATAATAGGCTGAATCAGGAACGATGAACTAATCATACAAAACAAGATAGGTCGAGTTCATACCAGCTTCTCTCATCTCAATCAGTCCATCATATATCGTCATTATTGCCTTTCACTTGCACGACCGAACGGTGTGGATAATAATAATAGTGCATGTGCATTGGACTAAGCTAGAATCTGCAAGCATTCAATTCAAGGGAGAAGACAAGGTAATATGGGCTCTTGGTTAAATCAACAATAATGCATATAAGAGCCACTCAACATTTTCATCATGGTCTTCTCCTCACGACCCCCAAAGAAAAGAAAAGAAATAAAACTATTTACACGGGAAAGCTCCCAACAAGCAAAAGAAGAACGAGAAATCTTTCTGGGTTTTCTTTTAATTACTACTACTACAGGCATGGAAAGTAAACTAGCTAGAAGCTACTACTATTTTTTTTTGGTTTTTCTTAAGGTTATTCAAGCATACAAGAAGAAAGCAAGAAAAAGAAATTAAACTAGCATGGATAGTACAATGAAAAAGTATGAGCACCGACAACTAGAATGAATGTGTGAACATGAATGTAATGTCGGTGAGAAATATGTACTCCCCCGAGCTTAGGCTTTTGGCCTAAGTTGGTCTATGCCCATGGATTAGAGCTCCTCTCTCCGGTGTACTGAGGAGTGTCATCTGAGTACCACTGGCTGGCGATCTCCTCCGGATCCCACTAATAAAAGGACGGTCGATAAGGGTCAAGTGGTGGTTCCGGCTCAGGCTCTGGAGCTGGTGTCTGGCTCCGGTATGCGTGAACGGCCTCCGGCAAGATGAGGTACGTGCTGTTCGAGCTGGTCATGGAGGAAGTCGGTGAGGCCTCCGCGACGCGAGGGAGATTATACTTCGGATTTTTATTCTCCTTATATTTTTTATCCTTCGAGCTTTGGCTCGAAGAGCCCCTCAAAAATCTCTTCATCATTTTCTGAAAATTTCTGAAATTTTTAGTAACTCAAAATAAAAGTGAACCAAACTCAACAAAATTGATAGCAACTACTCCCACAAGTGCCTAGAGACTATATCATGCATTAGAACTACTTGGGACCAAGTAAATTTGACATGCAAGCTCAAGAATAGGGTCACCTTAGCAGAAATTTTTTGCAATGAATAAAGCACTAGAACAAAAACTAATTGGACCATTGGAGGAGTCACATACCAAAGAACAATCCCCCAAAGTAGTTTTGTGAATGGAGCTTTGAGGAAGGAGATCGAAAATGGCAGCAAGATGAGCTAGAACTCGTGCTTGAGCTGGTTGGCGATTTTTTTGGAAGGAAGAAGAAGAGTGTTGGTGCAAGAATAAGTGGAAGGGGGCCACCATGGGCCCACGAGGCAGGGGGCGCGCCCTGGACCCTCATGGCCAGGTGGTTGCCCCCTCTGATGTGTTCTCAGTGCCAATAATTCTTAAATATTCTAGAAAAAACCATAAATCATTTTCGGGGCATTTGGAGAACTTTTATTTTTGGGGTATTTTTTATTGCAAGGATAATTCAGAAAATAGACAGAAAATACTATTTTTGCTTTATTTAATCTAAATAACAGAAAGTAAAAGGAGGGTACAGAGAGTTGTGCTTTCTAACTTCATCCATCTCATACTCATCAAAAGGAATCCACTAACAAGGTTGATCAAGTCTTGTTACCGAACTCATTCCGAATCGCATGAAACCGGAGAAATTTTGAATAACACTAGGTTACCTCAATGGGGATATGTACATCCCCAATAATAAGATTATCATATTTCTTCTTGACAGTAGGAAGAGGAAATTCAAAACCTCCAATAATAATCGATGGAATTTTTCCAATAGAATTGATACTGTGAACTTGAGGTTGTTTCCTCGGAAAGTGTACATTATGCTCATTACCATTAACATGAAAAGTGACATTGCCTTTGTTGCAATCAATAACAGCCCCTGCAGTATTCAAAAAGGGTCTACCAAGGATAATCAACATACTATCGCCCTCGGGAATATCAAGAATAACAAAGTCCGTTAGAATAGTAACATTTGCAACCACAACAGGCACATCCTCACAAATACCGACCGGTATAGCGGTTGATTTATCGGCCATTTGCAAAGATATTTCAGTAGGTGTCAACTTATTTAAATCAAGTCTACGATATAAAGAGAGAGGCATAACACTAACACCGGCTCCAAGATCACATAAATCAGTTTTATCGTAGTTTCTTTTAATGGAGCATGGTATAGTTGGTACTCCTGGATCTCCAAGTTTCTTAGGTATTCCACCCTTAAAAGTATAATTAGCAAGCATGGTGGAAATTTCAGCTTCCGGTATCTTTCTTTTATTTGTAACAATATCTTTCATGTACTTATCATAAGGATTCATTTTAAGCATATCAGTCAAACACATACGCAAAAAGATAGGTCTAATCATTTCAACAAAGCGCTCAAAATTCTCATCATCCTTTTTCTTGGATGGTTTAGGAGGAAAAGACATGGGTTTCTGAACCCATGGTTCTCTTTCTTCACCGTGCTTCCTAGCAACGAAGTCTCTCTTATCATAACGTTGATTCTTTGATTGTGGGTTATCAAGATCAACCGCAGGTTCAACCTCTACATCATTATTATTGCTAGGTTGAGCATTAACATGAACATCATCATTAACATTATCACTAGGTTCATGTTCATCACCAGATTGTGTTTCAGCATCAGAAATAGAAATATCATTGGGATTCTCAGGTGTGTCTACAACAGGTTCACTAGAAGCATGCAAAGTCCTATCATTTTTCTTCTTCTTTTTAGAAGGACTAGGTGCATCAACATTATTTCTCTGAGAATCTTGCTCAACTCTCTTGGGGTGGCCCTCGGGATACAAAGGTTCCTGAGTCATTTTACCCATTCTAGTCATAACTCTTACAACATTATCATTTCTCTTATCATTTAATTCATTGAGCAAATCATTTTGTGCTTTAAGCACTTGTTCTACTTGAGTGGTAACCACAAAAGCATGTTTACTAATGAGTTTAAGTTCACCTTTAACTCTAGACATAAAATCACTCAAGTGTCCAATCATATAAGCATTACTTTTCAATTGTCTACCAACATAAGCATTGAAGTTTTCTTGTTTAGCCATAAAGTCAACAAACTCATCCAAGCATTGGCTAGCAAACTTAGTAGACGGGATTTCAACTTTATCATATCTATAGAGAGAATTTACCTTTACTACCTGTGTCGGGTTATCAAGACCATGTATTTATTCAATAGGTGGTATATTAAGGCCATGTATTTCTTCAACAGGAGGTAAATTCTTAACATCTTTAGCTTTAATACCTTTTTCTTTCATAGATTTCTTTGCCTCTTGCATATCTTCTGGACTGAGAAATAGAACACCTTTTTTCTTCGGAGTTGGCTTAGGAGTTGGTTCAGGAAGTGTCGAATTGTTTTCATTAGTCAACATATTATTCAATAACAATTCAGCTTGATCAATAGTTCTTTCCCTGAAAACCCAACTAGCACAACTATCCAGGTGGTCTCTGGAAGCATCGGTTAGTCCATTATAAAAGATATAAAGTATTTCATTTTTCTTGAGAGGATGATCAGGCAAAGCATTAAGTAGTTGGAGAAGCCTCCCCCAAGCTTGTGGGAGACTCTCTTCTTCAATTTGCACAAAATTATATATTTCCCTTAAAGCAACTTGTTTCTTATGAGCAGGGAAATATTTAGCAGAGAAGTAATAAATCATATCCTGGGGACTACGCACACAACCAGGATCAAGAGAATTAAACCAAGTTTTAGCATCACCCTTTAATGAGAATGGAAATATCTTAAGGATATAGTAGTAGCGATTTTTCTCATCATTAGTGAATAGGGTGGCTATATCATTCAATTTAGTAAGATGTGCCACAACAGTTTCAGATTCATAGCCATAAAAAGGATCAGATTCAACCAAAGTAATTATCTCAGGATCGACAGAGAAATCATAATCCTTATCAGTAACACAGATAGGTGAAGTAGCAAAAGCAGGGTCATATTTCATTCTAGCATTCAGAGACTTTTCTTTCAGCTTAGCTAATAATTTCTTAAGATCAGATCTATCGTTGCAAGCAAGAAAATCTCTAGCAGTTTCTTCATCCATAACATAACCCTCAGGCACAACAGGCAATTCATATTTAGGGGGAGAATCTTCATCATCACTTTCATCAATAATTTCATTCTCTCTAGCCCTAGCAAGTTGGTCATCAAGAAATTCACCTAATGGCACAGTAGTATCAAGCATAGAAGTAGTTTCATCATAAGCATCATGCATAGCAGAAGTGGCATCATCAATAACATGCGACATATCAGAATTAATAGCAGAAGCAGGTTTAGGTGTCGCAAGTTTACTCATAACAGAAGGAGAATCAAGTGCAGAGCTAGATGGCAGTTCCTTACCTCCCCTCGTAGTTGAGGGATAAATCTTAGTTCTTTCGTCTTTCAAGTTCCTCATAGTGACCAGCAGATATAAATCCCAAGTGACTCAAAGAATAGAGCTATGCTCCCCGGCAACGGCGCCAGAAAATAGTCTTGATAACCCACAAGTATAGGGGATCGCAACAGTTTTCGAGGGTAGAGTATTCAACCCAAATTTATTGATTCGACACAAGGGGAGCCAAAGAATATTCTCAAGTATTAGCAGTTGAGTTGTCAATTCAACCACACCTGGATAACTTAATATCTGCAGCAAAGTATTTAGTAGCAAAGTAGTATGGAAGTAACGGTAACGGTAGCAAAAGTAACAGTAGCAGTTTTGTAGTAATAGTAAAAGTGGCAACGGTAAAGTAACTAAGCAAAGAGCAATACATGAAAAGCTCGTAGGCATTGGATCAGTGATTGTCGGATTTCGGGTTCCGGCAAAACCCTTGAGGTTCGAACACTTGGGTGCACACGAAGATTTCCCCCTACCGAATCTCGCCCTCAGCCTCGCCGTGATCTCTAAGCTTAGCTCGATGAACTCACAACACAAGAGACACAAGATTTATATAGGTTTGGGTCACCATTGTGGTGTAATACCCTACTCCTGTGTGGTGGTGGTGGATTGCCTCTTGGGCTGATGATGAACAATACAAGGGAAGAACAGCCTCCTGAGGAGAGGTGTTCTTGAGCTGGTGTGGTGTTCTGCTTGTTCTAGTTTTCGGGGCTCTCTTGTCTCTCGTTGATTGTCCCCTCCTACTGTGGTGGCTAGTCCTATTTATAGAGGCCCTGATCCTCTCCCCAAATATTGAGCGGAAAGGGATCCAACAACGACCAATTTGAAAGGGGACAACTAGTACAAGCTATCCTGACTAAAGGTGGTCTTCGCCTGTCAAAGGTGCTGGTGGTAACGACGTCTTGGGCTCCACGATGACCTCCGTCATGCCGTCCTGCCGGTCTTGGTCTTGTTGCACCGATATGGAAAACCTTTGCCAGATGCCTCGGTACTCCATGCCTGCGCTTGCCCCCTTAGTACCAAAGGGAAACGAGGACACTACGCACGCTGGTGCCCGCCTGGCGCCCGCCTGACCCATGTCGTCATGGCTTGCGTCACGGGAACCTCACGAGGTACCCCTTGCCTTGTTCTCTGTTCGCACACGAACACGTCACCGTGTACCTCCAACGCTGAGGGTGATGCACCACAGCTCACGTCGAAGGAGACCCGTCCGGAAGCGCGGTACGCAGGCAATCCGGCGGGCGCTTTTGAGGACCCGAAACCCCACACGCTCGGGAGGGACCCCGTCAGGGCGTGCGGCGGCTATGGGCTGCCCTAGGTCGACCTGTCCGCCCCTAGGGCCTCGAGGTTCGCCGCCCTGCAATGAAGAAGAACACGCAAAGAACGAGAAATAAGAAGAACAAGAGAGAAGGTAAAAGTAAAGGTAAAAAATTGATAGATTGATATGTCGATTGTGTGTTGTTCTTCAATCGGCCGTCACCTCTTACATATATATGAGGCGACTGGACTTTCCGTACAAGAAAAGGACTCAAATCCCGTCTAAAACATCAAAAGATAACCTAAGTCGGACTACGAGGGCCGGAACTTCCGGTCAGCCCGGAACTTCCGGGCTGAAATTACATTAAGTAGCCCTCTTGCACAGCTCCTGCAGGTCGCATATGGCTTCGGATCGCGATGGTCCCAAAAGCAAAGTTGTAGATCTAGCAATGCATAAAATTGCCTTAGTTGATCACTTTTTCATCCGAGGTCAACTTGGTGTCGAAATCGGCTCCGCAAATCTGCAAATAATGTTAAAATTCCAGTTTTCGGGGCGCACCGCGTGCAATGTTTCTGTTTAGCCCGGAACCTCCCCGGAAGTTTTTCCCGGAACTTCCGGGCAGACTTATGCAGCACACCGTTTTGGCTCTAACTTTTGCATACGAACTCTGAGTTAGATGTTTCTTATATCAAAATCGATCGTTTCGACGAGACGAAGACAATCCATGTAGAAACGTTTCCCATATGAGGCCATTTTGGGGGCGTAATCAGCCGAATAGTGTCCTGAATACAAAATCTGGATACTTCAAACACAACTTCGGCCTTAGAGATGAGATCGGATGGCTACGGCCCAAATATCAAAGTTTCTCCTTTTGACGATACGGAACTTTCTCACTTTGAGCACTTCTCCATTTGAGGCCTTCTTAAATATGTTTTTGACCATGCCAAAATCTGGTGTCAACAATCTCTCCGCCCCTTCGCGAGCCTGCCTGGTGAGGCCGCTCCTGAGGAGGCCTTGTGTCGCCCCCCTCACGAGGCTTGGCCCCTCGAGAGGGTCTTGAGTGTTGGTTGACGAAGACGGGCCGTACTGGGCCACTGGTGGAGCCATGCCGTGGGCCGCAGGCAGGCAAGTTTGGGGACACCCATTCCCAGAATGCCGACAGTAGCCCCCGGGTCCAAGGCGCGCTCGGACTTGGCTTAGCGGTGAAGCCAAAGGGCAAGTGTGGAGCGTCGCGGGCCCCAACAGCCTGCGGCCTTGGTCGACGCGTGGCGACTGATTGGACGTGGGCGTCTCCGCTTCCCCATGCTGCCCCAATATCCGCCTGGCTAGGCGGCCACAACACCCTACACAGTTATTTCCTCCTCGCAGGCGGCGTGTTCCCTATCCTTCCTTCTTCCTCGAGCCCCTGCCTCTGCTTCCAGTCTGACTCGAGATCTGTCCCCTCCATTGCCATGGCGCCGACTAGCATAGAGAAAGGGAAGAAGCCCCTGTCCTCAGCCAATCCACCCCTGACAATCGAGCCCGCCGTTGGCTGATCGCGGGTACTCAACTAGGAGGCCATGGGCAAGGTCTTCCCTGCGCTCGCTTCCAGCTTCAACGAGTGGGGAGGGACGGTGGCTTGGCCTGCGTCCCGAGCCTCCATTGACAGGACAGCCACTGAGGTTCGGTTCTTCGTTGACGCCCTGTGGGCTGGCCTGGTTCCCCCTTTCTCCGCCTTCTTCAACGCAGTGCTTTCCCACTACCAGATTCACATGCTGCATCTTGATCCCCAATCCGTCGCCCTTCTCGCCGTCTTCGCCTTCGTTTGCGAGGCCATGGTGGGCATTGCTCCTTCTGTTGCCCTCTTGCGCCATTTTTTCTCGCTGCATCTGACTGACCCCTCGCAGTGCTCGGGGTGTCTGAGCTTCCAGGCTGTGGCAGAGACGGCCGCCTCGGGGATTGATTTTGATCTCCCGCCGTCCACGAGCGGGTTCCGGACGCGGTGGGTGTACGTGGATTGCGGAGTGCTCAGCCCCCTGCTCTCGCCTCCGTCGTCGCCCGCCATTCCCAACTCCGGCTGGGGCCACGAGAAGCTCGCGAGCTCTCGCCTTTCCTTCGTCTGGCTCTGATTGAAGAGGTTGAGAGACCTTGGCGTGACTGCGCCCCAGGTGGTGAAGGAGTTCCTCCGGCGTCGCATTGCCCCTCTCCAACGCCATTCCCGACCGATGTGGGCCCTGGCCGGTGACCAGGATCGCATGAGGCTTCAGGAGTCGGGGCTCACGCTCGAAGCGCGAAGGACGGTGCTTGAAGTCTTGACTGGCAACCCCTCGCCAGGCAATATGCCGCAAGGGGGTTGTCTCTTGTATCTCTGCCTGAACAGGGTTGAGTTCGCGGGGCAGATGCCTTCCTTCGATGAATGGGGGCTGCGTCCGGTCGGCCTTGTGGGGCCTCGTGAGAATCCTGTCGCTGTGGCTCCCCTCCTTGCCGCCAGCACCGAGCTTGCCCCAAGAGTGGACGCAGGGAGGCAAGCATCGCTAGAGGCCGGAGGCGCGGGCGTCGAGGTGCTGACGCCGCTCGAGGTTCTTGAGGCGCCGTCCTCAGGAACCCGTGAGGCTCGCCCTGAGGCAGTCGTTGAGGGGGAGAGGCAGTACGCGGCTCCTGAGGCCTCGGCAAGCCAGCATGAGGTGGAGCCCGATTGCTCTTCCCAGCTTGGCGCTCTTGAGGTCGACCACCTGGGTGCCTCTCCAGCCGCGCGCCGTGCTGGCCTCCACGTCCAACGCCTTGGCCGGTTCCGTGTGGACTTCGCCATGCTCCGTAAGAGGAAGGAGTCTTCGAGCTGCAGTGGTGGCACCATCCGGCCGTTGAAACATAGGAAGTACTTTGCCATAGACGGGTAAGTACCTTATCCTTGTAATTCCCCAATCGCTGCTTCCCTTCCTGACTGTGGCTCTTCAGGATCCCTCCTGCCAAGCCTGCGGAGTCTCCCGAGAAGCAGCGTCTTCTGGCCTTGCCTTCATCGCTAGCCTTGAGCGTCCCAAGCCTGCACGCCACCCCTGGCGCGGGGTCAGCCGGAGAAGCAAGCCTGTCCGCAAGGTGCCTTGAGCTTGTGCCCTTGCCGCCTTTCCTTTGCAACCTTGCCTGGAGCGCGGCCAGCCTACCCAGGGCTCTTCCTCTGGTCGTCGACGACAGCTGGTTGGCGTCGATCCTGGGCTCCCCTTCAAACAGCGAGCCTGCGCCGGTCCGGGTCCCTTGCGGGGCCTGGCCAGCGACCGTGGGGCCGCCAGCCCCCAGCCCCCTGCTGAGAGGGGGCGAACCGCTTCGGACCCCGCCGACGGCACCCACAATGGGGGACGACATCAGCCGCGCGCTCAAGTTTGCGCGTGAATGAAGTGTCGTCCGCCATGAGTTCTTCCAAAAGGCGATGGATGCGATGGGCCAGCTTGGTGGAGAACTTGCGGACGTAGACGCGCGCCTTGAAGCCGAGGGCCTACGACTGATTGAGGAGCGGCAAGCAGATCGTCGTCGCAAGATTGCAGAGAAGCGCACGTGGGAGCTCCAAGTCTGGAGCGCTTCCTTGGAGCAGCAGGTGGAGTTGTGCCAAGCCGCCCTTGCGTCACTGAGGGGGACACCTGTCGAGGAGGAAGAGGTCCTGAAGCGTGAGGAAGCATTGAAGTTGGAGGCCACCGACGCAGTCTTGAGCTTGAGCGGGTGGAGACGAGGGAGCGCCAGGTTGCCGAAGCGGAGGACGCCGTTGGCGCGCGCGAGGCCCGGGTCCAGGAAGAGGTCGACCGCCGCGCGGCCGAGGCTCGCGCGGATCTTGCGAGCAGGTATGACCTGAAGCTGAAGCTGGTTGAAGCCGAGGTTGCGGGTAGGACTGCTGCCCTCAGGTCCAGGCTAACCGAAGCGGAACGGCGCGCGGAGGCCGCCGCAGCCGCCCTGGTCTCGGCGCAGGCCGAGCTGGCCTCTGCCCGCGCCGAGCTGCTTCCTCTTCAGCAGCGGGTTGCCGACGCCGAGTCCATCGCGCAGCAGAACAGGGAGGAAGTGCTCCAATGGCGGACGTTGGAGCACGTGCACGGCCCCATGCTCCAGGACCTCAGGAACAGGGCCAACGCGGCCCTGGGCAACATCTGTAATGAGAACGCCCCGCATCCCCACACGACCGACTACGCCAGTCATCTCTGCTTCTTTACTAACGTGGTGACGCGCCTGGAGAACCGCTCTGAGAGAGCTCACCAGCTTGTTGAGGAGAGGAGCCGCAGCCTGCTCGAGCGCGCGTTTTCCCGCGTCTTCAGCCATCTTTAGAACACCTACCCCGACTTTGACTTTAACGCCACCATCGCCCCGGTGCCCGAGGCCATCCGGGGCGACCTCGCGCGGTGGGTGGAGGATAACATGGATGTGCTTGTTAGGGCCTTTGCTTTCGACGATGATGGGGTGGTTGTTGCAGCGGATGAAGGCAACATGGTCGACGATGGTGACGGCGGTGCCGGTGACGGTGACGGCGATGCCAGTGACAGCGGCGCCAGCGATGCATCTGGAGGCGACCCGGGGGACGCGGTGAGTGATATGTCTGACTGATCCCGTGTTTCTCTACTGTTTATCCTGCATACAGAAGCTCGGGCACGGCCCCAAAGGTTGTAAGAGCATTTTGGGAGGGGATGCCCCTCATGTAAAAAGATTGCTGTCTCTATGCTTTCAGGTCCAATGCTGAATATATGCCTCCACGAGCCTACGGGCCCTGCGGCAAGCTTGCTGTTGTAGTTTACCTTTAGCCAGGACAGGTCCTGAACCGGCTCGTGAGGTCGTGAGATTCCGAGGATCCCTTGAGGGACCTGCCGACCTAGTCGAGAGGGCCTCGTGAGAGCTAATGTCGGCCGTAGTATGGCATGCGTGCAGCGTACGTGCACTTCGCCCAGCCCCGCCCGCGCGGGGCTCGTGAGGGGGAGGCAGCCGATGCGAACTCCAAATTAAGGCAAGAACCATAACGCAAGAAATCACACGAACAAGAAAAGTCACCCGCCCCGCGCACACAAATGAGAATTCAACTCCAACTTAAATCCGAAGCAAGGAAGCACGACTACAGAAAGGGAGTCAAAAAGCAAATGGCCGCATCTGGCGCCTAGTCTAGTCTTCATGTCTTCTCATCAGCGCGGAGCTAAGTGCTGCCACTGGGCGTGGGAGGGAGCCCCCGAGGCCCGAGGGCGGCACTCCTGAGGCTCCGGGGCGTGTACAGCCCCACTCATTATTACGTGAGAGTGTCACGGGTGGCGAGCTTCACAGGCACTGGGCCTTCTTCACAGGCACTGGGCCTTGCTTCATATCACCAGACGAGGGCCCCGCCTTGCGCCACCCTCGACCACCATTGGCAGCGACCGGAAACCAGGACGACACCAAGGGGCAAAGGGGACGCCAGCGGCACCCTCGGCGACCACGGGTCCTCTGCCACGGGTAGGCTTTGCAGCACCTCCCCGGCAGAGGGCCTACCTCCGGGGGACGCCTTGCTCCATGCGCCATGGGGAGGGGCCTTGCTCCTGGCCCCTCTCCTGCAGCCCCCGGCGCGCTCCTCCTGGTGGAAGGGAGGCTGCCGAGCTGGGGCAGCCGTCCGCTGCTGTGACTTGACCGTCCTGCGACCCATGGTTAGCATAAGCTTGCTCCTGACGAATTAGTGGTACCCGGTAGCTTCTGCTGCCGGCGCAGTTGGTGAGGCTCCTGGAAGGGCTCGACTTTTGGCGTTTCTTCCTCCCAGCCTGGCCCGAGGAACGAGCCAAGGTCGTCTTCTAGCGCGTACTCCTGATCCACCATGCGGGGCATGTAAGCCTTCGAAGCTGCCGCCTCGAAGACTTCGCCGTAGTGCCCCACACTCCATGTTGCCCGGCCTAGCGCGCTGTCTTGAGGATGGTGGGGCAGCGGCCCGCCCGGGCCATAGGAGGCAACGCGCGTGCCCCCATTCACCAAAGGTGGTGCGGGTGCGACCTGGCATCTGGCGCCGATGGTTGAGCTGGTGTCGATGAAGCCTTGGGGCGTGCTTGGGGGTACGCGGGCGCGGAAAGGTCCATCGTGTGATCTGGCCGAGGCCCGGGGTGCAAGCTGGAAGCAGAAGGGCGGTGCCCCCGAGGCCGCGGCATCCAGGAGCTCGGCAACGCGCTCCAGCAACGCATCCTGACTGCTCTCCATCAACCTGCATCGCAACAGCTCCCGAGCCACAGTGAGCGCGGCTCTCATGTTTGCTTGTTCCTGTCGGGTGTGCGGCGTCGTGGCTGCGGCGTGGCTTGAGGCCCTTGCGGCTGCCCGCACCTGCCGCGGAGTAAGGGCGGGCAGTGTGTGACCGCGCCGCCCGCGCCCCGCAGCGTTCGGCGGTGCGCGGGCTGCCTGGGGTGTGGGGTTGAGGCCTTCTTGGGCAGGCGGCGTGGCCCGGGTTGGCCAGGCCGCCCAGCGGTCGGTGCTGGTCATCGGGTCGCCAGACATTGGACTAGCGGAGCGGCGGCGGGCTAGCCAGCGAAAGGAAAGCTCCAGGGCACCCGTACCTGGCGCGCCAAATGTCGGATTTTGGGTTCAGGCAAAACCCTTGAGGTTCGAACGCTGGGGTGCGCACGAAGATTTCCCCCTACTGAATCTCGCCCTCAGCCTCGCCGCGATCTCTAAGCTTAGCTCGATGAACTCACAACACAAGAGACACAAGATTTATACAGGTTCGGGCCACCATTGTGGTGTAATACCCTACTCCTGAGTGGTGGTGGTGGATTGCCTCTTGGGCTGATGATGAACAGTACAAGGGAAGAACAGCCTCCTGAGGAGAGGTGTTCTTGAGTTGGTGTGGTGTTCTGCTTGTTCTGGTTTTCGGGGCTCTCTTGTCTCTCAGTGGTTTGTCCCCTCCTACTGTGGTGGCTAGTCCTATTTATAGAGGCCCTGGTCCTCTCCCCAAATATTGAGAGGGAAGGGATCCAACAACGACCAATTTGAAAGGGGACAGCTAGTACAAGCTATCCTGACTAAAGGTGGTCTTTGCCTGTCAAAGGTGGTCGTGGTGACGCTGTCTTGGGCTCCACGATGACCTCCGTCCTGCCGTCCTGCTGGTCTTGATCTTGTTGCACCGATATGGAAACCTTTGCCTGATGCCTCGGTACTCCGCGCCTGCACTTGCCCCCTTAGCACCAAAGGGGAAACGAGGACACTGCGCGCTGGCGCCCGCCTGGCCTTTGTCGTCATGGCTTGCGTCACGGGAACCTCATGAGGTACCCCTTGCCTTGAGATCTCTGCCCCTTCACGAGCCTGCCTGGTGAGGCCGCTCCTGAGGAGGCCTTGTGTCGCCCCCTCGCGAGGCTTGGCCCCTTGCGAGGGTCTTGAGTGTTGGTTGACGAAGACGGGCCGTACTGGGCCACTGGTGGAGCCACGCCGTGGGCCGCAGGCAGGCAAGTCTGGGGACCCCCGTTCCCACAACACTGACAGTGATGGATAATTATGTCGGATGCGATTCCTCATGTAATAGTTATAACATAGGGTGACATAGAACTAGCTTCAATTCATCAATGTAATGTAGGCATGTATTCTGAATATAGTCATACGTGCTTATGGAAAAGAACTTGCATGACATCTTTTGTCCTACCCTCCCGTGGCAGCGGGGTCCTATTGGAAACTAAGGGATATTAAGGCCTCCTTTTAGTAGAGTACCGAACCAAAGCATTAACACTTAGTGAATACATGAACTCCTCAAACTATGGTCATCACCGGTAAGTATCCCGATTATTGTCACTTTGGGGTTAACGGATCATAACACATAATAGGTGAGTATAGACTTGCAAGATAGGATCAAGAACTCACATATATTCATGAAAACATAATAGGTTCAGATCTGAAATCATGGCACTCGGGATCTAGTGAAAAGCATTAAGCGTAGCAAAGTCATAGCAACATCAATCTCAGAACATAGTGGATACTAGGGATCAAACCCTAACAAAACTATCTCGATTACGTGGTAAATCTCATCAAACCCATCACCGTCCAGCAAGCCTACGATGGAATTACTCATGCACGGCGGTGAGCATCATGAAATTGGTGATGGAGGATGGTTGATGATGACGGCAGCGACGAATCCCCCTCTCCGGAGCCCCGAACGGACTCCAGATCAGCCCTCCCGAGAGAGTTTAGGGCTTGGCAACGGCTCCGTATCATAAAACACGATGAATCCTTCTCTCTAATTTTTTTCTCCCCGAAGGTGAATATATAGAGTGGGAGTTGACGTCGGTGGAGCTCCAGGGGGCCCACGAGGCAGGGGGGCGCGCCCTGGGGGGGGCGCCCCCACCCTCGTGGACAGGGTGTGGGCCCCCTGACGTTGATTCTTTCGCCAATATTTTTTATTAATTCCAAAAAGTTGCTCCGTGGATTTTCAGGCCATTCCGAGAACTTTTATTTCTGCACAAAAATAACACCATGGCAGTTCTGCTGAAATCAGCGTCAGTCCGGGCTAGTTCCATTCAAATCATGCAAGTTAGAGTCCAAAACAAGGGCAAAAGTGTTTGGAAAAGTAGATACGATAGAGACGTATCACTCTACAGGTATCTCCGGAGGTGTTTGTTGGTTTGGCATAGATCGAGATTAGGATTTGTCACTCCGAGTGTCGGAGAGGTATCTTTGGGCCCTGTCGGTAATGCACATCATAATAAGCCTTGCAAGCAATGTGACTAATGAGTTAGTTACGGGATGATGCATTACGGAACGAGTAAAGAGACTTGCCGGTAACGAGATTGAACTAGGTATGAAGATACCGACGATCAAATCTCGGGCAAGTAACATACCGATGACAAAGGGAATAATGTATGTTGTTATTGCGGTTGTTGGGGAACGCGATAATTTCAAAAAAATTCCTACGATCACGTAAGATCTATCTAGGTGATGCATAGAAAGGAGAGGGGAGAGTGTGTCCACATACCCTCGTAGACCGAAAGCGGAAGCGTTTCAATAACGCGGTTGATGTAGTCGAACGTCTTCGCGATCCAACCGATCAAAGTACCGTATGTACGGCACCTCCACGTTCAGCACACGTTCAGCTCGATGACGTCCATCGTGCTCTTGATCTAGTTGAGGACGAGGGTGAGTTCCGTCAGCATGATGGCGTGGCGACGGTGATGATGATGCTACCGGCGCAGGGCTTCGCCTAAGCACTACGATGGTATGATTGAGGTGTCTAACTGTGGAGGGGGGCGCCGCACACGGTTGGGAGAGAAACTTGTGTGTTCTAGGGTGCCCCCTGCCCCCGTATATAAAGGAGCAAGGGGGAGGCCGGCCGGCCCTAGGGGCACGCCCAAGGAGAGGGAGTCCTACTAGGACTACTAGTCCTAGTAGGATTCCATCACAAGGAAGGGAGGGGGAAGGAAGGAGAGGGAGAGGGAGTAGGAAAGGGGGGCGCCGCCCCCTTCCCTTGTCCTATTCAGACTCCAAGGGGGGCGCGTGGCCTGCCCTGGCTGCCCTCCTCTCTCTCCACGAAGGCCCATGGTGGCCCATTAGTTCCCCGGGGGGTTCCGCTAACCCCTCTGGCACTCCGGTTTTACCTGAAACTTCCCGGAACTCTTCCTGTGTCCGAATAACATGTTCCAATATATCAATATTTATGTCTCGACCATTTCAAGACTCCTCGTCTCGTCCGTGATCTCATCCGGGACTCCAAACAAACTTCGATCATCAAAAACACATAACTCATAATACATATCGTCATTGAACGTTAAGCGTGCGGACCCTGCGGGTTCGAGAACTATGTAGACATGACCGAGACACATCTCCGGTCAATAACTAATAGCGGAACCTGGATGCTCATATTGGCTCCTACATGTTCTACGAAGATCTTTATCGGTCAAACCGCATAACAACATATGTTGTTCCCTTTGTCATCGGTATGTTACTTGCCCGAGATTCGATCGTGGGTATCATCATACCTAGTTCAATCTCGTTACCGGCAAGTCTCTTTACTCGTTCTATAATACTTCATCTCGCAACTAACTCATTAGTCACATTGCTTGCAAGGCTTATAGTGACGAGCATTACCAAGAGGGCCCAGAGATACCTCTCCGAAACACGGAGTGACAAATCCTAATCTCGATCTATGCCAACCCAACAAACACCTTCGGAGACACGTGTAGAGCATCTTTATAATCACCCGTTTACGTTGTGACGTTTGATAGCACACAAAGTGTTCCTCAGGTATTCGGGAGTTGCTTTATCTCATAGTCTGAGGAACATGTATAAGTCATGAAGATAGCAGTAGCAATGAAACTGTAACGATCATAATGCTAAGCTAACAGATGGGTCGTGTCCACCACATCATTATCCTAATGATGTGATCCCGTTCATCAAATGACAACACATGTCTATGGTTAGGGAACATAACCATCTTTGATTAACAAGCTGGTCAAGTAGAGGCATACTAGGGACACTTTGTTTTGTCTATGTATTCACACATGTACTAAGTTTCCGGTTAATACAATTCTAGCATGAATGATAAACATTTATCATGAAATAAGGAAATAAATAATAACTTTATTATTGCCTCTAGGGCATATTTCCTTCAGTCTCCCACTTGCACTAGAGTCAATAATCTAGTTCACATCGCCATGTGATGTAGCATCAATAGTTCACATCTGTATGTGATTAACACCAATAGTTCACATCGCCATGTGACCAACAACCAAAGGGTTTACTAGAGTCAATAATCTAGTTCACATTGCTATGTGATTAACACCCAAAGAGTACTAAGGTGTGATCATGTTTTGCTTGTGAGAGAAGTTTAGTCAATGGGTCTGTAACATTCAGAGCCGTATGTATTTTGCAAATATTCTATGTCTACAATGCTCTGCATGGAGCTACTTTAGCTAATTGCTCCCACTTTCAATATGTATCCAGATTGAGACTCAGAGTCATCTGGATCGGTGTAAAAGCTTGCATCAACGTAACTCTTTACGACGAACTCTTTATCACTTCCATGACCGAGAAATATTTCCTTAGTCGTTACTAAAGATAATTTTGACCGCTGTCCAGTGATCTACTCCTAGATCACTATTGTACCCCCTTGCCAAACTCATGGCAAGGTACACAATAGGTCTGGTACATAGCATGGCATATTTTATAGATCCTATGACTGAGGCATAGGGAATGACTTTTCATTCTCTTTCCATCTTTTGCCGTGATCGGGCTTTGAGTCTTACTCAACTTTTACACCTTGTAATACAGGCAAGAACTCCTTCTTTGATTGATCCATTTGGAACTTCTTCAAAACTTTATCAAGGTATGTTCTTTGTGAAAGTCCAATTAAGCGTCTTGATCTATCTCTATAGATATTGATGCCCAATATGTAAGTAGCTTCACCGAGGTCTTTCATTGAAAAACACTTATTCAAGTATCCTTTTATGCTATCTAGATATATCATTTCCAATCAGCAATATGTCATCCAGATATAATATTAGAAATGCTACAAAGCTCCCACTCACTTTCTTGTAAATACAGGCTTCTCCAAAAGTCTGTATAAAACCATATGCTTTGATCACTGATACGTCCATTTTGCATCATGTTTTCTTACTTTTATTCATAATGTTTTTATCCATAATAATGATTTTTGGAGTAATTCTAATGCCTTTTCTCTCATAATTTGCAAGGTACACACTAAGAGGGAGAATTCTGGCAGCTGGAAATCTGGACCTGAAAAAGCTACGTCAGGCTACCTATTATGCACAACTCCAAACAAGCTGAGCCTTCACGGAGAATTTTTATGAAATATTTAAGGAATATTGGAGCAAATAACTACCAGAGGGGGCCCACCAGGTGGGCACAACCCACCTGGGCGCGCCAGGGAGCCCAGGCGCGCCCTGGTGGGTTGTGCCCTCCTTGGCCCACCTCTGGTGCCCATCTTCTAGTATATAAGTCATTTTGACCTAGAACAAATAAGAGGAGGACGTTCAGGATGAAGCGCCGCCGTCTCGAGGCGGAACTTGGGCAGGAGCACTTTTGCCCTCCGGCGGAGCAATTCCGCCGGGGGAACTTCCCTCCCGAAGGGGGAAATCATCGTCATCATCATCACCAACAACTCTCCCATCTTGGGGAGGGCCATCTTCATCAACATCTGCACAGCACCAACTCCTCTCAAACCCTAGTTCATCTCTTGTGTTCAATATTTGTATCAAAACTATAGATTGGTGCCCGTGGGTAACTAGTAGTGTTGATTACATCTTGTAGTTGATTACTATATGGTTTATTTGGTGGAAGATTATATGTTCAGATCCATTATGCTATTCAATACCCCTCTGAACTTGAGCATGTTTATCATTTGCGAGTAGTTACTTTCGTTCTTGAGGTCACGGGAGAAATCATG
The DNA here is from genome assembly GCF_018294505.1 of Triticum aestivum. Classification (NCBI taxonomy): domain Eukaryota; kingdom Viridiplantae; phylum Streptophyta; class Magnoliopsida; order Poales; family Poaceae; genus Triticum; species Triticum aestivum. The sequence goes on from NC_057796.1 coordinate 212,349,878, forward strand.
TTGCAAGTAATCATGTGAATTTGATATGTGTTCGATATTTTGATAGTATGTATGTTGTTATTCCCTTAGTGGTGTCATGTGAACATCGACTACATGACACTTCACCATATTTGGGCCTAAGGGAATGCATTGTGGAGTAGTAAATAGATGGTGGGTTGCGAAACCCCAGTTTATGCACTATTCCGTAAGGGACCGATTGGATCCTAGAGTTTAATCATATGGTTAGAATTTATTCTTAATGATTTTCTCGTAGTTGCGGATGCTTGCGGGACGGTTAATCATAAGTAGGAGGTTTGTTCAAGTAAGAACAACACCTAAGCACCGGTCCACCCACATATCAAATTATGAAAGTAGCGAACACAAATCAAACCAACATGACGAAAGTAACTAGATGAAATTTCTGTGTACCCTCAAGAACACTTTGTTATGGCCTGTCCTTTGCCTCAAAAGGATTGGGCTACCTTGCTGCACTTTTGTTACTACTATTGTTACTTGCTCGTTACAAATTATCTTGCTATCAAACTACTCGCTACTTACAGTTTCAGCACTTGCAGACATTACCTTACTGAAAACTATTTGTCATTTCCTTCTACTCCTCGTTGGGTTCGACACTCTTACTTATCGAAAAGAGCAACAATTGACCCCCTATACTTGTGGGTCATCAAGGCTATTTTCTGGCGCCATTGCCGGGAGTGAAGCGCCCTTGGTAAGTGGAATTCGGTAAGGAAACATTTATATAGTGTGCTGAAATTTATTGTCACTTGTTACTATGGAAAACAATCCTTTGAGGGGTTTGTTCGGGGTATCTTCACCTCGTCCGGAACCACAATTAGTTACCCCTCAACATACTGCACCTACTGAAAATATTGAATATGAAATCCCTTCGGGTATGATAGAACTACTGCTAGCTAATCCTTATGCAGGAGATGGAACTGAACATCCTGATATGCACTTGATACATGTGGAACAAATTTGTGGATTGTTTAAGCTTGCAGGTTTACCAAGGATGAAGTGATGAAAAATGTTTTCCCTTTATCTTTGAAGGGAAAAGCATTGGCATGGTATAGGCTATGTGATGATATTGGATCATGGAATTGGAATCGTTTGAAATTGGAGTTCCATCAAAAAATTTATCCTATGCATCTAGTTCATCGTGATCGGAATTATATATATAATTTTTGGCCTCGTGAAGGAGAAAGTATCGCTCTAGCTTGGGGGAGGCTTAAGTTGATGTTATATTCATGCCCCAATTATGAGCTCTCAAGAGAAATTATTATTCAGAATTTTTATGCTTGGCTTTCTCGGAATGATCAAACCATGCTCGATACTTCATGTACTGGTTCTTTTATGAAGAAGACTATTGAATTACGGTGGGATCTTTTGGAAAGAATTAAACACAACTCTGAAGATTCGGAACTTGAGAAGGTACAAAGTCTGGTATAAAGCTTAAGTATGATTGTGTTAAATCTTTTATGGATACCGATGCTTTTCAAAAGTTTAGCACTAAATATGGACTTGACTCTGATATAGTAGCCTCCTTTGTGAATCATTTGCTACTCATGTTGAACTTCCTAAATAAAAGTGGTTTAAATATCACCCACCTATTAAAGATGAAATTAAAGAACCAGTACAAGTTAAAGAAGAAACTATACTCTCTAATGTTGATCCAGTTGTTCCTTCTGCTTATATTGAGAAACCACCTTTCCCTGTTAGGATAAAAGAACATGCTAAAGTTTCAACTGTGGTTAACAAAAGCTATGTTAGAACACCTAAACCTGATGAGCAAATTAAAGTAGAACCTAGCATTGCTATGGTTAAAGATCTCTTGGAAGAAGATATGGATGGGCATGTTATTTAGTTTTGTGAAGAAGCTGCCAGAATTGTTAAACCTGAGGGGAAAGATAAACATAGACCAGTTGTTGGCATGCCTGTTGTTTTAGTTAAAATAGGAGATCACTATTATCATCATTTATGTGACATGGGTGCTAGTGTGAGTGCCATTCCCCACTCCTTATATGAAGAAATTAGAGATGAAATAGCACCTGCTGAATTAGAAGACATAGATGTTACTATTAAACTTGCTAATAGAGATACTATATCACCCATTGGGATTCTTAGAGATGTTGAAGTCTTGTGTGGGAAGATAAAATACCCTACTGATTTTCTTATTCTTACCACCCCACAAGATAAATTTTGTCCCATTATATTTGGTAGACCTTTCTTGAACACCGTCAATGCTAAAATAGATTGTAAGAAACAAACTGTCGGTGTGAGCTTTGGTGGTGAATCTCACGAGTTTAATTTTTCCAAGTTTAGTAGAAATCATCATGACAAAGAATTGCCTAGTAAGGATGAACTAATTGGTCTTGCTTCTATTGTTGTACCACCTACTGATCCTTTAGAGCAATACTTGCTATACCATGAGAATTGTTGAGGATATAGACCTTGGAGTCACCCGCCAGGATGGCCGGGTTACTCTAAGGGTCATTACCAGAAGCCCGGAGCTAAGTTTCAAGATAATGGGCCAGAGATGGGCTGAGACCCGGATATGGCTTAAAGCCCGTAGTTACAATCATTGTTATAGTAGACTTGTAGTGTAAGGCAAGTATTGATTAGAGTCCGAGCCGGACGCTCTTATGAGCCGGCCGGGACTCTAAGGGCTGCTGGGCGTCAGCCTCCCTATATAAAGGGAGGACCCGGCAGCGGTTCAAGGGCGACAACAATCTCTCCGAGAGCCGGGATAGCTGTTTAGCTCCCTGGCGATCGTAACCCTAATCAATAACACCTCGAACTGGACGTAGGCTTTTACCTTCACCGTAAGGGGCCGAACCAGTATAAACCCTCGTGTTCCATGTCCCGCATAACCCCTTCAAGCTTCCTAGTTGCGATGGCTCCACGACTAAGTCCTAGCCCAAGGACATCTGCCGTGACAATTCCACGACAGTTGGCGCCCACCGTGGGGCAAGCGCACGGTGGATTTGAGTTCTTGAAGGGCAGCTTCGAAGGGCTCAAGGGATACGCTGTGGGCCGGATGACCAAGAGTCGTCGCGGCAGGCTCTACATCGACGACGCGGACTGGGGCCCCGACGCCGGCTCAGTGGAGTACGGGTACCGGGTCCCCTTTGGCGGAATTCATGTCTTCATTGGCAAGGTTGGTGAGCCGGGACCCGAGCCGGGTCTCTGCGCCGATCTCATCGAAACGGCTCAGCGCGCACGACCCGCCCGGGCCCGGCCTGCCTTAAAACGCGCTTTTGTGGGATGCATCCATGGAAGGCCCTCCGATCCATCTGGGTCTGGGGATGAGGCGGCCGCCGGCTCTGACGGCGAGTCGGCCGCTGATGAGTCAAACTCGTTGTACCAACTTCAAGATGGCAGGCTCATGAGTTATTCCGATGGCAACAGTATTCCGGACCTTTTTGAGCCGCCAAGTCAGGTCGGAGTTTTTATGGCTGGTGCGCAGCCTGTTCAGAACCCCGCTACCGGATCAGAAAACCCGGAGCCTTCCCCGGCTCAGGTGCTGATGGATCTCACAGATAAGATGACGGCCCTGTTAACTGCCACGGTTGACCCGGCAGATCAAGCCCAGCATGACGCGGAGGTGGCACAGTTAAAATTGGATCTGATGAAAGCAAAAGAGGATCTTGCAGCAGAAGGGATCAGGCTGGCGGCGGAGCGGGCGGCTCTCGACGCCCGGACTCAGTTGATTCAGGCGCAGTCCTTCCAACTCACGATGGATCAGAACACGGCCAACGAGGTCATGAGAAGGAGGCATCAGAAGGCCCAGTCTCGACTCCCGCCGGTTTACGATCCGCGCAATCTATTCAACACGCCAGGTGCGGGATCCAGTAACCCACCAGGGGTCATTGCGCCCGGGTCGGGACCCCTTATTCAGCCACTAGTAATGGGGCCTCCCCAGGCGCCCCCTGCCCCGCCTCAGTATGTGCCAATACCCCCGGGTCATTATGATAACCCGCTGGAGAACATGGTAGCTGCGGCAGCACGACTGGCGGCTCTTCCCGTTGACGGCAATTCTCCGGCAGCCGTCGAAACCCGCCGGGTCAGGGAACTCCTGCAGACGGCCCTAGCGCAGCAAGAGGCGTACTCCTACAGCCGGGACAGGATCCACTCAACTCCTCGCCCAGGCCAGAGCCCGAGTTACAGCCGGCACATGGTCTCGGCGACCGGCTCAAGTAATGTCCGATGCCATGACCCACCCCCTGGCCATGGCCCGGCTCATGTTGGAACCTTCTACGCCGCAGACCAAGCACGGCAAGAGGCGGAGCAGGTGCCGCAATTGACGGCTTATCAGACCCCCCCGGCTTATCCAACGGCGTCCGTTGATGTGGGTATTTCTACCAGGACCGGGGGTGTCCCTTGTTTGGTGCCGGCCATCCGTAATGAACGTCTACCTAAGGATTTCAAGGGCCCTAGGAAGGTGCCTAACTATACAGCTGACTTACAGCCTGCGGCCTGGATTGAGAGTTATGAGATGGCTATGGAACTGCTAGAGGTCAGCGAGGCGGCCATGGCCAAATATTTCACCATGATGTTAGATGGAACTGCCCGCACGTGGTTAAAAGGGCTGCCACCAAACTCCATTGGGTCTTGGACTGAGCTGAAGGCCCGGTTCATTCAAAACTTCAAGGATACCTGTAGGCAGTCTATGTCAATTGTGGATTTGACTAACTGTAAGCAGCAGGAGGGTGAGTCCACGACCCATTGGGTTCGCCGGGTCAAGGAGATCATACATTCATCAGATAAGATGGACGCCGGCTCTGCAGTCTTGATGTTAGAACAGAACTGTCGTTTTGTGCCCCTAAAGATGAAGCTTGGGCGGCTTAAACGTGACTGCACGGATATGGGTACACTAATGGCGGCTCTTGTCAAATACGCGGATTCCGATGGTACCAAGGATCCCCCTTCAGATGATGAAAGGACAGGGAAGGGAAAGAAGAACGGCAATGGCAAGGGCCCTCAGTTTAACCCGGGGAATCAAGGAGGAGGCAAGCGCAAGGCCGATGGCAGCCTGGAGTTCGTAGCCAACACCCAAGGCAACAACCAGCGACGCAAGGGGAGGCCCCCTCCCCGAGGCGGCGGGTCAGGACCTTCTCTGGAGCAGCTGTTGAATGAACCTTGTCCGAGACACGGCTCTAGAGAGAAGCCAGCGACTCATCTGTGGAAGGATTGTGCTATCATGAAGGCCTTTAAAAACTACAATGGCCCGGGCGGCGGCCCAGGCGCAGGCGGCTCCGGCGCTGGCGGCTTTCATGGCCCGGGTGGCGGGTCAAATTCCGGTCCTCAGAACGGTCAAGGGGGCTTCAATCAATAGTCTGGTCAGGGTCATCAACAGCAACAGGGGGGCTATCAGACCAACCCAAAGCAACTTAGCGGTGGACAGTATCACGTGTTCACCACTAGTTTGTGCAAACGAGACGAGAAGCTTCACAAGAGGGCTGTTAATGCTGTTGAGCCGGCGGTTCCACGCTACTTACGGTGGTCGGAGCAGCCCATAGTGTGGATTAGGGAGGATCACCCTCCCCGGGTGGATAACCCGGGCCACCTGGCCTTAGTAGTGGCTCCTCAGGTGGGAGGCTATAAGTTCACAAAGGTACTCATGGATGGAGGCAGCAGCATCAACATCCTCTATTATGAGACTTTCCGTCGTATGGGGCTAGTTGATAAGAACCTCAGCCAGTCAAATACTATCTTCCATGGTGTGGTACCCGGTAAGTCGGCTTATCCAGTCGGCAAGATCGAATTGGAAGTGGCTTTTGGTGATGAAAACAACTACAGGGTGGAGAAGTTGACCTTTGAGGTGGTCAAGATAAGAAGTCCATACCATGCTATATTCGGACGGCCGGCTTACGCCAAGTTCATGGCACGGCCGTGTTATGTGTACTTACAGCTCAAGATGCCGGGTCACAATGGGACCATTACAGTTCACGGCAGCCGGAAAGTGGCTCTGGAGTGTGAGGAAGGTGACGCGGCTTATGCAGAGTCTGTTTGTGCCACAGAAGAGTTGAAATTTTATAAAGACAATGTTGACCCAACAGATATGACCTCTCTGAAAAAGCCAACCACGGAGAATGAACCAGCAATGAAGTTTAAATCAGCCGATGAGACTAAACTTGTTGATTTTGTTCCAGGTGACTCGTCTCAGCAGTTCAGCATCAGTGCAAATCTGGACCCGAAATAGGAAGGCGCGCTCATCGAGTTCATCCGTGAGAATAGGGACATCTTTGCATGGAAACCTTCTGACATGCCAGGTGTACCTAGAGAACTCGCTGAGCACACTCTCAATGTGGACCCAAAATTTAAGCCGGTCAGACAGTTCCTTCGACGGTTTAACGAAGAGAGGCGGAAGGCTATTGGTGAAGAAGTGGCCCGGCTTTTGGCGGCCGGGTTCATTGTTGAGGTTTTTCACCCAGAGTGGTTGGCTAACCCGGTGCTCGTACTTAAAAAGAACGGCACCTGGCGGATGTGTGTGGACTACACGGACTTGAACAAGGCGTGTCCGGCTGATCCTTTTGCTCTCCCCCGTATCGATCAAATCATTGACGCCACGGCAGGTTGTGCACGCTTAAGTTTCTTGGATGCTTATTCCGGGTATCATCAGATTAAGATGGCAGTTAAGGACCAGGAGAAGACGGCGTTCATCACTCCCTTTGGAGCCTTCTGCTATGTGTCTATGCCCTTTGGACTCAAGTGTGCACAGGCGACTTACCAGCATTGTGTGCAGAATTGCCTTCATAAGCAGATCGGGCGCAATGTTCACGCTTACGTGGACGACATTGTGGTTAAATCCATCAAGGAGGAAACCCTGATAGATGACTTAAGGGAAACCTTCGACAATCTCCGGGTCTATAAGATGATGCTTAACCCGGCCAAATGTGTTTTTGGTGTTCCTGCAGGCAAACTATTGGGCTTCTTGGTTTCTGACAGGGGCATTGAGGCTAACCCAGAGAAGATCAAAGCTATCACTTCTCTAGCTAAGCCGGCATGTATAAATGACGTTCAGCGTTTGGCGGGTCGCATCGCTGCGTTAAGCCAGTTTATAAGCCGTTTGGGTGAGAAGGCTATGCCCTTATATCAATTGATGAAGAAAACTGATAACTTTGTCTGGAATGATGCAGCTAATACCGCCTTCGAGGATTTGAAAAAGCAACTGGCAGAGCCCCCCGTCCTTGCTGCTCCGGTTGATAAGGAGCCCTTGCTACTGTATGTAGCGGCAAACGCACGAGCCGTCAGCGTGGCTATTGTGGTGGAGCGCAAGGAGGCGGGTAAGGAGCATCCGGTTCAGCGGCCGGTTTATTATGTCAGTGAGGTGCTCATTGAGTCCAAGCAGCGGTATCCGCATTGGCAGAAGCTCGTATATGGGGTGTTTATGGCGAGCCGGAAGCTTAAGCATTACTTTCAAGGTCATCCCATCACTGTGGTCAGTTCCGCCCCTCTCGGTGATATTATCCAGAACAGAGAGGCTACAGGGAGAATTGCTAAGTGGGCTATAGAACTTGGACCTCATGACCTCAAATATGTGCCACGCACTGCTGTTAAGTCTCAGGCCTTGATAGATTTCATCAATGATTGGACAGAGTCACAAGTACCCGAGCAAAAGCCGGATAACACTTATTGGACTATTCACTTTGATGGGTCCAGGCAGCTGGAGGGCTCGGGGGCTGGTGTGGTCTTGGCTTCCCCTAAAGGTGACAAGTTCCATTATGTGCTACGGTTGATGTTTCCTTGCACTAATAATGCGGCTGAGTACGAGGCTTTGCTCCACGGCCTTCGGGTGGCTAAGGAGATGAGCTTAAGCCGGCTGAGGTGTTTTGGTGACTCAGACTTGGTGGCTCAACAAGTATCAGGCACCTGGGATTCTAAGGATCCTCTAATGGCGGCTTATCGCCGCAAGGTTGATACCATTGCCGGGCACTTTCAGGGATATCAAGTGGAGCACATTGACCGCAGGAAGAATGAGGCGGCTGATGCTTTAAGCCGGCTCGGCTCTCAGCGAAAGCCGGTGCCGCCTAACACTTTCCTGGATGTCCTATATAACCCTTCGGTTAAGTTGCCTACAGAGGAGGACTTGGCTATCCCTGACCCGGAGGCACGACTGGTGGCGGCTCTTCATATCATACCAGACTGGACAATGCCATATCTGGCTTATATAACCCGGGGAGAGTTGCCTGAGGATGAAATTCTGGCCAGGCAAATAACCCGGCGGGCTAAGTCAATGATTGTTATCGATGGCGAGTTGCATCATCGCAGTGTTTCAGGGGCATTCCAGCGTTGTATCTCCCCTGAGGAAGGTCAAGAGATCTTGCGCGAGATCCATGAAGGGGATTGTGGCCATCATGCCGGTTCAAAATCTCTTGTGGCCAAGGCTTTCCGTCATGGTTTTTATTGGCTGACGGCTCACGCTGATGCAGAGGACTTGGTCAGTAAATGTGATGGCTGCCAAAGGTTCTCCCGACGGGCTCATGTGCCGGCTCAGGAATTGAGGATGATCCTGATCACTTGGCCCTTTGCGGTCTGGGGGCTTGATATGGTCGGGCCTTTTAAACGGTCCAAGGATAAGAAGACCCACCTCTTGGTGGCAGTGGACAAATTCACGAAGTGGGTGGAAGCTGAGCCAGTTAGCAAGTGTGATGCAGCCACGGCGGTTCAATTTATGAAAAAGGTGATCTTCCGCTTCGGCTTTCCACACAGCATCATAACAGACAATGGCACTAATCTGTCCAAAGGCGCTATGGAGGAGTTTTGTCAAAGAGAGCATATCCGGCTTGATGTCTCTTCAGTGGCACACCCCCAATCCAATGGTCAAGCTGAGAGAGCTAACCAGGAGATTCTGAAGGGCATTAAACCCCGGCTCTTGGTCCCTTTGCAACGGACGCCAGGTTGTTGGGTGGAGGAGTTGCCCTCCGTTTTATGGAGCATCAACACTACTCCTAACAGGTCTACAGGCTTCACGCCTTTCTTCATGGTTTATGGAGCAGAAGCAGTTCTCCCCAGCGACATCCGTCATGATTCACCTCGTGTGGCGGCTTATGTTGAGACGGGTAATGAACAGGCGCGCCAAGATGCTCTGGACTTGCTGGACGAACAGCGTGATGTGGCAGCCGCCCATTCAGCGATTTACCAACAAGACCTGCGCCGTTATCACGACCACAAGGTCAAATCCTGGGTCTTCCAGGAGGGCGACCTGGTGCTCCGGCTCATCCAGGATCAAACAGATGCACACAAGTTATCCCCGCCTTGGGAAGGGCCTTTTGTGGTCAGTAAGAACTTGCACAACGGGTCATATTACCTCATTGATATCCGGGAGCATAAGGACTCGCGTAAATCTGAGGAGGAGACCCGTCGGCCGTGGAACATAGCTCAGCTTCGGCCTTACTACACTTGAGCTTCCGACTCTTGTGATGTACATATTTATCTCAGCCATGTATATATTATGATAAAGCAATAAAGCAGGACCTCTGTCCTTTGCTCTCTTCCAAAAATGTGTGTTGTTACATGCTGACTTACAGAAGATCCGGCTTATGATCATCTTCGAATCTAGCTGTAAGCAGTAAAGTCGCTTGGGGGCTTCCTGTTCACACATGGGTCGTATTCGAACCAAAGAGAACATAGCTGTCGATACCCATTTGATTGGCAAAGTGCCGAGCTCATTGGGAAGTTGCCTCTGGTCATATTTGAATCATAGTGTAACCCCTCTGAGAACCGACGTGGATCGTATTCGAATCAGCGTCGTTAAACAAATTTTCAGAATCACTTGGGGGCTTCCTGTTCAAACATGGGTCGTATTCGAACCAAAGAGAACATAACTGTCGATACCCTCTTGATTGGCGTCGCCAAACCCACTGGGGGCTATATGATCGTATCCGAATCTTAGCTTAACCCCTTTGGACCGAGTTTCTGGTCGTATTCGAACCGGAAGCCCTTAAGTTTTTATATTTTACCACAAACTTGCTTTGATCATGTCAAAGTATGTACTGCCGGGTTTCACTTGCCGGCTTAATTTTGGTTTATCTTGTTAGTTGAGCATCATGGATGTCATCAAGACAAATAAATTCGAGTTAAGGTACCAACCGTGCTACCCGGGTTATTTAACCCGGAAGTATGCTTACAGGCTGTTAAGTGTGTCATCACAGCTATGTTCGAGTATAGTTAAGGACCAATCTTTTTTGGTTCGTATCCCGGGTTATCCATCTCAAACACCTGATTCTCAGGGCGGTAAGCCGCCTTGCGACTTGTAATTTGCCTTTCTATGCAGATATTTAAAGGCACTTTTTAAGGTTGAGAAGGACAAAGGGATAATTACGACCCGGAGGAGCATCAAAAGAATGACTTCAAAGGATTTCAGCATTCATTACATGCACGATGGCACGGCAGAGATAAATTGTTGCACCTACTCTATTACAAAAATCTTTCAAAGTTTCAAGGATGGGGCGTTGTTTGGTGAGCCGCTAGCCGGTTTATGACGCCTGCTGAGTTGAAGTCCCCGGCTCATCTTCTGCTTCGGCTGATCCCAAGGCTTCGAAGGTCGACGACTTCCAATTGATGCCGCTGAGAGCTTCGAACTGAGCTTCTTCGTCAATTAACCCGGCCGGGTTAATCTCCAGGGCGAAGGTGTGCTGGCGAGCCGGGGGAATCAGATTGATAGCTTCATAGCGAGGGGTTGGAATCCTCTGATTCTCCGCGTTGTATCCCGGCTGATACTTGGTTAAATCGGTGTCGTTCCCGATGATGGTGGCCACCGGGCGCACAGCCTTCACACAAGCCGCGAAGTCCTTCTGGTCGAACGCTGAGCCGTCTTCTTTCAGGCTGGGGTAACCCAGGGCGATATCTGCCGGGTCTAGCTCCGGCAAGAAGGCTTTGGCCCGGCTCAGTGCGGCGATTGCTCCGGATCTCGCGGATGCTCGTCGTAGCTCCTGGATCCGCTACGGCAGAACTGCGAGCCGGCGCAGGACTTCGGCCAGATGAGTCGGCACTTCATTTGACAGGGCCACCACAGCTAAGGCCCGCTGTGACCCGGTGTAGAGCTGTTCCACCAGGGTGTACACGGCCTTTAACTTGGTGACCACGCTCTGGTTCAAGTTGGCGCTTCTGGAACCTGTTTAACAACATCAGATGACCCGGTGATAAGGATGAGTTAAGAGATGTAAACATTCCAACTTGAATGAAAACCGGTGAGGCAACTTACCGAAGATGGCAGCTACCATTTGGGACACTTGGCGCTTTAGACCGGAGAGCTCAGCGGTCTTCTCAGTGAGGGCCTTCTCCGCCTGTTCTGCCCGGGTCACCAGTGCAGCTTTCTCCTCAGCCCAGGCCTTCCGCCCAGCGTCGAATTCAGTCTTCAATTTCTCCTGAGCGGCGATGCTGGAGACAAACTTGGCATTTGCCTTCCGGGTCTCCATCTCTTGTGCCTTCAGCCGGCTCTTGAGATCCGCCAGGTCCGACACTAATTTCTTGCCAACAGCCTGCATATATTTCCGGGTTATTAACAGTCATTCTATAAAGTCCCAAGCGCTTTCCAAGCAAAGACACTTGGCACTTGGGGGCTAATGCATATTGAACGTATCTATCTATGTACGGCCGGCTCAGTTCAGTAAGCCGGAATCTAAAGTCTACAACATATTCAAGTATAAGTCCTAGACTTGGGGGCTAGAATGGCAAGGATCACTATGCGGAAAGTAAGAGAACAGCAGAAGGTTACCTCAGATTTTTGTTGGATCTGGTTGACCATGGCGATCTCGGCGTCCCGGCTCTTGTGAACCTGGCTGATGTAGCCTGAGACGAGTTCTCCAATACTTAAGTCGGTGTAGCTGGAGAGATCCAGATTCACCAGGTGGGGTTGCAGCAACTCCCCCCTGGCGGAGCATTTGGCCAGCGCGGTCGGCCTCCCCGGCTCAACAAACTCCGTCCGGGTAATTACCACGTTCGGGTCGTTAGCTGGTGGGGCTGAGCCGGAGGCCTCCGGGTTAGCTAATGCTTCGGTCGTTGTCTTGGTGGTCGGGGCAGGGGCTTCAGGCGCCGTATCCATGGGAATGGTGGCTTCAGGGGCGGAGGCGACTGGCGGCTCTTGAGCCGTCGTCTCCGGCTCAGGCAAGTCGGGCACTCCGGCTGACCTGGTCTTCTTTGCTCTTTTGGTGAGCTTTGCCTGGGCACTGAAAAGGCAGAAGTGTTAGGCATACAAAGGGTAAGTACAGACAGATAATGTAAGGAGATTGTTATTACCCGGGGGCAGTCTTGAAGGCCGGCAGACTTGACTGCATGGAGTCACCCGAGGAGGGGGAGGTCTCCTGGTAATTGGAGTCAGAAGAGTTGAGTGGCTGACAGATGACACCCGCCAACGGATGAAAAGGGTACAGGTGAGAAAAAACCTCAGTGCGGTGTTTCCTCGTTGCGTCGGGTAACCCAGTGGAGAGGTCGGTGTCCTTGCGGGCCCGGGTGTGACGCCGGCTCTCGTGAACCCGCTGCTTCAAAAGAAATTGAGGGTCTCGGTGAGCTAATGGATGGGAAAAGCTTACTTTCCGGGTTACCCTTCGGACTTTCAGCTGTGGTAAAGGCTCCGAGCCGGAGGAAAGTGATGTTACCTCTTCGACCACCGGGTTACTGGCGCCGGTGTCATCCTGTCAATAAGCAAGTGTTGATAAGGCGGACAGCATCAGACAACATATACTGCAAGAATTTAAAAGATTTAAGGGTTACCTCTGACTCGGAGCTATCGCTTAATTGCAGCAGCTCCGAAGCAGTGGGTCTGTTTCCCTTTTTGCGAGGGGCGGCTCTCTTGGCGGCTTTCTTCGCCTTCCTGGCCTTCTTGGCCGCCTCGTGGTCATACTTGACCCGCCAGAATTTATCATCAGCCTGAGAAATACAGTAATGAGTTCTTAGTAAGATGACAGGTAAAACAAAATGGAAAGGTTAAAGTCAGCGGCTTATCGCTGGGGCTGGATTGGTCTTGCAGAACGGGGCTAGCCCGGTTCTTCCACAGTCTGCCAGGCTCTCGTTTAAAAGAGCCTTGGTCTCTTCTTCAGCAACGTCTTCTGGAAGATCATTGCGATTGTGCCTCTGCGGGTCATCCTTTCGCCCGGTGTACTCACACATTAAGCCGGGGCGGCGGCTCAATGGGATCACCCACCATGAGATCCAGACCCGGACCAGGTCAATTCCGTTCAGACCATTGCCTAGCAGGGCTTTGATCTTGTTGATCGTTGGAAGCAGAGGCTGGCGTTCTGCGGCAGTCAGCTTGTCGGATAATGGATGAGTTGGCTCCAGGCGCGTTGGGCGAAAGCCGGGCAGCGGGCTCTCATCAGCCGGGGACGTGTCTTGGCAGTAGAACCAAGTCATGTTCCAGTCCTTGGGGTGACTTGGCGGTTCTGCGTAAGGGAACAGACAATCCCTGCGTCGTTGGATGGAGATGCCGCCTAACTCTAGACTTGGACCGTTTGCGCACTCGGTTTGGCGGTTCAAATAGAACAGCTCTCTGAAGAGCAGCAGACTCGGCTCTTCTCCAAGATATACTTCACAAAAAACTTGGAAGTTGCAGATGTTGGATATGGAATTGGGTCCTATATCCTGAGGCCGAAGATCAAAGGAGTTGAGCACATCCCGGAAGAATTTTGAGCCAGGCGGTGCGAAGCCCCGGCTCATATGGTCGGCAAAGATCACTACCTCCCCGTCTCTCGGCTGTGGCCTTTCTTCGGATGGGTCAGGGGCACGGTAGGACATCACTTCCTTCTTAGGCAGGTATCCGGACTTAACGAAGTTGGCCAGGGTCTCTTCGGTGACGCTGGATTTCATCCAGTTGCAAGTGATGGGAGCCTTGGGAGGCATGGTGACGGTTGGTGGTCTACGAGGAAGAGAAAAGTGTCCGGGTTAATTATAAGCCGGAGTTTATCATTCAAGTTACAATGACGGCTTATGAAGGGGACTAATGGTATGTATTGATACGGTGGGTTATCTAAAGCCATCGGGGCTTTCAGGATAAGTTGGTCGTCTACGGCTTACTGCGGTTAAGTCGGAAGATACTACAGAGCATGATTCTCTTTAAACCGGAAAGTTCTACGGCGCGTGTTTTCTCTAAGTCAGAAATATAAGCCGCCAAGATTCAAGGACTGCAGTTTTTACGAAGTGTGGTAAACAGATTTCACATATTACAGTAACTTTTTTGGATCAAAGTAGTCGGAGCAGAGAAAGTTTTCTAGACCTAAAAAACAGAGGCAGGAGAAGTTTTTGAGGTTGAACACAGTTCTTATGCAGTAAAAAGAGGGTTTCTTACAGATGAAATGGGTCTCAAACCTCTACCGCAGTGGTTTTACGCGAGGTTAAGGATCAACCAACTACGGTGGCAACAAGAACTACCGAGTTTGTGGGCAATGGTGACGAACACGAAGAACTGAAGGAACCCTACCGCAGTTCTATTCTAGCAAGGCAGAGAAGACTCACCGGAGTTGAGGAAGAAAGGAGGTCGCCGGCGTTATCTGGTCCGGGTCAGGGTGATGCAGCAGCCGGGTCGATGAAGATCAAGGGCGCGACGGCGGCGGCGGCGGCAGAAGCTCGGGCAGAGGAACGACAACGCAAGGAAGAAGAAGGAGAGTGTGAGAAGAGAGTGCCGGGCCGGCCTATTTATAAGGTGAGTCATAAGTAGGTGCGGGGTTCAAGGAGGCCACGGCGTGATTATCTCCCCCTCACGGCGCCTCGATTCTCGGAAGGACAGTAAAAGCAAAGATCCGTTGCGGATCTGGCGGAGTAAAAAACGGACTTAATGGAGGATGACGTCACGGCGGATTACCCGGGGTCCAGAGGATGACGTCACTCCGGGTTATGACCTTTACATGAATAGAAGCCGGGGATTTTTTTTTCTGTCTGCAGAGCTGAAGATTGACCCGAGCCGGCTCAAGTCAATCTGGGGCCTAATGTTGAGGATATAGACCTTGGAGTCACCCGCCAGGATGGCCGGGTTACTCTAAGGGTCATTACCAGAAGCCCGGAGCTAAGTTTCAAGATAATGGGCCAGAGATGGGCTGACACCCGGATATGGCTTAAAGCCCGTAGTTACAATCATTGTTATAGTAGACTTGTAGTGTAAGGCAAGTATTGATTAGAGTCCGAGCCGGACGCTCTTATGAGCCGGCCGGGACTCTAAGGGCTGCTGGGCGTCAGCCTCCCTATATAAAGGGAGGACCCGACAGCGGTTCAAGGGCGACAACAATCTCTCCGAGAGCCGGGATAGCTGTTTAGCTCCCTGGCGATCGTAACCCTAATCAATAACACCTCGAACTGGACGTAGGCTTTTACCTTCACCGTAAGGGGCCGAACCAGTATAAACCCTCGTGTTCCATGTCCCGCATAACCCCTTCAAGCTTCCTAGTTGCGATGGCTCCACGACTAAGTCCTAGCCCAAGGACATCTGCCGTGACAATTCCACGACAAGAATGATTTACATATGCATGAAAGAAATGAAATAGATAAGATCTTCTTCGAACAACGTCCTCTGCTTAAACACAATTTGCCTATTGAAACTCTTGGAGGTCCTCCTCCACCTAAGGGTGACCCTGTGTTTGAGTTAAAACCATTGCCAGACACTTTGAAATATGCTTATCTTGATGAAAAGAAGATATATCCTGTTATTATCAGTGCTAACCTTTCAGAACATGAAGAAGAAAGATTATTGAAAGTTCTAAGGAAGCACCGAGCTGCCAGTGTTTGAGGAATACTCTTGATGATTTAAAGGGAATTAGTCCCACTCTATGTCAGCATAAAATTAATATGGAACTTCATGCTAAACCATTTGTTGATCATCAACGTCGGTTAAATCCGAAGATGAAAGAAGTGGTGAGAACGGAAATATTAAAACTTCTAGAAGCAGGTATAATCTACCCTATAGCTGATAGTAAATGGGTAAGTCCTGTTCATTGTGTCCCTAAGAAGGGAGGTATTGTTGTTCCTAATGATAAGAATGAGCTTATTCCACAAAGAATTGTCATGGGCTATAGAATGGTTATTGATTATAGAAAATTAAATAAGGCCACTAGAAAAGATCATTACCCTCTTCCTTTTATTGATCAAATGTTAGAAAGACTATCTAAGCACACACATTTTTGCTTCCTTGATGGATACTCTGGCTTTTCACAAATACTTGTTTTACAATCTGATCAAGAAAAGACCACTTTTACTTGTCCTTTTGGAACATTTTCTTATAGACGTATGCCTTTCGGTTTATGTAATGCACCTGCTACCTTTCAAAGATGTATGACTGCTATATTCTCTGACTTATGTGAAAAGATTGTTGAGGTTTTCATGGATGACTTTTTTGTTTATGGGAAGTCCTTTGATGATTGTTTAAGCAATCTTGAGCGAGTTTTGCAGAGATGTGAACAAACAAATCTTGTCTTGAACTGGGAGAAGTGCCACTTTATGGTTAATGAGGGCATTGTATTGGGTCATAAAATTTCTGAAAGAGGTATTGAAGTGGCCCAAGGTAAGGTTGATGCAATTGAGAAAATGCCATGTCCTAAGGACATCAAAGGTATTCGTAGTTTCCTAGGTCATGCTGGTTTCTATAGGAGATTTATTAAAGACTTCTCTAAAATTTCTAGGCCTCTTACTAGTCTTTTGCAAAAGGATGTTCCTTTTGTTTTTGATGATGATTGTTTAGAAGCCTTTGAAACACTCAAGAAAGCCTTAATTTCTACACCTATTGTTCAACCACCTGATTGGAACTTGCCTTCTGAAATTATGTGTGATGCTAGTGATTATGTTGTTGGTGCTGTTCTAGGACAAAGAGTTGATAAGAAATTGAATGTTATTCATTATTCTAGTAAAACTCTAGATAGTGCTCAAAGAAATTATGCTACTACTGAAAAGAATTTTTAGCAGTGGTGTTAGCTTGTGATAAATTTACACCTTATATTGTTGATTCCAAAGTAAATGTTCACACAGACCATGCTGCTATTAAATATCTTATGGAAAAGAAATATACTAAACCTAGACTTATTCGTTGGGTTCTCTTGTTACAAGAATTTGATTTACATATCATTGATAGAAAAGGAGCTGAGAACCCAGTAGCAGATAACTTGTCTAGGCTTGAAAATTTGCTTGATGACCCACTACCTATTGATGATAGTTTTCCGGATGAGCAGTTGGCTGCAATAAATGTTGCTATTGTACTCCTTGGTATGCTAATTATGCTAATTACATTGCTGCTAAATATTTACCTCCTAGCTTTACATACCAACAAAAGAAAAAAATTCTTCTATGATTTAAGACATTACTTTTGGGATGGCCCACGTCTTTATAAAGAAGGAGTAGATGGTATTATTAGACGTTGTGTACCTGAGCATGAACAGGGACAAATCCTACGGAAATGTCACTCCGAAGCTTATGGAGGGCATCACGCTGGAGATTGAACTGCTCACAAGGTATTGCGATCTGGATTTTATTGGCCTACTCTCTTCAAGGATGCCCGTAAGTTTGTCTCATCTTGTGATGAATGCCAAAGAATAGGTGATATTGGTAAGCGTCAAGAAATGCCTATGAATTATTCACTTGCTGTTGGACCATTTGATGTTTGGGGATTTGATTACATGGGACCTTTTCCTTCCTCTAATGGGTATACACATATTTTGTTTACTGTTGATTATGTTACTAAATGGGTAGAAGCTATTCCAACTAGTAGTGCTGATCACAACACCTCTATTAAAATGCTTAAGGAAGTTATTTTCCCAAGGTTTGGAGTCCCTAGATTTAATGACTGACGGTGGTTCACACTTTATTCATGGTGCTTTTCGTAAAATGCTTGCCAAGTATGATGTTAACCATAGAATTGCATCACCTTATCATCCTCAGTCTAGTGATCAGGTTGAACTTAGTAATAGGGAAATAAAATTAATTCTGCAAAAGACTGTCAATAGGTCGAGGAAGAATTGGTCTAAGAAATTAGATGATGCACTTTGGGCTTATAGAACAGCATATAAAAATCCTATGGGTATGTCTCCTTATAAAATGGTTTGTGGAAAAGCTTGTCATTTGCCTCTTGAGTTAGAACATAAAGCATACTGGGCAATTAAAGAACTCAACTATGATTTCAAACTTGCCGGTGAAAAGAGGTTATTTGATATTAGCTCTTTACATGAATGGAGAACCCAGGCTTATGAAAATGCAAAATTATTCAAAGAGAAAGTTAGAAGATGGCATGACAAAAGAATCCAAAAGCGTGAGTTCAAAGTCGGAGAATATGTTCTTTTGTACAACTCTCGTTTTAGATTTTTTGCAAGAAAGCTCCTCTCGAAATGGGAAGGCCCATATGTCATCGAGGAGGTTTACCAGTCTGGAGCCATCAAAATAAATAATTTCAAAGGCACTAACCCGAAGGTTGTCAACGGACAACGAATAAAGCATATATCTCAGGTACGCCTATCAATGTTGAAAGTAATATTATCCAAACTTTGACACCGGAGGAACACATAAAAGAGTCCTTCCAGAACACCCCAGAATCGTCAAAATAAGGAGGTACGTAATACGGTAAGTATCTGAAAAATCCACAAAAATATTTTTTTTATTTTGGAATACTTTAGAATTTTGGAAATAAAGAAAATCCCAGGAAACGTCCCCTGGTGGGCATAAGACACCAGGGCGCGCCAGGCATGCCTGGTGCGCCCAGGTGGGTTGTGCCCACCTGGGGCACCCACCGGATTCTGTTTTTCTTCTATTTATTTGTCCTGCAAGATAAAAAAATTGTATATACTTCCCGAACCAGCTAACCTCCGTATCGCGAAGAAATCCTCTGTTCTCTTTTCTTGCTGTTCCTGGTCAGATTTGTCAAGCAAGGAAGCTACCGTAAATCCATCCCCGGTGACAACATGAGCACTGTTTGCCGAGGAGGAGGAAGAAGCTTCTTCACCACCAAGGGAGAACTGAGTATCGGGTATGGGCACTCCCCTTGGCTTCCGCCAAGCTTGGGGGAGGTGCCCCGGTATCGTATCATCCCACTATCTTTTTGCTTTTACGTATCTTAGTTCAATCTTTTTGCTTTAGATGAAATAAAGTTAGTTCGATCCTTTCTTATTTGAGAGTCTGCTTAGTGATCTATCCTCGTAATCGTGTGCAAGTTATATAATAAAGTTAGTCTGAGTTTTGCTTCCTTTACTTTCATGTTGCGAATAAAGAAAAGAGATAAGAAAGGAAGAAAAATAAATAAATAAAAGAAAGGAAATAAATCAATAAGATCATATACTAATCCTATGGTAGGTAATAGCACCACATAAGGAAAAGTTTAAGTAGGAAATTTTGTTAGAGATTGACAAACAGAGATTAGTAAATGATGCAACTCATGAAAGAATTAATAAGGGAAGAGAATATTCACATATAAATATACTATCCTAGAAATCTTTTGTGATTGTGAGCCCTCATCAAAATATTATATGCCAAAATTGTTGACGTTGGAGAAGGAAGACAACTTAATGATTTATGTATATTTATATTCACATAGAAGTCATATTGTCATAGATCCTTTAACATGTGATGCTTGCCCCTATCTTTGCTAGCCAAAAATTCCACACCAAGTAGAGATACTACTTGTGCATCCAAAACCCTTAAACCCAAATCTTTTTCAAGTGTCCACCATACCTACCTATGGATCGAGCAAGATCCCTCAAGTAAGTTGTCATCGGTGCAAAAAGGCAATAAAATTGCTTCTAAATATGTGAGATCATTTAGTGTAAGAAAAAATTGAGCGTTGTACGAACTTGGATGACAAAGAATAAAAGCGACAGACTACATGATAAAGGTTGTCATCTTAAGGGGCAATACAACGTGACGTTCTCTTGCACTAAGGGATTGAGCATGCAAACAAATAAGCGCATGGCAACCTCTGCTTCCCTCTGCGAAGGGCCTATCTTTTACTTTTATGTATTTACTTTTATGCAAAGAGTCAAAGTTTTCCTTCTATTCCTTTTTATTTTCTCTTTTGGCAAGCATCATGTGGTGAGGAAAGATCTAGGCACATATGTCCAGTTGAATATAGATAGCATGAGTTATTATTGTTGACATCACCCTTGAGGTGAGTATGTTGGGAGGTGAAACTATGAGCCCCTATCTTTCTAGGTGTCCGGTTGAGATGTTTTGCTCATGGGTACGAGGTGAGTGTTAGCAATCATAGAATAGTATATGATGGTTGAGTATGTGGACTTGCTAGAAGGCTCCGACACGTGTCTCTTGCTGAAAAGATGATGAATTGTAGTTGCAAAGTTGACTGAGAGCAAAGTTTGTTGGTTTTTAATAGAGTTTTTGCTTTATACTTCGATTGCGTGATGAACTGTTACTTATTGATGGGAAGTATATGATGCAAGTTCGATGATAAAAGTCCTATGTTCAATTTTGTTGCTATTATAATAATCAACATGATGCTTCCATGTCCGTATTTTTGTTTTTATCGACACCTCTCTCTCAAAGCATGTGGACATATTTTTTGATTTCGTTTTTCACTTGAGGACAAGCAAGGTCTAAGCTTGGGGGAGTTGATACGTCCATTTTGCATCATGTTTTCATACTTTTATTTATAATGTTTTTATCCATAATAATGCTTTTTGGAGTAATTCTAATGCCTTTTCTCTCATAATTTGCAAGGTACACACTAAGAGGGAGAATTCTGGCAGCTGGAAATCTGGACCTGAAAAAGCTACGTCAGGCTAACTATTCTACACAACTCGAAACAAGCTGAGCCTTCATGGAGAATTTTTATGGAATATTTAAGGAATATTGGAGCAAATAACTACCAGAGGGGGCCCACCAGGTGGGCACAACCCACCTGGGCGCGCCAGGGAGCCCAGGCGCACCCTGGTGGGTTGTGCCCTCCTCGGCCCACCTCCGGTGCCCATCTTCTGGTATATAAGTCATTTTGACCTAGAAAAAAATAAGAGGAGGACATTCGGGACGAAGCGCCGTCGTCTCGAGGCGGAACTTGGGCAGGAGAACTTTTGCCCTCCGGCGGGGCGATTCCGACGGGGGAACTTCCCTCCCGGAGGGGGAAATCATCGTCGTCATCATCACCAACAACTCTCCCATCTTGGGGAGGGCCATCTTCATCAACATCTTCACAGCACCAACTCCTCTCAAACTCTAGTTCATCTCTTGTGTTCAATCTTTGTATCAAAACTATAGATTGGTGCCCGTGGGTGACTAGTAGTGTTGATTACATCTTGTAGTTGATTACTATATGGTTTATTTAGTGGAAGATTATATGTTCAGATCCATTATGCTATTCAATACCCCTCTGATCTTGAGCATGTCTATCATTTGCGAGTAGTTACTTTCATTCTTGAGGTCACGGGAGAAATCATGTTGCAAGTAATCATGTGAATTTGATATGTGTTCGATATTTTGATAGTATGTATGTTGTTATTCCCTTAGTGGTGTCATGTGAACGTCGACTACATTACACTTCACCATATTTGGGCCTAAGGGAATGCATTGTGGAGTAGTAATTAGATGGTGGGTTGCGAGAGTGACACAAACTTAAACCCCAGTTTATGCACTATTCCGTAAGGGACCGATTGGATCCTAGAGTTTAATGCTATGGTTAGAATTTATTCTTAATACTTTTCCTGTAGTTGCGGATGCTTGCGGGAGGGTTAATCATAAGTAGGAGGTTTGTTCAAGTAAGAACATCACCTAAGCACCAGTCCACCCACATATCAAATTATCAAAGTAGCAAACACAAATCAAACCAACATGACGAAAGTAACTAGATGAAATTCCCGTGTACCCTCAAGAACACTTTGCTTACCATAAGAAACCATTTTGGCATGTCCTTTGCCTCAAAAGGATTGGGCTACCTTGCTGTACTTTCGTTACTACTATTGTTACTTGCTCGTTACAAATTATCTTGCTATCAAACTACTCGCTACTTACAGTTTCAGCACTTGCAGACATTACCTTACTAAAACTATTTGTCATTTCCTTCTGCTCCTTGTTGGGTTCGACACTCTTACTTATTGAAAAGAGCTACAATTGACCCCCTATACTTGTGGGTCATCAATCACACTATCAAAGTGTTTATTCCAATTTCGAGAGGCTTGCACCAGTCCATAAATGGATCGCTGGAGCTTGCACACTTTGTCAGCACCCTTTGGATCGACAAAACCTTCTGGTTGCATCATATACAACTCTTCTTCCAGAAATCCATTCAGGAATGCAGTTTTGACATCCATCTGCCAAATTTCATAATCATAAAATGCAACAATTGCTAACATGATTCGAACAGACTTAAGCATCTCTATGGGTGAGAAAGTCTCATCGTAGTCAACTCCTTGAACTTGTCGAAAACCTTTCGCAACAAGTCGAGTTTTGTATACAGTGACATTACCATCAACGTCAGTCTTCTTCTTGAAGATCCATTATTTTCTATGGCTTGCCGATCACCGGCAAATCCACCAAAGTCCACACTTTGTTCTCATACATGGATCCCATCTTAGATTTCATGGTCTCAAGCCATTTCGCGGAATCTGGGCTCATCATCGCTTCCTCATAGTTCGTAGGTTCATCATGGTCTAGTAACATGACTTCCAGAATAGAATTACCGTACCACTCTGGTGCGGACCGTAGTTGACCTACGAGGTTCGGTAGTAACTTGATCTGAAGTTTCATGATCATCATCATTAGCTTCTTCACTAATTTGTGTAGGAATCACCGGAACTGATTTCTGTGATGAACTACTTTCCAATTCGGGAGAAGGTACAATTACCTCATCAAGTTCTACTTTCCTCCCACTCACTTCTTTCGAGAGAAACTCCTTCTCTAGAAAGGATCCATTCTTAGCAACGAATATCTTGCCTTCGGATCTGTGATAGAAGGTGTACCCAATAGTCTCCTTTGGGTATCCTATGAAGACACATTTCTCCGATTTGGGTTCGAGCTTATCAGGTTGAAGCTTTTTCACATAAGCATCACAGTCCAAACTTTAAGAAACGACAGCTTAGGTTTCTTGCCAAACCACAGTTCATACGGTGTCGTCTCAACGGATTTAGATGGTGCCCTAATTAACGTGAATGTAGCTGTCTCTAATGCATGACCCCCAAAACGATAGCGGTAATCAGTAAGAGACATCATAGATTGCACCATATCTAATAAAGTATGGTTACGACGTTCGGACACACCATTACGCTGTGGTGTTCCAGGTGGCGTGAGCTGTGAAACTATTTCACATTGTTTTAATGAAGGCCAAACTCGTACCTCAAATATTCGCCTCTGCGATCAGATCGTAGAAACTTTACTTTCTTGTTACGATGATTCTCCACTTCACTCTGAAATTCTTTGAACTTTTCAAATGTTTCAGACTTGTGTTTCATCAAGCAGATATACCCATATCTTCTCAAATCATCTGTGAAGGACAGAAAATAATGATACCCGCACCACGAGCATCAACACTCATTGGACCGCATACATCAGTATGTATTATTTCCAATAAGTCAGTAGCTCGTTCCATTATTCTGGAGAACAGAGTTTTAGTCATCTTGCCTATAAGGCACGTTTCGCGAGTATCAAATGATTCATAATCAAGTGATTCCAAAAGTCCATCTTTATGGAGTTTCTTCATGCGCTTTACACCGATATGACCCAAATGATAGTGCCACAAATAAGTTGCACTATCATTATCAACTTTGCATCTTTTGGCATCAATATTATGAATATGTGTATCACTACGATCGAGATTCAATAAACCATCAACATTGGGTGTATGACCATAGAAGGTTTTATTCATGTAAACATAATAACAATTATTCTCTGTCTTAGATGAATAACCGTATTGCAATAAACATGATCTAATCATATTCATGCTCAACGCAAACACCAAATAACATTTATTTAGGTTCAACACTAATCCCGAAAGTATAGGGAGTGTGCGATGATGATCATATCAATCTTGGAACCACTTCCAACATACATCGTCACTTCATCCTTAACTAGTCTCTATTTATTCTGTAACTCCTGTTTCAAGTTACTAATCTTAGCAACCGAACAAGTATCAAATACCCAGGGGCTACTATGAACACTAGCAAGGTACACATCAATAAGCTATATATCAAATATACCGTTGTTCACTTTGCCATCCCTCTTTTCCACCAAATATTTGGGGTAGTTCCGCTTCTAGTGACCATTTCCTTTGCGGTAGAAGCACTCAGTTTCAGGCTTAGGTCTAGCTTTGGGCTTCTTCACGGGAGATACAACTTGCTTGCCATTCTATTTGAAGTTCCCTTTCTTTCGATTTGCCCTTTTCTTGAAACTACTGGTCTTGTCAATCATCAACACTTGATGCTTTTTCTTGATTTCTACCTTCATCGATTTCAGCATCATGAAGAGCTTGGGAATCGTTTTAGTCATCCCTTGCATACTATAGTTCATCACGAAGTTCCAGTAACTTGGTGATGGTGAATAGAGAACTTTGTCAATCACTATCTTATCTAGAAGATTAGCTCCCACTTGATTCAAGCGATTGTAGTACCCAGACATTCTGAGTACATGCTCACCAGCTGAGCAATTCTCCTCCATCTTTTAGGCGAAGTACTTGTCAGACGTCTCATACCTCTCGACATGGGCATGAGTATGAAATACCAATTTCATCTCTTGGAACATCTCATATGCTCTGTGGCGTTCAAAACATTTTTTGAAGTCCCGGTTCTAAGCCGTAAAGCATGGTGCACTAAACTATCAAGTAGTCATCATATTGAGCTAGCCAAACGTTCATAACGTCTGCGTTTGCTCCTGCAAAAGGTTTGTCACCTAGCGGTGCATCAAGGACATAATTCTTCTCTGCAGCAATGATGTTGGGGATATAACTACTAGGTATGACCCGCCCAGGAGGGGCCGGGTTATACTTATGGCGATTCATCATGTGAAGGCCAAGACGATACTTGAAGATGGCGGTTCAGTTAAGGGCCCAAGGCCCAAAGGCGGCTTAAGGCCCGTAGTGATAAACCGCCATATATGTATGACTTGTATTGTAAGGCAGGAATAGATAGAGACCGAGCCGGACACTGTTTATGAGCCGGCCGGGACTCTGCGAGCCGCTAGGCGTCGACCTCTGTATATAAAGGGACGACTCGGCGGCGGTTCAGGACAAGTAACATCAGATCGAAAGCTAGGTCAAGCGAATTCGCTCCCTGGTAATCGAAACATAAGCAATTCCACCTCAAACTGGATTAAGACATTACCTTCACCGCAAGGGGCCAAACCAGTATAAACTCCCGTGTCATTTGTCCCGTTTTAACCCCTTTAAGCTTCCTAGTTGCGATGGCTCCACGACTAAGTCCTTTTGCTAGGACATCTTCCGTGACGTTTCCACGATAGTTGGCACCCACTGTGGGGCCGGCGCACGGTGGATTTGGGTTCTTAAAGGGCAACTTCGAAGGGCTCAAGGGATACGCTGTGGGCCGGATGACCAAGAGTCATCGTGGCAAGCTCTACATCGACGACGCGGGCTGGGGCTCCGAGACCGGCTCAATTGAGTACGAGTACCGGGTCCCCTTCGGCGGAATCCACGTATTCATCGGCAAGATCGGCGAGTCGGGCCCTGAGCCGGACATCTGCACCAACATCATCGAGATGGCTCAGTGTGCGAGACCCGCCCGAGCTCAGCCCGCCGTGAAGCGTGCCTTCGTGGGATGCATCCATGGAGGGGAATTTTCTGAAGGATCTATGTCTGGCGGTGAGACGGCCATCTACTCTGATGGTGAGTCGTCCACGGGTGAGACGGATTCGTTGTATCAACTGCAAGATGGCGGGCTAGGGGGCTGTTCCGATGGCAACAGTATTCCGAACCCCTTTGAGCCGCCGAACAGAGTCGGGATCTTCATGGCTGGCACGCAACCCAGGCAGAACTCTACGACTGCGGCGGCAATGACTTCCGAGTCAACAGCGGTGATGGCAGCCGGGGCAGGAGGCCCTGCGCGCCCACCGGCTCAGGTCCTGATGGCTTTAATGGATAAGATGACAGCTCTGTTAACCGCCGTGGTCAGTCCGGCGGATCAAGCTCAACATGATGCGGAAGTGGCACAACTACGTGAGGAGGTAGCACAAGCCAAGGAGAACCTGGTGGCAGAGGACGTCAAGATGGCTGCAGAGCAGGCGGCTTTGCATGCCCGGGCCCAACAGATTCAATCAGAGGCTTTTCAGCTTACGATGGATCAGAACGCATCAAATGAGATCATGAGGAGAAGGCACCAGAAGGCTCAGTCCCGTCTGCCTACGGTTTATGAGCCTAGAAACCTCTTCCGCACACCTGGTGCAGGGCCCGGTAACCCGCCAGAGGTAAACCGGGATGCAGCGCCCGGAGCTGGGACGCCGGTTCAGCCGCGTGTGATGGAACCCCCTTGTCTGAATGCTGCTCCACCTCACCATGTACCGACACCACCGGGTCATTATACTAACCCTTTGTAGAACATGATCGCTGCGGCGGCACGATTGGCGGCTCTCCCGATGGATGGCGACTCTCTGACGGCGGTTGAAACACGAAGGGTCAGAGAACTTCTTCAGACAGCTCTGGCACAGCAGGAGGCATATTCTTATAGTAGAGATGGGATTCATTCCACCCCTCGCCCAAGCCGGAGCTATAGCAGGCATATGGACTCACCAGCCGTTTCAAGCAACGCCCGACACCGTGACCAGCCGCGCGGGTATGACCCGGCACGTGATGTAGTTCCTAATATGGTTGATCAGGACAGATTGCGTCAGGAAGCTGAGCGGGCGGCTCGGCAGACGGCTTATCAGCCCCTTCTGGTTTATCCGACGACTTCAATTGAGGCAGGTGTGACCTCTAGGACTGTGGGCATACCTTGTTTGGTACCGGCTCTGCGTAATGAGCGTTTGCCCAAGGATTTCAAGTGACCTCGAAAGTTGCCTAATTACACGGCCGACTTACAACCTGGGGCATGGATCGAAAGCTACGAGATGGCCATGGAGCTACTGGAGGTCAGTGACGCTGCAATGGCCAAGAACTTCACCATGATGTTGGATGGAACGGCCCATACTTGGTTGAAGGGGCTGCCACCTAACTCCATCGGTTCATGGGCAGAGTTAAAGGCCCAGTTTATTCAGAACTTTAAAGATACATGCAAGCAGCCCATGTCGATTGTGGACTTGACTAATTGCAAGCAAGAGGAGGGTGAATCCACGACCCATTGGGTGCGCCGGGTCAAGGCCATAATACATTCATCTGATGGGCCGGGCGGCGGCGGCGGTTTTCATGGCCCAGGTTATGGAGGTGGCGGTTCTAATTCCAACTTTCAAGGCCCTTAAGGTAATCAGGGTGGTTATAATCAGCAATCTGGCCAGGGAGGTCAGCAGCAGCAGCAATCTGGATATCAGAGTAATCCGAAGCAGCTGAATAGTGGATAGTATCATGTGTTTACCACCAGTTTGTGCAAACGGGACCAGAAGCTTCATAAGAGGGCTGTGAACGCTGTTGAGCCGGCAGTTCCTCGTTACTTGCGGTGGTCTGAGCAGCCTATTCTATGGAGTAGAGAGGATCACCCTCCCCGGGTTGACAATCCGGGTCACTTAGCCTTGGTGGTGGCACCTCAAGTTGGTGGATATAAATTCACTAAAGTGCTCATGGATGGAGGCAGTAGCATCAACATCCTTTATTATGAGACTTTCCGTCGCATGGGGTTGACTGATAAAAATCTTAAGACGTCCAACACTGTTTTCCATGGAGTGGTGCCTGGTAAGTCAGCGTACCCAGTGGGTAAGATTGAGCTGGAAGTGGCCTTTGGAGATGAGCATGATTCCAGGGCTGAGAAGTTAACTTTTGAAGTGGTCAAAATTAAAAGCCCGTATCACGCTCTGTTTGGACGGCTGGCTTATGCAAAGTTCATGGCACGGCCGTGTTATGTTTATCTGCAGCTCAAGATGCAGGGTCATAAGGGGACCATCACAGTGCATGGGAGTCGGAAGATAGCCTTGGAATGTGAGGAAGGCGATGCTGCCTACGTTGAGTCTATCTGTGCAACGGAGGAGTTGAAATTTTACAAAGACAATGTTGACCCAGCGGACATGGCGTCTTTGAAAAACCCAACCACAGAGCACGAGCCGATGATGAAGTTTAAATCAGCCAATGACACCAAGCTGGTTGATTTTGTTCCTGGCGACTCATCTAAGCAGTTCAGTATCAGTGTTAACCTGGATCCTGAATAGGAAAGCGCGCTCATCGAGTTCATCCGTGAGAACCGGGACATCTTTGCATGGAAACCTTCTGACATGCCGGGTGTACCAAGAGAACTCGCTGAGCACACTCTCAATATTTGATCCAAAATTTAAGCCGGTCAAGCAGTTTCTTCGGCGGTTCAATGAGGAGAGGCGTAATGCCATTGGTGAGGAAGTGGCCCGGCTCTTGGCGGTCGGGTTCATTGTTGAATTTTTCATCCTGAGTGGTTGCCTAACCCGGTGCTAGTGCTTAAGAAGAATGGCACCTGGCGTATGTGTGTGGATTACACAGACTTAAACAAGGCTTGTCCAGCTCATCCTTTTGCTCTCCCTCGTATTGATCAAATCATTGATGCTACGGCGGGTTGTGAGCGTTTGAGCTTTTTGGATGCTTATTCTGGTTATCATCAGATCAAGATGGCAGTTAAGGACCAGGAGAAGATGGCTTTTATTACTCCTTTTGGAGCCTTCTACTATGTGTCTATGCCTTTTGGGCTCAAGAGTGCCCAGGCGACTTATCAGCGATGTGTGCAGAACTGTCTTCACAATCAGACTGGGCGCAATATTCATGCTTATGTGGATGACATTGTGGTGAAGTCTAGAGAAAAGGAGACCTTGATAGATGATTTGAAGGAAACCTTTGATAATCTCTGGATCTACAAGATGATGCTTAACCCGGCCAAGTGCGTTTTTGGGGTGCCAGCAGGCAAGCTTTTGGGTTTTCTGGTTTCTAACAGAGGCATTGAGGCTAACCCGGAGAAGATCAAGGCCATCACCTCCTTGGCTAAGCCGGCGTGTATCAATGATGTTCAGCGTTTGGCGGGTCATATTGCTGCCTTAAGCCGATTCATAAGCCGGTTAGGTGAGAAAGCCATACCGTTGTATCAGATGATGAAGAAAACAGATGACTTTGTCTGGAGTGATGCTGCTAACAATGCATTTGAAGATTTGAAGAGGCAGCTAGCTGAGCCGCCGGTTCTTGCTGCTCCCATTAATAAGGAGCCATTATTGTTATATGTGGCTGCTAACACACGTGCTGTCAGTGTGGCCATTGTGGTGGAGCGCAAGGACGCTGGCAAAGAATATCCGGTTTAACGGCTGGTTTACTATATCAGTGAGGTGCTTATTGAGTCCAAGCAGAGATATCCACATTGGTAGAAGCTTGTTTATGGGGTGTTCATGGCCAGCCGGAAGCTTAAACAATATTTTCTGGGTCATCCCATCACTGTGGTCAGTTCTGCTCCTTTAGGAGATATCATTCAAAATAGGGAAGCCACAGGACGAGTCGCCAAGTGGGCCATTAAGCTTGGGCCTCATGGTTTAAAGTATGTGCCACGCACTGCTATCAAGTCTCAAGCACTAGTGGATTTCATCAACGATTGGACAGAGCTGCAGATGCCTGAAGAGAAGCCGGAAAACACATATTGGACTATTCACTTTGATGGGTCCAGGCAGTTGGAGGGCTCGGGGGCTGGAGTTGTTTTAGCTTCCCCTCGAGGTGACAAATTTGTTATGTGCTAAGGTTGATGTTTCCTTGTACTAACAATGCAGCTGAGTATGAGGCCTTGCTCCATGGTCTTCGGATGGCTAAAGACATGAGCTTAAGCCGGGTAAGGTGTTTTGGCGACTCAGATTTGGTGGCTCAACAAGTTTCAGGCAAATGGGATTCCAAGGATCCCCTCATGGCGGCTTATCGCCGTGAAGTTGATGATGTTGCTGGACACTTCAAGGGTTTATCAAGTGGAGCACATTGATCGCAGAAAGAATGAGGCAGTTGATGCTTTAAGCCGGCTGGGATCTCAGCGTAAGCTGGTGCCACCAAACACTTTCTTGGATATTCTGCATAATCCTTCTGTCAAGTTACCTACAGAGGAAGACTTGGTTGTTCCTGACCCGGAAGCGCAGTTGGTGGCGGTTCTTCACGTCATCCTAGATTGGACAGTGCCACACTTGGCTTATATGACCCGGGGCGAGTTGCCTGAGGATGAAACCTTGGCTAGGCAGATAATCCGGCGGTCTAAGTCAATGACAATTGCCAATGGCGAGTTGCATCATCGCAGTGTCACTGGGGCGTTTCAGCGTTGTGTCTCTCCTGAGGAAGGTCAAGAGATTCTTCGTGAGATTCATGAAGGAGATTGTGGCCATCATGCTGGTTCAAAGTCCCTTGTGGCCAAAGCTTTTCGTCATGGGTTTTATTGGCTGACGGCTCACGCTGATGCAGAGGATCTGGTCAGTAAATGTGATGGTTGTCAGAAATTCTCACGGCAAGCTCACGTGCCGGCTCAGGAATTGAGGATGATTCCAATTACTTGGCCGTTTGCAGTATGGGGGCTTGACATGGTTGGGCCTTTTAAAAGGTCCAAGGATAAAAAGACCCACCTCTAGGTGGCGGCTGACAAATTCACAAAGTGGGTTGAAGCAGAGCCGGTCAGTAAGTGTGACGCGGCAACGGCGGTTCAATTCATGAAAAAGGTGATTTTCCGTTTTGGCTTTCCCACAGTATCATAACTGATAATGGCACTAACTTGTCCAAGGGTGCCATGGAGGAGTTTTGTCAACGTGAGCATATTCGGCTTGACGTTTCATCAGTAGCTCACCCCCATTCCAATGGTCAAGCCGAAAGGGCCAATCAGGAAATTTTGAAAGGCATCAAGCCCCGGCTTCTGGTTCCCTTGCAATGGATGCCGGGTTGTTGGGTGGAGGAGTTACCATCAGTGTTATGGAGTATCAATACTACCCCCAACAGATCTATGGGTTACACCCCTTTCTTCATGGTTTATGGAGCAGAGGCGGTTCTTCCTAGTGACATCCGTCATGACTCGCTCCGCGTGGCAGCTTACGTTGAAGCTGATAATGAACAAGCGCGTCAGGATTCACTTGACCTGTTAGATGAAAAGCGTGACTTGGCAGCAGCCCGCTCGACGATTTACCAACATGACCTACGTCGTTATCACAGCCGCCGGGTTAAGTCCAGAACCTTTCAAGAAGGTGATTTGGTGCTCCGGCTCATCCAGGATCAAACTGATGCACACAAGTTATCCCCACCTTGGGAAGGGCCCTTTGTGGTTAGCAAGAACATGAACAACGGGTCATACTACCTTATCGATGTTCGAGAGCATAAAGACTCACGTAAGTCGGAGGAGGAGACCCGCCGGCCGTGGAATATTGCTCATCTTCGGCCTTACTACACTTGAGCCACCAGCTCTTATGATGTACATATTTTTGACGATGTATATATTATGATAAGTAATAAAGCAGGACCTCTGTCCTTTTTATCCTCAATGATCATGTGTCTTCATCATCATAAATCCAAAGACCAATTGGGGGCTGATCGTATTCGAATCTAGCTTAACCCCTTTTGGTCCGACTTTGATCGTATTCGAATCAGAGTCGTTAAAAAATCTCAAGGTCATTTGGGGGCTTCCTGTTCAAACATAGGTCATATTCGAACCAAAGAGAACATAGCTGTCGGTACCCTCTTGATCGGCGCAATGCCAAACCCACTAGGGGGCTTCTTGATCGTATTCGAATCATAGCTTAACCCCTTTTGGGTCCGACTTTGATCGTATTCGAATTAGAGTCGTTGAAAAAGTTTCAAGGTCATTTGGGGGCTTCCTGTTCAAACATAGGTCGTATTTGAACCAAAGAGAACATAGCTGTCGGTACCCTCTTGATCGGCGCAATGCAAAAATCACTAGGGGGCTTCCTAATCGTATTCGAATCATAGCTTAACCCTTTTTGGGTCCGACTTTGATCGTATTCGAATCAGAGTCGTTGAAAAAGTCTCAAGGTCATTTGGGGGCTTCCTGTTCGAACATAGGTCGTATTCGAACCAAAGAGAACATAGCTATCGGTACCCTCTTGATCGGCGCAATGCCAAAACCACTAGGGGGCTTCCTGATCGTATTCGAATCCTAGCTTAACCCCTTTTGGTACGGCTTACTGATCATATTCGAATCAGAAGCCTTGCTTTTTCTCTCTGTTTGGCTTAAGTTTTTTGAAAAACAATCTTTGGATTTGTCTTGAGACTTTTTTGTTCATGAGGCATATATATATGTGGTTTCTATTTAACCCGGTTCTACGTCTTGAGCTTGCGTTGGTTTTCCTTGAAGAGGAAAGGGTGATGCAGCAAAGTAGCGTAAGTATTTCCCTCGGTTTTTGAGAACCAAGGTATCAATCCAGTAGGAGGCTCCTCAAAAGTCCCACGCACCTACACAAACAAACAAGAACCTCGCAACCAACGCAATAAAGGGGTTGTCAATCCCTTCACGGCCACTTGTGAAAGTGAGATCTGATAGAGATAATATGATAAGATTATTATTTTTGGTATTTTTATGATATAGATTGGAAAAGTAAATATGCAAATAAAAGTAGATGATAAACTTATATGATAAAAGATAGACCCGGGGGGCCATAGGTTTCACTAGTGGCTTCTCTCAAGATAGCATAAGTATTATGGTGGGTGAACAAATTACTGTCGAGGAATTGATAGAAAAGCGCATAGTTATGAGATTATCTAGGCATGATCATGTATATAGGCATCACGTCCGTGACAAGTAGACCGACTCCTGCCTGCATCTACTACTATTACTCCACACATCGACCGACTCCTGCCGTTCATAAAGAACAGAGTAACGCATTAAGAAAGATGACATGATGTAGAGGGATAAACTCATGCAATATGATATAAACCCCATCTTTTTATCCTCGATGGCAACAATACAATACGTGCCTTGCTGCGCCTGCTGTCACTGGGAAAGGACACCGCAAGATTGAACCCAAAACTAAGCACTTCTCCCATTGCAAGAAAGATCAATCTAGTAGGCCGAACCAAACTGATAATTCGAAGAGACTTGCAAAGATAACTTAATCACACATAAAAGAATTCAGAGGAGATTCAAATATTTCTCATAGATAAACTTGATCATAAACCCACAATTCATCGGATCTCGACAAACACACCACAAAAAGAGTTACATCGAATAGATCTCCAAGA
The DNA here is from genome assembly GCF_018294505.1 of Triticum aestivum. Classification (NCBI taxonomy): domain Eukaryota; kingdom Viridiplantae; phylum Streptophyta; class Magnoliopsida; order Poales; family Poaceae; genus Triticum; species Triticum aestivum. Next base: position 212,383,071 of record NC_057796.1, read on the forward strand.
AGATCGAGGAGAACTTTGTATTGAGATTCATAGAGAGAGAAGATGCCATCTAGCTAATAACTATGGACCCGAAGGTCTGTGGTAAACTACTCACAACTCATCGAAAGGGCCTTGGAGATGATGTAGAGGCCCTCCGTGGTCGATTCCCCCTCCGGCGGAGCGCCGGCGAAGGCTCCAAGATGGGATCTCGCGGATACAGAAGGTTACGGCGGTGGAAATAGTTTTTCATGGTGCTCCTAGATGTTTTCGGGGTACATGGGTATATATAGGAGGAAGAAGTAGGTTGGTGGACGCTCGATTGTCCCACGAGGATGGGGGCGCGCCCACCTGTAGGGGGCGCGTCGGGCACCCTCATGGCCGCCTCCTCTGTTGCTTGACGTCCACTCCAAGTCCCCTGGATCACGTTTGTTCCAAAAAGATCACTCCCAAAGGTTTCATTCCGTTTGGACTCCGTTTGATATTCCTTTTCTTCGAAACACTGAAATAGGCAAAAAAAATAGCAATTCGGGCTGGGCCTCCGGTTAGTAGGTTAGTCCCAAACATGATATAAAAGTGTAACGTAAAGCCCATAAACATCCAAAACGGGTAATATAATAGCATGGAACAATAAAAAATTATAGATACGTTGGAGACGTATCACCCGACTTGGCTTTGGACGATAAGTCGCCAGCATATGACAATCATCAAACATTTGGAAGTTTTGGCTTCTAAAGATTAGGTTATCACCCTTACTGCATAGGTCACATAAACCGGCAGTGAAAATTCAATATCACAAGTATGATATCATTATTATAGTTATGTTTCAAAGATATGATTCATAACAGGCTTATCTGTGACTCCTTTTTTACACATCAGTGGTTATATGTGAGATATTATGACCCGCCCTGCGGTAAACCTCCAAGGGTTCTTGTGATCTATTTTTGTGTGCAGGATATTTTAAGGACTTTTTTGTGCACAAGGAAAATAGATGATAAGTATGACAAGGGTGAATATAAAGGAGGGGGCTTAACAGTATTGAGCATCAAAAACGTGCATGATGGCATGACAGATCAGAGTCATTTCTATCCTGTTGCATGACTCCCCGAGTCCAAATGATTAAACTGTTTTTTCAGAAGGCTGCTAATATGAGCCGCCCGGCAGATCAATTCTCTTGTTGGCCTGATGCTTCCGGGTCAACCCACTCCGCGTCTTTGCCCTGTCCGGCGTCCTGGAAGGTTGATGATGACCAGTCAATGCCATTCAAAGCTTCAAACTCAGCTTCATCATCAATTAGCCCGGCCGGGTCAACTTCAGGGGCAAAAGTATGCTTATGGATTGGAGGATCAGGCTTGTCACTTTACAACGTGGCGTCTGCTCCTCTGATTGCCCGCGTCATAAACCGGATGGTACTTGGTGAGGTCTGTCTCATCGGCAATCAAGGTGGCCACAGGGCGTATTTCCTTCACACAAGCGGCAAAGTCCTCCTGTTCAAATGAAGTGCCATCTTCCTTATGGCTTGGATACCCAATGGCGATGTCGGCCAGATCTAATTCCGGTAGCCATGCTTTGGCCCGGCTTAAGGCAGCCACGGCTCCGGCTCTCGCAGATGACCGCTTTAATTCATTGAACCGCTAGGGCAGCACAGAAAGCTTCCTTAACACACCAACCAGGAGTGTGGGGGCTTCATTTGATAGGGCAACTGTGGCTAAGGCACGCTGAGCTCCAGTGTAAAGTTGTTCTACGAGAGTGTAAACCGCCTTCAGCTTTACCAGCATGTCCTGGTTGAGGTTTCCTGGGGCCTGCATAGCAGTAACAGATGAGTTAGCAACAGTTCATATGATTACCAGAAAGATTCAAACACTTGACACTTGTAGGGCGGCTTACCAAAGATCTCCGAGACCATCTAAGACACATGGCGTTTCAAGCCGGATAATTCAGTGGTCACCTCTTCAAGAGCCGCCTCTGCTTTTTCAGCTCGACGGGTCAAGGCAATCTTTTCTCCAGCCCAGGCCTTTTTCTCAACTTCAAACTTGGACCTCAATTTTTCTTGTTCAGACACGCTGAATTCAAATTTGGAGTTTGCTCTCTGAGTCTCTGTCTCTTGTAGCTCCAAGCGGTTCTTCAATTCAGGCAGCTCTGATTGAAGTTGAGCAGTGGTGGTCTGTACATGTACCGGATCAAAATCATAAACATTAGTATGCAATATTAAGTCCCAAGCCTTTGCAAGCAACAACACTTGGCACTTGGGGGCTAATGTCTACCGAAAGTTTTGTCTAAGTGGCGGCTTATGAGAGTAAAGTCCCAAGCACTTTGCAAGCAAGAGTACTTGGCGCTTGGGGACTAATGCATATTGTTGTTTGATACGTCTCCAACGTATCTATAATTTTTGATTGTTCCATGCTATTATATTACCCGTTTTGGATGTTTATGGGCTTTATTATACACTTTTATATTATTTTTGGGACTAACCTATTAACCGGAGGCCCAGCCCAAACTGTTGTTTTCTTGCCTATTTCAGTGTTTCGAAGAAAAGGAATATCAAACGGAGTCCAAATGGAATGAAACCTTCGGGAGAGTTATTTTTGGAACGGAAGCAATCCAGGAGACTTGGGGTAGACATCAGGGAAGCTTTAAGGTGGCCACGAGGGTCCAAGGTGCGCCCTACCCCCCTGGGCGCGCCCTCCACCCTCGTGGCCCCCTCGTGGCTCCCCTGACCGACTTCTTTTGCCTATATATATCCATATACCCCGAAAACATCGAGGAGCGCAATAGATCGGGAGTTCCGCCGCCGCAAGCCTCTCTAGCCACCAAAAACCAATCGGGACCATGTTCCGGCACCCTGCCGGAGGGGGGATCCCTCACCGATGGCCATCTTCATCATCCCGGCGCTCTCCATGACGAGGAGGGAGTAGTTCACCCTCGGGGCTGAGGGTATGTACCAGTAGCTATGTGTTTGATCTCTCTCTCTCTCGTGTTCTTGATTCGGCACGATCTTGATGTATCGCGAGCTTTGCTATTATAGTTGGATCTTGTGATGTTTCTCCCCCTCTACTCTCTTGTAATGGATTGAGTTTTCCCTTTGAAGTTATCTTATCGGGTTGATTCTTTAAGGATTTGAGAACAATTGATGTATGTCTTGCATGTGCTTATCTGTGGTGACAATGGGATATCACGTGATCTACTTGATGTATGTTTTGGTGATCAACTTGCGAGTTCCGTGACCTTGTGAACTTATGCATAGGGGTTGGCACACGTTTTCGTCTTGACTCTCCGGTAGAAACTTTGGGGCACTCTTTGAAGTTCTTTGTGTTGGTTGAATAGATGAATCTGAGATTGTGTGATGCATATCGTATAATCATACCCATGGATACTTGAGGTGACATTGGAGTATCTAGGTGACATTAGGGTTTTGTTGATTTGTGTCTTAAGGTGTTATTCTAGTACGAACTATATGATAGATCGAACGGAAAGAATAGCTTCGTGTTATTTTACTACCGACTCTTGAATAGATCAATCAGAAAGGATAACTTTGAGGTGGTTTCGTACCCTACAATAATCTCTTCGTTTGTTCTCCGCTATTAGTGACTTTGGAGTGACTCTTTGTTGCATGTTGAGGGATTGTTATATGATCCAGTTATGTTATTATTGTTGAGAGAAATTGCGCTAGTGAAAGTATGAACCCTAGGCCTTGTTTCCTAGCATTGCAATACCGTTTACGCTCACTTTTATCATTAGTTACCTTGCTGTTTTTATATTTTCAGATTACAAAAACCTATATCTACCATCCATATTGCACTTGTATCACCATCTCTTCGCCGAACTAGTGCACCTATACATTTTACCATTGTATTGGGTGTGTTGGGGACACAAGAGACTCTTTGTTATTTGGTTCTAGGGTTGTTTGAGAGAGACCATCTTCAACCTACGCCTCCCACGGATTGATAAACCTTAGGTCATCCACTTGAGGGAAATTTTCTACGGTCCTACAAACCTCTGCACTTGGAGGCCCAACAACGTCTACAAGAAGAAGGTTGCATAGTAGACATCAAGCTCTTTTCTGGCGCCGTTGCCGGGGAGGTGAGTGCTTGAAGGTATGTCTTTAGATCTTGCAATCGAATCTTTTAGTTTCTTGTTTTATGACTAGTTTAGTTTATAAAACAAAACTACAAAAAAATGGAATTAAGGGTGCCTCATATGCTTCATCTTTTTAATGTCTTTCGTGAAAATGATGGGAAGGAAAATTCTGCTCAAGTACTAGAAGAAGAATTACATAGAATGCTTGGCATAAAATATGTGAATGATGAGCATGGTTGCAATGTTGTTAGTATGAATTCTTTGAATACCTATGATGCTAATGATATGCAAAGCCACAAGCTTGGGGATGCTATGTTTGATGAAGGTGATATTTTTAGTCCCCCAAGTTTTGATGAGAATATTTATTATGATGAAAGCATGCCTCCTATTTATGATGATTATATTGATGAAAGTGGATTTGATGAGTTCATGACTTCATTTAATGATGAATCCACTATTTCGGAAGAGGTTTCAATTGATTATGAGAATAAAGTTCCTATCTATGATGATTATTGTGATGACACGTATGCCATAAAGAATAAACATAACCATGACACTTGTCATCATGATTTTAATTTTCAATTGGATTATGCTTCACATGATATTTTTTTTGTTGAGTTTGCTCCCACTACTATTGATGAGAATAAATTTGCTTATGTGGAGAGTAGTAAAATTTCTATGCAAGTAGATCATGAAAATAATGCTTTATGTGATGGTTATATTGTTGAATTCATTCATGATGCTACTGAAAATTATTATTAGGGAGGAATATATGCTTGTAGGAGTTGCAGTGATATCAAGTTTCCTCTCTATGTGCTTAAAGTTTTAAAGTTATGCTTGTTTTGCCTTCCTATGCTAGTTGATTATTGTTCCCATAAGTTGTTTGCTCAAAAAATCCCTATGCATAGGAAGTGGTTTAGGCTTCAATGTGCTAGTCATATTCTTCATGATGCTCTCTTTATGTTTCAATTCTTATCTTTTATGTGAGCATCATTGAAATCATCATGCCTAGCTAGGGGCGTTAAATGTTAGCGCTTGTTGGGAGGCAACCCAATTTTATTTTCGTTCTTTGCTTTTTGCTCCTGTTTAGTAATAAATAATTCATCTAGCCTCTGTTTAGATGTGGTTTTATGTTTTAATTAGTGTTTGTGCCAAGTAGAACCTTTGGGAAGACTTGGGTTACAGTAGAAAATGATAAGGTTTTCGCATTGGTTTATACTAACTTATCTCACGAGTTCTTGTTGAGTTTGGTGTGGATGAAGCTTTCGAGATTTAGGAAACCGAGATATAAAAGGAATTAAGGAGACACAAAATCTCAAGCTTGGGGATGTCCAAGGCACCCCAAGATAATATTTCAATAAGTCTCAAGCATCCAAGCTTGGGGATGCACCGGTAGGCATCCCACCTTTCTTCTTCAACAATTATCAGTTAGTATCGGTTGAACCTAAGTTTTTCCTTCTTCACGTGATGTGTGCTATCCTCGAAATGTCATTTTGTTTTGCTTTGCTTGTTGTTTGAATAAAATACCAAGATCTGAAATTCTTAAATGTTAGAGAGTCTTCACATAGTTGCATAATTATTCGACTACTCATTGATCTTCACTTATATCTTTTGGAGTAGTTTGTCATTTGCTCTAGTGCTTCACTTATATCTTTTTAGAGCACAGCGGTGGTTTTATTTTGTAGAAATTATTGATCTCTCATGCTTCACTTATATTATTTTTATAGTCTTTTAGAACATCATGGTATTTGCTATGGTTATAAAATTGGTCCTAGAATGATGGGCATCCAAGTTGGGTATAATAAAAACTATCATAGAAAGTGCATTGGATAGTATGATCAATTTGATGCTTGATAATTGTTTTGAGATATAAAGGTGGTAATGTTAGAGTCATGCTAGTTGGGTAATTATGAAATTGAGAAATACTTGTGTTAAAGTTGGCAAGTCCCGTAGCATGCACGTCTGGTAAATGTTGTGTAACAAATTTGTTGCATGGGGTGCTCTTTTGATTGCCTTCCTTATGTGTGGAGGTCGGGATCGCGCGATGGTTAACTCCTACCAACCCTTCCCCTAGGGGCATGCATAGTAGTACTTTGCTTCGAGGGCTAATAAACATTTGCAATAAGTATATGAGTTCTTTATGACTAATGTGAGTCCATGGATTATACGCACTCTTACCCTTCCATCATTGCTAGCCTCTTCGGTACCGTGCATTGCCCTTTCTCACCTTGAGAGTTGGTGCAAACTTCGCCGGTGCATCCAAACCCCGTGATACGATACGCTCTATCACACATAAACCTCCTTATATCTTCCTCAAAACAGCCACCATACCTACCATTATGGCATTTCCATAGCCATTCCGAGATACATTGCCATGCAACTTTTCACCGTTCCATTTATTATGACACGTTTCATCATTGTCATATTGCTTTTGCATGATCATGTAGTTGACATCGTATTTGTGGCAAAGCCACCGTGCATAATTTTTCGTACATGTCACTCTTGATTCATTGCATATCCCGGTACACCGCCGGAGGCATTCATATAGAGTCATATTTTGTTCTAGTATCGAGTTGTAATCCATGAGTTGTAAGTAAATAGAAGTGTGATTGTCATCATTATTAGAGCATTGTCCCTTAATAAAAAAAGAAAGGCCAAAAAAGGGAGGCCAAATAAAAAAAAGGCCCAAAAAAGGGGGACAATGTTACTATCCTTTTCCACACTTGTGCTTCAAAGTAGCACCATGATCTTTATGATAGAGAGTCTCTTATGTTGTCACTTTCATATACTAGTGGGAATTTTTCATTATAGAACTTGGCTTGTATATTCCAACGATGGGCTTCCTCAAAATGCCCTAGGTCTTCGTGAGCAAGCAAGTTGGATGCACACCCACTTAGTTTCTTTTGTTGAGCTTTCATACATTTATAGCTCTAGTGCATCCGTTACATGGCAATCCCTACTCCTCATGTTGACATCAATTGATGGGCATCTCCATAGCCCGTTGATTAGCCTCGTCAATGTGAGACTTTCTTCTTCCTTTTTGTCTTCTCCACACAACCTCCATCATCATATTCTATTCCACCCATAGTGCTATATCCATGGCTTACGCTCATGTATTGCGTGAGAGTCAAAAAAGCTGAAGCGTGTTAAAAAGTGTGAACCAATTGCTTGGCTGAAATCGGGGTTGTGCATGATGGGAGTATTTTGTGTGACGAAAATGAAGCATAGCCTAAATATATGATTTTGTAGGGATAAGCTTTCTTTGGCTATGTTATTTTGATAAAACATGATTACTTGTTAGTATGCTTGAAGTATTATTACTCTTATGTCAATATTAAACTTTTATCTTGAATCTTTTGGATCTTAACATTCATGCCACAATAAAGAAAATTACATTGAGAAATATGCTAGGTAGCATTCCACATCAAAAATTCTGTTTTTATCATTTACCTACTCGAGGACGAGCAGGAATTAAGCTTGGGGATGCTTGATACGTCTCCAACGTATCTATAATTTTTTATTGTTCCATGCTATTATATTACCCGTTTTAGATGTTTATGGGCTTTATTATACACTTTTATATTATTTTTGGGACTAACCTATTAACCGGAGGCCCAGCCCAAATTGTTGTTTTCTTGCCTATTTCAGTGTTTCGAAGAAAAGGAATATCAAAAGGAGTCCAAACAGAATGAAACCTTCGGGAGAGTTATTTTTGGAACGGAAGCAATCCAGGAAACTTGGAGTAGACGTCAGGGAAGCTTCGAGGTGGCCACGAGGGTCCAGGGCGCGCCCCCCACCCTCGTGGGCCCCTCGTGGCTCCCCTGACCGACTTCTTTCGCCTATATATATCCATATACCCTGAAAACATCGAGGAGTGTAATAGATCAGGAGTTCCACCGCCGCAAGCCTCTGTAGCCACCAAAAACCAATCGGGACCCTGTTCCGGCACCCTGCCAGAGGGGGGATCCCTCACCGGTGGCCATCTTCATCATCTCGGTGCTCTCCTTGACGAGGAGGGAGTAGTTCACCCTCGGGGCTGAGGGTAGATACCAGTAGCTATGTGTTTGATCTCTCTCTCTCTCTCGTGTTCTTGATTCGGCACGATCTTGATGTATCGCGAGCTCTGCTATTATAGTTGGATCTTATGATGTTTCTCCCCCTCTACTCTCTTGTAATGGATTGAGTTTTCTCTTTGAAGTTATCTTATCGGATTGATTCTTTAAGGATTTGAGAACACTTGATGTATGTCTTGCATGTGCTTATCTGGGGTGACAATGGGATATCACGTGATCCACTTGATGTATGTTTTGGTGATCAACTTGCGAGTTTCGTGACCTTGTGAACTTATGCATAGGGGTTGGCACACGTTTTCGTCTTGACTCTCCGGTAGAAACTTTGGGGCACTCTTTGAAGTTCTTTGTGTTGGTTGAATAGATGAATCTGAGATTGTGTGATGCATATCGTATAATCATACCCACGGATACTTGAGGTGACATTGGAGTATCTAGGTGACATTAGGGTTTTGGTTGATTTGTGTCTTAAGGTGTTATTCTAGTACGAACTCTATGATAGATCGAACGGAAAGAATAGCTTCGTGTTATTTTACTACGGACTCTTGAATAGATCGATTAGAAAGGATAACTTTGAGGTGGTTTCGTACCCTACAATAATCTCTTCGTTTGTTCTCCGCTATTAGTGACTTTGGAGTGACTCTTTGTTGCATGTTGAGGGATCGTTATATGATCCAGTTATGTTATTATTGTTGAGAGAACTTGCACTAGTGAAAGTATGAACCCTAGGCCTTGTTTCCTAGCATTGCAATACCGTTTACGCTCACTTTTATCATTAGTTACCTTGCTGTTTTTATATTTCAGATTACAAAAACCTATATCTACCATCCATATTGCACTTGTATCACCATCTCTTCGCCGAACTAGTGCACCTATACAATTTACCATTGTATTGGGTGTGTTGGGGACACAAGAGACTCTTTGCTATTTGGTTGTAGGGTTGTTTGAGAGAGACCATCTTCAACCTACGCCTCTCACGGATTGATAAACCTTAGGTCATCCACTTGAGGGAAATTTTCTACTATCCTACAAACCTCTGCACTTGGAGGCCCAACAACGTCTACAAGAAGAAGGTTGCGTAGTAGACATCACTGTTCAAAGTTACACAAGTACTATTTTCTACACAAGCATAAGGACCGGCTCATTCATGCTGATTAAACCGGCCCTTGGGGACTACGGTTTAAGCCGGATTTTTAAAGGTTTTACCAATGGATATTACTGATGTTCTTAAGTTCGTTCTAAGTCTACAACATATTCGTCACAAGTAGTAGACTTGGGGGCTGGCATAGTAAGGAGAATTCAATAAAGGGAAAAAATTCGTACCTCAAATTTCTGGTGCATTTGTTTCACCATGTCAACTTCAAGATCGCGGCTACTGTGCACTTGGCTAAGATAACCAGAAAAAACTTCGCCAATGCTCATTTGAGTATAGTCAGCAACATCAAATCTGACTTTACGTCGTTCAATGTGCTCCTCCTTGGCAGAACACTTGGCTTGCAGAGTAGGTCTCCCTGGCTCAGTATAGCCGGTCTTGGTGATTTCCACATCAACATCTTGTGGGTCGGCTGTCTTAGCTGGGCTTGAAGCTTCAGGGTTTACAGAGCCGTCGGCCGCTTGATCGACAGGCGGGTCAGCAGTCATTGTTGGCATGTCATGAACCGACTCAAGTGGCAGCTCAAGAACAGAGGCCTCAGGCGCTGCGGGTTGGAGCTCCGGCTCATTGACGGCCGGCTCTTCGACCGGCTGGTTTTTCTTCACCCTCTTGCTGGGTTTTACTTTTCCACTGCATAAAGTCAAAAAAGGTCAGTACAAATATAAAGGATGGTAATGAGTACAGGATAAGTAAATCGTCATTACCCTGGAGCGGTCTTAAAAGCCGGCATGTTGGACTGGATTGAGTCGCCGGAAGAATGTGAAGTTTCCTGATAATTTGAATCAGAAGAGTTGAGTGGTTGACGAGTGAGACCCGCCAAAGGATAAAAAGGGTTTAAGTCAGAGGTGACCTTTTTCTGGCGCTTCCTTGGTGTGTTCGGTAAGCCGGAGGAGAGTTCCGCGTCCTTGCTGGTCCGGGTCTGCCTCCGGCTCTCATGAATCTGTCGCTTCAAAAGAAAGTGAGGATCCTGATAAGCTAAGGGATGTGAAAATCTTACTTTCCGGGTTACTCTTCGGATTTTTTGTCTTGGCAAAGGCTCAGAGTTGGAGGAAATAATAGTTACCTCTTCATCCACTCCCTGACTCGTTCCCATGTCATCCTGATGATAATCAGTGTCAATAAGGTGGTTAAAAAAGGAGCCAAGAGAGTCAAGGGCTACCTCCGACTCAGAGGTATCTTCTAGTCAAAGCAAGTCAGAGGCGTTGGGCTTCTTTCCTCTTTTCTTGGCGGCGGCTTTCCTGGCGGCTTTCTTGGCCTTCCTGGCTCTCTTTGCAGCCTCATGGTCATATTTTTTCTTCCAAAACTTATCATCAGCCTGTGAAATCAGCAAAGGTTTGAGTTAAGACGAAACATCAAGGATGAAGGTAAATTAACTCAGTTTGGCGGCTTACCCCTGGAGTCGGGTTAGCTTTGCAGAAAGGGCTTAAGCCCACCTTGCCATAGTCTGCTAGGCTTTCATTCAAAAGTGACTTCGTCATATCATTGACAACATCATCAGGTAAATCGTCGGGGCTGTGGCGCAGTGGATCCTTCTTCTCGCCCATGTAGGTGCACATTAACCCGGAGCGATGGCTCAACGGGATGATCCGCCATGTGACCCAGCACCGGACCAAGTCAATGCCATTTAAGTCGTTCCCTAAAAGAGCTTTGACTTTAGCCATGGTGGGAGCGAGCTTTTGGCGGTCAGCAGCTGACAACTTGTCCAGAAGAGGATGATTGGAATCGAGGCGCAAGGCGCGAAGGCCGGGTAGAGGGTTCTCATCAGCCGGAGAAGTGTCTTGACAGTAGAACCATGTCTGGTTCCAGTCTTTGGGATGACTCGGTGGATGGGCGCAAGGGAAAATGGCGTCTCTCCATCGTTGGATTGAGACCCCGCCGAGTTCCAAACTAGGTCCGTTGGAGTATTCATTCTGGCGGTTCAAATAAAACAACTCTCTGAAAAGTAGCAAACTGGGCTCTTCTTCAAGATATACCTCACAGAACACTTGGAAGTTGCATATGTCGGACACAGAGTTGGGTCCGATATCTTGAGGACGAAGGTCAAAAAAGTGCAGAACATCTCTGAAGAACTTTGAGCCGGGTGGTGAAAAGCCCCGGTTCATGTGATCTATGAAGACGATGACTTCCCCCTCTTTGGGCTAAGGCTTTTCTTCTGTTGGATCAGGAGCACGGTACGACATCACATCCTTTTTGGGCAGATAGCCGGAATCGTCAAGTGTACTCTCCGTGACGATGGATTTGACCCAGTTACATGAAGTGGTTGTTTTGGGCGGCATTGTGAAGAAGGAAGCCTAACAAAGAGTAAATTTGCCGGTTCAAATTTAAGCCGGAGGAAAAATATTACAGCACATATTCAGAATGGCGGCTTATAAAGGGGCCTAATGGTATATGACTAATTATGTCAGGTTATTTAAACCGCCGTGAGCAGTCAGGTTATTTAAGCCGCCATGAGTGGTTGATGTTATCTATTGAGCATTGCAATTTAAGCCGGTGGTTTGAGCTGCCATGGCTAGGTGGATCTATCAAAATGCAGATTTTTGGCTAAGTGTCACACAAACAAGTTTCACAGATTGCAATCATTATTTTGGATTAATGGATATTCAGAAAAAGGAAATAAATCTAGACCTAAAAACCAGTACAGATGAGTTCATAAGTTCTAATGAGATCTCTTTCCAGAGAAAGGGGATCCACTGGTATCAAAAGTGGAGGAAAAACAACCACCACATAAGTTCTATATTGCTTTTGGATCAAAAGATGCTACGGTGGAGGAACTATGGAGAAACCGTGAAGAACACGATGAACAGTCAGGAACCCTAATGCGATATAACGCACTGGAGAAGAAGCACTTATAGGTGCAGATTCAACTGCGGTGGGGCGCCGGCGTACTCTGGTCCAACACAGGTTGATGCAGCGGCCGAGGTTGAGGAGGACGAGGTGCTCTGCGGCGGTGGCGGAGCTCGAGCGGCAGAAGGTCGCGAGAGGAAGAAGACGCTGGAAAGGGGGAGAATGAGGAAAGACCAGTCGTGGCTATTTATAAGGAAGGACTGATAAGTGGGCACGAAAAACGGGGAGGCCGAAACATGGTTATCCAGCTGCCCAGACGCCTCGATTCTCAGGACGGTTATTAAGATAAGGATCCATTGAGATATGTTGGACAAAGTATGAATTAATGACAGGTGACGTCATGGCGGGTTATCACAGATCTAGAAGATGACATCATGGCGGGTTATAAACTTTCGCGCAAATGAAGAGCAGAAGATTTTTCTTAAGTGTTGAAGATTGACATGAACCAGTTCAAATCAATCTGGGGCCTAATGTAGGGGATATAACTACTAGGTATGACCCGCCCAAGAGGGGCCGGGTTATACTTATGGCGATTCATCATGTGAAGCCCAAGACGATACTTGAAGATGGCGGTTCAGTTAAGGGCCCAAGGCCCAAAGGCGGCTTAAGGCCCGTAGAGATAAACTGCCATATATGTATGACTTGTATTGTAAGGCAGGAATAGATAGAGACCGAGCCGGACACTGTTTATGAGCCGGCCGGGACTCTGCGAGCCGCTGGGCGTCGACCTCTGTATATAAAGGGACAACTCGGCGGCGGTTCAGGACAAGTAACATCAGATCGAAAGCTAGGTCAAGCGAATTCGCTCCCTGGTAATCGAGACATAAGCAATTCCACCTCAAACTGGATTAAGCCATTACCTTCACTGCAAGGGGCAAAACCAGTATAAACTCACGTGTCCTTTGTCCCGTTTTAACCCCTTTAAGCTTCCTAGTTGCGATGGCTCCACGACTAAGTCCTTTTGCTAGGACATCTGCCGTGACGTTTCCACGACAAATGAGGATAACCCTCAGATCACGGACCCAGTCCGCATCATTGCTACTATCATCTTTCAGCTTATTTTTCTCTAGGAACATATCAAAAATAAAGGGAAGCTACAACGCGAGCTATTGATCTACAACATAATTTGCAAAATACTATCAGGACTAAGTTCATGATAAATTAAAGTTCAATTAATCATATTACTTAAGAACTCCCACTTAGATAGACATCCCTCTAGTCATCTAAAGGATCACGTGATCGAAATCAACTAAATCATGTCCGATCATCACGTGAGATGGAGTAGTTTTCAATGGTGAACATCACTATGTTGATCATATCTACTATATGATTCACGCTCGACCTTTCGGTCTCCAGTGTTCCGAGGCCATATCTGCATATGCTAGGCTCACCAAGTTTAATCTGAGTATTCTACGTGTGCAAAACTAGCTTGCACCTGTTGCATGTGAACGTAAAGCTTATCACACCCGATCATCACGTGGTGTCTCCGCACGAAGAACTGTAGCAACGGTGCATACTCAGGGAGAACACTTATACCTTGAAATTTAGTAAGGGATCATCTTATAATGCTACCGCCGTACTAAGCAAAATAAGATGCATAAATGATAAACATCACATGCAATCAAAATATGTGACATGATATGGCCATCATCTTGTGCTCATGATCTCCATCACCGAAGCATCGTCATGATCTCCATCGTCACCGGCGTGACACCTTGATCTCCATTGTAGCATTGTTGTCATCTTGCCAACTATTGTTACTACGACTATCACTACCGCTTAGTGATAAAGTAAAACAATTACATGGCGATTGCATTGCATACAATAAAGAGACAACCACATGGCTCCTGCCAGTTGCCGATAACTTGTGTTACAAAACATGATCATCTCATACAACAATTTATATCGCATCATGCCTTGACCATATAACATCACAGCAAGCCCTGCAAAAACAAGTTAGACGTCCTCTACTTTGTTGTTGCAAGTTTTACGTGGCTGCTACGGGCTTCTAGCAAGAACCATTCTTACCTACGCATCAAAACCACAACGATTTTTCGTCAAGTGTGTTGTTTTAGCCATCAACAAGGACCGGCCGTAGTCAAACTCGATTCAACTAAAATTGGAGAAACAGACACCTGCCAGTCACCTATGTGCAAAAGCACGTCGGTAGAACCAGTCTCATGAATGCGGTCATGTAATGTCGGTCCGGCCGCTTCATCCAACAATACCGCCGAATCAAAGTAAGACGTTGGTGGTAAGCAGTATGACTATTATCGCCCACAACTCTTTGTGTTCTACTCGTGCATATAACATCTACGCATAGACCTGGCTCGGATGCCACTGTTGGGGAACGCGGTAATTTCAAAAAAATTCCTACGATCACGCAAGATCTATCTAGGTGCTGCATAGCAACGAGAGGGGAGAGTGTGTCCATGTACCCTCGTAGACCAAAAGCGGAAGCGTTTCAATAACGCGGTTGATGTAGTCAAACGTCTTCGCGATCCAACCGATCCAAGTACCGAATGTACGACACCTCCGTGTTCAGCACACATTGAGCTCGATGACGTACCTCGTGCTCTTGATCCATTTGAGGACGAGGGTGAGTTCCATCAGCACGACGGCATGGCGACGGTGATGATGATGCTACCGGCGGAGGGCTTTGCCTAAGCACTACGATGGTATGATCGAGGTGTGTAACTGTGGGGGGGGCACCGCACACGGTTGGGAGAGAAACTTGTGTGTTCTAGGGTGCCCCCCTGCCCCCATATATGAAGGAACAAGGGGGAGGCCGGACGGCCCTAGGGGCGCGCCCAAGGAGAGGGAGGCCGGACGGCCCTAGGGGCGCGCCCAAGGAGAGGGAGTCCTACTAGGACTACTAGGACTAGTAGGATTCCATCACAAGGAAGGGAGGGGGAAGGAAGGAGAGGGAGAGGGAGTAGGAAAGGGGGGCGCCCCCCCCCCCTTCCCTTGTCCTATTTGGACTCCAAGGGGGGCACGTGGCCTGCCCTGGCTGCCCTCCTCTCTCTCCACTAAGGCCCATGGTGGCCCATTAGTTCCCCGGAGGGTTCCGCTAACCCCTCCGGCACTCCGGTTTTACCCGAAACTTCCTGGAACTCTTCTGGTGTCCGAATAACATGGTCCAATATATCAATCTTTATGTCTCGACCATTTAGAGACTCCTCGTCATGTCCGTGATCTCATCCAGGACTTCGAACAAACTTCGGTCATCAAAAACACATAACTCATAATACATATCGTCATTGAACGTTAAGCGCGCGGACCCTACGGGTTCGAGAACTATGTAGACATGACCGAGACACATCTCCCGTCAATAACCAATAGCGGAACCTGGATGCTCATATTGGCTCTTACATATTCTACGAAGATCTTTATCGGTCAAACCGCATAACAACATACGTTGTTCCCTTTGTCCTCGGTATGCTACTTGCCCGAGATTCGATCGTTGGTATCATCATACCTAGTTCAGTCTCGTTACCGGCAAGTCTCTTTACTCGTTTCTTAATACTTCATCCCGCAACTAACTCATTAGTCACATTGCTTGCAAGGCTTATAGTGATGAGCATTACCGAGAGGGCCAAGAGATACCTCTCCGAAACACGGAGTGACAAATCCTAATCTCGATATATGCCAACCCAACAAACACCTTTGGAGACACTTGTAGAGCATCTTTACAATCACCCATTTACATTGTGACGTTTGATAGCACACAATGTATTCCTCCGGTATTTGGGAGTTGCATAATCTCATAGTCTGAGGAACATGTATAAGTCATGAAGAAAGCAGTAGCAATGAAACTGTAACGATCATAATGCTAAGCTAACGGATGGGTCATGTCCACCACATCATTCTCCTAATGATGTGATCCCGTTCATCAAATGACAACACATGTCTATAGTTAGGAAACATAACCATCTTTGATTAATGAGCTAGTCAAGTAGAGGCATACTAGGGACACTTTGTTTTGTCTATGTATTCACACATGTACTAAGTTCCGGTTAATACAATTCTAGCATGAATAATAAACATTTATCATGAAATAAGGAAATAAATAATAACTTTATTATTGCCTCTAGGGCATATTTCCTTCAGCGGTTTGACCGATAAAGATCTTCGTTGAATATGTAGGAACCAATATGAGCATCCAGGTTCCGCTATTGGTTATTGACCGGAGATGTGTCTCGGTCATGTCTACATAGTTCTCGAACCTGTAGGGTCCGCACGCTTAACGTTCGATGACGATTTGTATTATGAGTTATGTGTTTTGGTGAACGAAGTTTGTTCGGAGTCCTGGATGAGATCACGCACATGACGAGGATTCTCGAAATGGTTGAGAGGTAAAGATTGATATATTTAAAGGTAGTATTCGGACACCAAAAGGGTTCCGGATTGGTACATACCGGAGTACCGAAGGGGTCACCGGAAGCCCCCCGGGGAAAGATATGGGCCATATGGGCCATAGGAGGGAGGCTAACCAGCCCAAAAGGGGCTGGCATGCCTCCCACAGGGGAGGAGGCCGAATTGGATTAGGGGAGGGGGCGGCACCCCCCTTTCCTTCTCCTACTCCCTCTCCTTTCCCCCTTTCCCCCTCCGAAAGAAGGAAAAAAAGGGGGCGAATCCTACTAGGACTGGAGTCCTAGTAGGACTCCCCTCTCCTTGGTGCGCCCCTGGTGGCGGGCCTCCTCCTTTATATACGGGGGCAGGGGGCACCCCAAGGCACATTAGTTATTCTCTTAGCCGTGTGCGGTGCCCCCCTCCACAGTTTACGCCTCCGGTCATAGTGTCGTAGTGCTTAGGCAAAGCCCTGCGCGGATCACATCACCAACACCGTCATCATGCTGTCGTGCTGACAGAACTCTCCCTCAACCCTCTACTGGATCAAGAGTTCGAGGGACGTCATCATGTTGAACGTGTGCTGAACACGGAGGTGCCGTACGTTCAGTACTTGGATCGGTTGGATTGTGAAGACGTTCGACTACATCAACCGCGTTAACATAACGCTTCCGCTTTCGGTCTACGAGGGTACGTGGACACACTCTCCCCCTCTCGTTGCTATGCATCTCCTAGATAGATCTTGCGTGATCGTAGGAATTTTTTTGAGATTGCATGCTACGTTCCCCAACAGTGGTATCCGAGCCAGGTCTGTGCGTAGATGATATGCACGAGTAGAACACAAAGAGTTGTGGGCGATAATAGTCATACTGCTTACCACCAACGTCTTATTTTGATTTGGCGGTATTGTTGTATGAAGCGGCCCGGACCAACATTACATGACCACGTTCATGAGACCGGTTCTACCGACGTGCTTTTGCACACAGGTGGCTGGCGGGTGTCTGTTTCTCCAACTTTAGTTGAATCGAATTTGACTACGATCGGTCCTTGTTGAAGGTTAAAACAGCACACTTGACGAAAAACCGTTGTGGTTTTGATGCGTAGGTAAGAACAGTTCTTGCTAGAAGCCGGTAGCAGCCACGTAAAACTTGCAACAAGAAAGTAGAGGACGTCTAACTTGTTTTTGCAGGGCATGTTATGATGTGATATGGTCAAGACATGATGTGATATAATTTGTTGTATGAGATGATCATGTTTTGTAAAAGTTATCGGGAACTGGCAGGAGCCTTATGGTTGTCGCTTTATTGTATGAAATGCAGTCGCCATGTAATTGCTTTACTTTATCACTATGCGGTAGCGATAGTCGTAGAAGCAATAGTTGGCGAGACGACAACGATGCTACGATGGAGATCAAGGGGTCAAGCCGGTGACGATGGAGATCATGACGGTGCTTTGGAGATGGAGTTCAAAGGCACAAGATGATGATGGCCATATCATGTCACATATTTTGATTGCATTTGTTGTTTATCTTTTGTGCATCTTATTTTGCTTAGTACGGCAGTAGCATTATAAGATGATCCCTTACTAAATTTCAAGGTATAAGTGTTCTCCCTGAGTATGCACCGTTGCGACAATTCGTCGTGCCGAGACACCACATGATGATCGGGTGTGATAAGCTCTACGTTCACATACAATGGGTGCAAGCCAGTTTTGCACGTGCTGAATACTTGGGTTAAACTTGACGAGCCTAGCATATGCAGATATGGCCTCGGAACACTGAGACCGAAAGGTCGAACGTGAATCATATAGTAGATATGATCAACATAGAGATGTTCACTATTGAAAACTACTCCATCTCACATGATGATCGGACATGTTTTAGTTGATTTGGATCACATGATCATTTAGATGACTCGAGGGATGTCTATCTAAGTGGGAGTTCTTAAGTAATATGATTAATTGAACTTTAATTTATCATGAACTTAGTCCTGATAGTATTTTCATATCTATGTTGTAGATCAATAGCTCGCGTTATAGCTCCCCTATGTTTTTGTTATGTTCCTAGAGAAAATTAAGTTGAAAGACGTTAGTAGCAATGATGCGGACTAGGTCCGTGATATGAGGATTATCCTCATTGCTGCACAGAAGAATTATGTCCTCGATGCACCGCTAGGTGACGGACCGATTGCAGGAGCAGATGCAGACGTTATAAACGTTTGGCAAGCTCGATATGATGACTACTTGATAGTTTAGTGCACCATGCTTTGCGGCTTATAATTGGGGCTTCAAAGACGTTTTGAACGTCATAGAGCATATGAGATGTTCCAATAGTTGAAATTGGTATTTCAAACTCATGCCCATGTCGAGAGGTATGAGACCTCTGACAAAGTACTTTGCCTACAAGATGGAGGAGAATAGCTCAACCAGTGAGCATGTATTCAGAATGTCTGAGTACTACAATCGCTTGAATCAAGTGGGAGTTAATCTTCCAGATAAGATAGTGATTGACAGAGTTCTCTAATCACAATCGTCAAGCTACTAGAACTTCGTGATGAACTATAATATGCAAGGGATGACGAAAACGATTCCCGAGCTCTTCGCGATGCTGAAATCGGCGAAGGTAGAAATCAAGAAAGAGCATCAAGTGTTGATGGTTGACAAGACCACTAGTTTCAAGTAAAAGGGCAAGGAAAGAAATGGAACTTCAAGAAGAATGACAAGCAAGTTGTCACACCCGTGAAGAAGCCAAAAGCTAGACCTAAGCCAAAAACTGAGCATTTCTACTGCAAAGGGAATGGTCACTGGAAGCGGAACTACCCCAAATACTTGGTGGATAAGAAGGATGGCAAAGTGAACAAAGGTATATTTGATATACATGTTATTGATGTGTACTTTACTAGTGTTCATAGTAACCCCTGGGTATTTGATACCGGTTCAGTTACTAAGATTAGTAACTCGAAACAGGAGTTGCAAAATTAATAGAGACTAGTTAAGGGCGAGGTGACGATGTGTGTTGGAAGTGATTCCAAGGTTGATAAGATCACCATCGCACACTCCCTCTACCTTCGAGATTAGTGTTGGACCTAAAATAAATGTTATTTGGTGTTTGTGTTGAGCATGAATATGATTGGATCATGTTTATTGCGATACGGTTATTCATTTAAATCAGAGAATAATTGGTGTTCTGTTTATATGAATAAAACCTTCTATGGTCATACACACAATGTAAATGGTTTATTGAATCTCGATCGTGGTGATACACATATTCATAATATTGATGCCAAAAGATGCAAAGTTGATAATGATAGTGCAACCTATTTATGGCACTACCGTTTAGGTCATATTGGTGTAAAGCGCATGAAGCAACTCCATGCAGATGGGCTTTTGGAATCACTTGATTATGTATCATTTGATACTTGCGAACCATGCCTCATGGACAAGATGACTAAAACTCCGTTCTCCGGAACAATGGAGCGAGCTACTGATTTGTTGGAAATAATACATACCGATGTACGCGGTCCGATGAGTGTTGAGGCTCATGGCGTATCGTTATTTCTGACCTTCACAGATGATTTGAGCAGATATGGGTATATATACTTGATGAAACACAAGTCTGGAACATTTGAAAAGTTCAAAGAATTTCAGAGTGAAGTGGAGAATCATCGTAACAAGAAAATAAAGTTTCTACGATCTGATCGCGGAGGCGAATATTTGAGTTATGAGTTTGGGCTTCATCTAAAAGAATGTGAAATAGTTTGACAACTCACGCCACCTGGAACACCAAAGCGTAATGGTGTGTCCGAACGTCGTAATCGTACTTGTAACATCCCAATTTTCAATTTGGATGTTTATAAAGATCATTCATATGCATCCATGATTTATGCATTTTTGCCCCCATTTGTTTTATTTGATTTTTGATCCAAGGAACTTTGAGCAACTCAAGGACCAAAAGAGAGAGTTGGAAGTTTCCCAAAAAAACAATTTTGAATTTTTTCGAAGTTGGGAGTTTGGATCAAATTTGGTTTCACCAAAAAAATTCATTTCCATTTTATCAAAAATAAAATAAATAGAAAAGATAAAATGACTTCTTCAAAATCAGAAAATAAAATATTGGAAATTGAATTTGAAACCAAAATATATTTGTTGAGTTTTATTTGCAATTTATTTTATTAGCATAGCAAAAAGTTTATTTTTGAAAACTTGCATTTTAGGCCAGATAAAAGTTCACAAGGTCATATATAAGACCATATTACTATGTGAATTTTCTGGGAATTCTTAGACTTATTTTCATTTGTCTTTTGGTGCTTTAATGCTGCTGTAAGAAAAAACATTTAAAAAGAACGCAGCCCAGCAGGCCCATGCCCAGGCGCTATCTTCTTCTTCCAAACATGTACGCACGCACGCACGCAGCACCCCACCCTAGCGCCCTACCCCTCCCCTCTCCTCTTCCTCGCTCCAAAACCGCTCTGAATCGGTTCCCCTCGCCTCCCTCTACCTTTTCTCCTTCACTAGTGCGCCTTAATTCCACCTCTAATGGCCATTAGAAGCCCAAGTAACAGCCACCATTAACATCATAAAGTCGGCAACGCTCAGCTCATCTCGAGACCTCCCCAAGCCCTATATAAAGCACCCCTGGGATCCCCTCTCACCCCTCGTCCGAAGCCCTCTCTTGTTGGAGTTTTCCCCCTCCCTGACCTCGCAAATTGCTCGCCGGAGTTCGTGAATTCCGGTGACCTCTCACCGTGCATACAGGAAGCAATCTACAACCACAACTTGTGCAAGTGGTTCAACTCATCGTCCTCTACATCGTTTCGCACGAGTCCTTCACCGAAGCACACCGGAGCCACCTTCTTCCTCGTCTCCGGTGACAAGTCCGGTGAGCACCCAGCCAGCGAATCAGAGAGCGCCACTTGTCCCTGGCCGATTTTTTTCTCTTTTTCAGGAATTTTTCCAAATTCAGATTCTTTACCAAATCTTCTTTCTTGTATATCTTTTAGTCTATAGATCCGATTTAGTTGATTCTTTTTCCTACTAATTCATAGAAATCCCATCTATCCAGAAAACCAAACGAAAAATATTTTTGAAAATTTTAAAAATTTAAATTCAAATATATCTGAATTCAAACTTCGTTAGGCCGTATCTCGAGTTTCGTAACTCCGTTTTAGGTGATTCTTTTTGCAAATCGAAGCTCGTAATGTGTACTTTCTGTTAAAACCAAAACCATTTATTTTTGTTGATGTAAAAATTACGTTCTGTACAGAAACTTTATTTGGTTGTTTTTGGAGTTTTCCGAAGTCTTTTATTTGTTTTCTTTTTGGATCTTTGCTTGTATGCTTATGTATGTTATTGCTTGTTTACGCTAGATCATCCGGAGTGCGAAG
This sequence comes from Triticum aestivum, assembly GCF_018294505.1. Taxonomy (NCBI): domain Eukaryota; kingdom Viridiplantae; phylum Streptophyta; class Magnoliopsida; order Poales; family Poaceae; genus Triticum; species Triticum aestivum. Next base: position 212,404,922 of record NC_057796.1, read on the forward strand.
CTTGCTACTACGAATCTTTACAGTTCAACGAACGTCGGCAAGGCAAGTTCACACTTTGATCATACTTTTCAATACCCAGTTTTTACTATGCATTAGTTTCACCCTCAAAGATTGCATCAGTAGGATTGGGAACATGTGGTTATGCTATGTAGTTCATGTGGTAGGAACCTATGACCTTTTGATCACCCCGGGAATATTCGTTATATCATATATTGCTTAGCCATGCTCGTAGACGGGGATTGGTATGTGTGATCCATGCAAGTTGTGAGAGATAATAATTTTGGGACAACATAAGGTGGCAACTTTAATACACATCTGGGTGGATTGTTTGGGGCACCTGGAGTAACCAGTGCTTGCCCAAGGGGAATCCCAGAGTACCCGTGTGATTACCCTAGGTCCGCCACCCAGGCTCAAAGGGATCAAAAGATATTTCATGCCTAGAAACTTCCGTGTGCAGCCACAAGCCATTATGGGCTCTGGCATAGTTGAGTAAGTTGTGTGACCTCTTTCCGTGGTAGACTAGCTGATGTAGGGGAAAGTAGGTGTACCGGTCTACCCAGGGTTAAGGGGAAACGCTTCTGAAAGGCTATGTCTCGATCTTCCGATCATGGAGGTGGTCGAGTCTTGTGGGGAAAAGTGCGCAAACCTCTGCAGAGTGTACAAACTAATCATGATTAGCCGTGTCCCCGGTTATGGACAATTTGAGTATCTAGAAGTGAATTATTGGTTGATCTCATCACTCTATTTAATGAAATTATTGGGTTACTAATAACTTGGGAATTTTGGGATTGAGTTGGAGGAACCTTCTCAATAATGGCATAGTAGTAAAAAAAGTTTATTCCTTTGTTGTAAGGTAAAATTAGCTTTATGCAAAAATAAAACTTAGAGCCTCCACCAGCTAAATTTGCATATAAGGATAGTCTTTTCATTTATTATTATTCTATGGTGTGAAATTGCCAGCATATTCCACGTGCTGACCTACACGACTGCAACGTCTCATGTTGCAAACTTTTCCGACGAAGATTAAAGGTGCGATAGGTCGTTGTTCTACACTCAGTTTGCCGTGGAGTTGGATGGACTCATTTACCTTCAATGCTTCCGCAGTTATTTTTATTGAGATGGCCTTTGGCCATATTATTGTAATAAATACTCTTTTGAGGACCTTGATGTAATAAAGTGTGTGGTTGAACTCTGTTATAATTCCTCGAGTACTGTGTGTGTCAGCATACCGATTCAGGGATGACACTTAAGCACAGAGACTTTGATCCATTTGGGTCAGGTCGCTACAAGATGGTATCAGAGCACACGCTGACTGAGTGACTGTAGGATGCGACCACTAGGAAATGGAAAGCCATAGGAAGAAAACTCTATTTTACGACTTCCTTAAATATCCGTTGGTCTATACTCTTCTCTATTCATTTCTATCTCTTCTCCACTTCAATAAAATAGTTGTCGAACCCCATCACCAAGTTGCTCAGCCCGATGAGACCATGACCTATGAAGAGATCATTGACGAAGAAGAAGAAGCTAGAATTGACTTTGATTTGAGAAGATTTAGTTCAGACCATCACTACCAAGTTGAGTCCAACGAATGATTGCGGTAGTATGAAGAGATCATATCTCTTGTGGATATGACCTTACCTGTAGGTTTTTGCTTGTGTGGTGTGATCTGTGTGAATTGCTTGATTTGAAATTTTCTTGCTATCATAAGCATATGGGTAGTGATTTCTCTCATTAGGCCCTTATTTTATTCTAATTTCTCATCCACTCTAAACCTAACAGATGCCTCCAAGACGTGACCCGGAATTCCCACCGGAACTTACCCAGTTGATCCAGAACCAGAATGCCCTCATGCAGCTACTCATCCAGAATCAGAACCAGAACAACAACAACCCACCGCCACTACCCCCGGTCGACAACCTTACCCATTTCCTGAGGTTGAACCCACCAGTGTTCTCTAGCAGCACGGAGCCGATCGTTGCAGATGACTGGCTTCGCAAGATCGGAAGAGAGCTGACCACCGTAGGATGCACTGACGCTGAGAAGGTGCGCTTTGCCGCACATCAACTGGATGGACCAACAGCCTCGTGGTGGGAGAATTACACCACCACATTCCCCATAGCCAATGTGACTTGGGATCAGTTCCAGCAGGCGTTCCATACCGCACATGTTTCAGCCGAAGCTATGAGTTTGAAGAAGCGTGAGTTCCGCAACTTACGCCAGGGAAATCGTTCTGTTGGTGATTATGTGCAGTAATTCAGCAAGTTATCCAGGTATGCTCCCGGAGACGTGGCTGATGATGCCGCTAAGAAGGAGAAATTTCTGGAGGGACTAAACGATCATCTGGGACTTCAGTTGACTGTGGCTACCTTTAACAATTATCAAGAGTTGGTCGACAAGGCTCTCATTCTGGAAGGCAAGCAGCAGCAGGTGGAGAATCGCAAGAGGAAGTACGGACAGGGAAAGTACAACTCTGGTGTTCAGCAGAAGCCCCGCTATACCCCGTACTTGGGAAATAATGGACCAGGATCTGGCAAGTATAGTGGACACACTCACCATAACCATGGAGGACATTCACATCATGGAGGGAATGGACACAACCATAATGGCCATAGGAATGGCAATGGGAACGGAGGAAACAACAATCAGCATCAGTCCAACCCCGCTACACCGGCAAAGAAGGATCTGAGCCACATTACCTGTTTCAAGTGCGGGAAAACCGGACACTATGCCACCGATTGCCCTGAGGCCAAGAACGGGAACGGTAATGGAAGCTCTGGAGGCAAGAAGCCCAATCCCTTCACCAGAGGTCAGGTGAACCATGTCAATGTGGAGGAAGTTTATGACCAGCCTGACACCGTTGTTGGTAACTTCTTGATTAATTCATTTACACCCCTTGTTCTTTTTGACACTGGTGCATCACATTCATTCATATCAAGGGGGTTTGTAGATAAGTTTAAGTTGCCGACTGTAGCCCTTAAGTCACCTATGTTAGTGAGTTCCCCAGGAGCAGAGTATATGGCTAGTCAGGGATGTTTTCAGTTGCCATTGACCATAGGGAGACACGTTTTCCCCACAGACCTCATCATCCTAGAATCACAAGGATTGGACATAATTCTAGGCATGGACTGGCTATCCAAGTATGAAGGGAATATTGATTGTGCCAGTAAGTCGATTCTTCTCACCACCCCAGAGGGGAAACGGATCAAGTATGTGGCGAGGCATACGCCAAGGAGGACTCACGTGAATTCTCTTTCGGGAGTTGTTCAGGAGGAAGCACCAGTTGTGAAGGATTATCCCAATGTATTCCCCGAGGAATTGCCCGGCATGCCACCGGATCGGGACATAGAGTTTTTGATCGAATTGTTACCAGGCACCGGACCAATATCCAAGAGACCGTACCGGATGCCCGCAAATGATCTGGAGGAAATTAAGAAGCAGATTAAGGAATTATTGGAGAAAGGTTATATTCGACCGAGTTCATCACCTTGGGGAGCCCCAGTGCTTCTAGTTGAGAAGAAGGATGGATCCTTGAGAATGGTTGTAGATTATCGTGCGTTGAATGAGGTGACGATCAAGAACAAGTACCCTCTGCCGATGATCAATGATTTGTTTGACCAGCTACAAGGAGCAAAAGTTTTCTCAAAGATCGATCTTCGATCAGGATATCACCAGCTGAAGATTCGAGAACAGGATATACCCAAGACAGCCTTTACCACGAGATATGGGCTTTATGAGTACACGGTCATGTATTTTGGTTTGACTAACGCCCCTGCCTATTTTATGAGTATGATGAATAAGGTATTCATGGAGTTCTTGGATAAGTTTGTTGTGGTATTCATTGATGACATATTGATTTACTCGAAGAATGAAGAAGAACACAAGGAACATTTGCGCTTGGTTCTAGAGAAGCTCAGGGAACATCAATTATACGCAAAGTTCAGCAAGTGCGAATTCTGGTTGAAGGAAGTCGGATTTCTCGGACATGTTATATCAGGAGAAGGAATAGCAGTAGACCCCTCCAAGGTTGAAGCCGTCACCGAATGGAAGGCACCCACCTCAGTCGGAGAGATTCGCAGTTTTCTTGGACTCGCGGGATATTATCGGAGGTTTATTGAGAATTTCTCCAAGATCGCGAAGCCCATGACAGAGTTATTGAAGAAAGACACTAAGTTTGTTTGGACCGACGAATGTGAGGCCAGTTTCCAGGAGCTGAAGAAACGTTTGGTCACAGCCCCAGTGCTAATTCTTCCGAATATACGCAAGGATTTCCAAGTATATTGCGACGCTTCTCGTCAGGGACTTGGAGGTGTTCTTATGCAAGAAGGAAGAGTTGTTTCATATGCCTCACGTCAGCTTCGACCTCATGAGCGGAATTATGCCACACATGATTTGGAGTTAGCAGCCGTAGTGCACGCACTCAAGACCTGGAGACATTTTCTTATTGGAAATAGGTGTGATGTTTACACGGATCACAAGAGTTTGAAATACATCTTCACGCAGAAGGAGTTGAACCTCAGGCAGAGAAGATGGTTGGAGCTCATAAAGGATTATGATATGAAATTGCACTATCACCCAGGAAAGGCCAATGTTGTGGCAGATGCATTGAGCCGCAAGAGCTACGTCAATACCCTCACAGCAGGAGGATTACCTCAGGAGTTAATTGATGATCTCAGAGATCTTCGATTGGAGATAGTACCACGAGGTTTTGTTGCCGCAATGGAAATTCAATCCACTTTGTTGGGAAAGATCCGAGAAGCCCAGAAGTTAGACAAAGGTATTGCGGAGATAAAGGGAAGGATGAACCAAGGAAAGGCAGAAGGATTTCGTGAGGATGAACATGGAACCTTATGGTTTGAGCAGCGTATTTACGTGCCAAATGACCCAGAGATCAGGAAATTGATTCTTCAGGAGGCTCATGATTCGCCTTATTCAATACACCCGGGCAACACCAAGATGTATTTGGACTTGAAGGAAAGTTTCTGGTGGACAGGTATGAAGAAGGATATTGCCGAGTATGTCGCAGTATGTGACGTATGTCAGAGGGTTAAGGCAGAGCACCAGAAACCAGCAGGATTACTTCAGCCTTTGCCGATACCAGATTGGAAGTGGGACAAGCTTGGCATGGACTTCATTACAGGATTACCCAGGACCCGATCAGGCTATGATTCTATTTGGGTAGTGGTTGATCGCTTGACTAAGGTAGCTCACTTCATCCCCGTGAAAACCACATATACAAGTGCTAAGTTAGCCAAGATATACATGACCAGGATCGTATGTCTGCATGGAGTTCCGAGGACCATCGTATCAGATAGAGGAACACAATTTACCTCAAAGTTTTGGCATCAGTTACATGAAACTTTGGGTACCAGGCTGGAGTTCAGTACAGCTTTTCATCCGCAGACAGATGGGCAGACCGAGAGAGTCAATCAGATTCTGGAGGACATGTTGAGAGCTTGTGCGCTAGATTATGGATCTAGTTGGGATGATAATTTGCCATACGCAGAGTTCTCATATAACAACAGCTATCAAGCTAGTTTGAAAATGGCCCCTTTCGAAGCTTTGTACGGAAGGAGGTGCAGGACACCATTGATGTGGGATGAAGTTGGAGACCGTAAATTATTCGGACCAGATTTAATTAGAGATTCAGAGGAGAAAGTCAAGCTGATCCGCGACAGACTCAAGGTAGCCCAATCCAGACAAAAGAGTTATGCCGATACTAAGCGCAAGGAGGTAACCTATGAAGTCGGAGATAGAGCATATCTGCGTGTGTCGCCACTTCGTGGAGTTAAACGATTTGGAGTCAAAGGAAAGTTAGCACCACGGTTTTTGGGGCCATACAGAGTTTTAGAACGCATGGGTGAAGTTGCCTACAAGTTGGAATTACCAGAAGCCTTGTCAGGAGTTCATGATGTGTTTCACGTTTCCCAGTTGAAGAAGTGCCATGCGGAGATGGCCGATATTTCTTTGAGAGATACAGTGCCACTGGAGGCCATACAGTTGGATAGTGATCTGACCTATGAGGAGAAGCCCATCAAGATTCTCGAGACTTCAAGCAGGGTTACCCGCAACAAGGTCATCAAGTTTTGCAAGGTTCAGTGGAGTCATCATACTGAGGAAGAAGCCACCTGGGAACGAGAAGAAGACCTCCGACAGGACCACCCACACCTTTTTGCTAGCCAACCCGAATCTCGAGGGCGAGATTCATCTTAAGGGGGGTAGGTTTGTAACATCCCAATTTTCAATTTGGATGTTTATAATAGATCATTCATATGCATCCATGATTTATGCATTTTTGCCCCATTTGTTTTATTTGATTTTGATCCAAGGAACTTTGAGCAACTCAAGGACCAAAAGAGAGAGTTGGAAGTTTCCCTAAAAACCAATTTTGAATTTTTTCGAAGTTGGGAGTTTGGATCAAATTTGGTTTCACCAAAAAAATTCATTTCCATTATATCAAAAATAAAATAAAGAGAGAAGATAAAATGACTTCTTCAAAATCAGAAAAGAAAATATTAGAAATTGAATTTGGAACCAAAATATATTTGTTGAGTTTTATTTGCAATTTATTTTATTAGCATAGCAAAAAGTTTATTTTTGAAAACTTGCATTTTAGGCCGGATAAAAGTTCACAAGGTCATATATAAGACCATATTGCTATGTGAATTTTCTGGGAATTCTTAAACTTATTTTCATTTGTCTTTTGGTGCTTTAATGCTGCTGTAAGAAAAAACGTTTAAAAAAACGCAGCCCAGCAGGCCCATGCCCAGGCGCTATCTTCTTCTTCCTCTCAAGGTTACATAAACATGTACGCACTCAGGCACGCAGCACCCCACCTTAGCGCCCTACCCCTCCCCTCCTCTCCCTCGCTCCAAAACCGCTCTGAATCGGTTCCCCTCGCCTCCCTCTACCTTTTCTCCTTCACTGGTGTGCCTTAATTCCCCCTCTAATGGCCATTAGAAGCCCAAGTAACAGCCACCATTAACATCATAAAGTCGGCAACGCTCAGCTCATCTCCAGACCTCCCCAAGCCCTATATAAAGCACCCCTGGGAGCCCCTCTCACCCCTCGTCCGAAGCCCTCTCTTGTTGGAGTTTTTCCCCTCCCTAACCTCGCCAATTGCTCGCCGGAGTTCGTGAATTCCGGCGACCTCTTAGCGTGCGTACAGGAAGCAATCTACAACCACAACTTGTGCAAGTGGTTCAACTCATCGTCCTCTACATCGTTTCGCACGCGTCCTTCGCCGAAGCACACCGGAGCCACCTTCTTCCTCGTCTCCGGCGACAAGTCCGGCGAGCACCCAGCCAGCGAATCACAGAGCGTCATTTGTCCCTGGCCGATTTTTTTCTCTTTTTCAGGAATTTTTTCAAATTCAGATTCTTTACCAAATCTTCTTTCTTGTATATCTTTTAGTCTATAGATCCAATTTAGTTGATTCTTTTTCCTACTAATTCATAGAAATCCTATCTATCCAAAGAACCAAACGAAAAATATTTTTGAAAATTTTAAAAATTTGAATTCAAACAGATCTGAATTCAAACTTCGTTAGGCCGTATCTCGAGTTTCGTAACTCCGTTTTAGGTGATTCTTGTTGCAAATCGAACCTCGTAACGTGTACTTTCTGGTAAAACCAAAACCATTTATTTTTGTTGCTGTAAAAATTACGTTCTGTACAGAAACTTTATTTGGTTGTTTTTGGAGTTTTCCGAAGTCTTTTATTTGTTTTCTTTTTGGATCTTTGCTTGTATGCTTATGTATGTTATTGCTTGTTTACGCTAGATCATCCGGAGTGCGAAGCTTGCTACTACGAATCTTTATAGTTCAACGAATGTCAGCAAGGCAAGTTCACACTTTGATCATACTTTTCAATACCCAGTTTTTACTATGCATTAGTTTCACCCTCAAAGATTGCATCAGTAGGATTGGGAAGATGTGGTTATGCTATGTAGTTCATGTGGTAGGAACCTATGACCTTTTGACCACCCCGGGAATATTCGTTATATCATATATTGCTTAGCCATGCTCGTAGACGGGGATTGGTATGTGTGATCCATGCAAATTGTGAGAGATAATAATTTTGGGACAACATAAGGTGGCAACTTTAATACACGTCTGGGTGGATTGTTTGGGACACCTGGAGTAACCAGTGCTTGCCCAAGGGGAATCCCGGAGTACACATGTGATTACCCTAGGTCCGCCACCCAGGCTCAAAGGGATCAAAAGATATTTAATGCCTAAAAACTTCCGTGTGCAGCCACAAGCCATTATGGGCTCTGGCATAGTTGAGTAAGTTGTGTGACCTCTTTCCGTGGTATACTAGCTGATGTAGGGGAAAGTAGGTGTACCGGTCTACCCAGGGTTAAGGGGAAACGCTTCTGAAAGGCTATGTCTCGATCTTCCGATCATGGAGGTGGTCGAGTCTTGTGGGGAAAAGTGCGCAAACCTCTGCAGAGTGTACAAACTAATCATGATTAGCCGTGTCCCCGGTTATGGACAATTTGAGTGTCTAGAAGTGAATTATTGGTTGATCTCATCACTCTATTTAATGAAATTATTGGGTTACTAATAACTTGGGAATTTTGGGATTGAGTTGGAGGAACCTTCTCAATAATGGCATTTTAATTTAGTAGTAAAAAAAGTTTATTCCTTTGTTGTAAGGTAAATTTAGCTTTATGCAAAAATAAAACTTAGAGCCTTTAAACTGCCTGCTGAATCCATGAGCAGGCAAGAGACAACCTCGTTGACAGCCTCCTCAACCCAAGCTTCCATCTCCTGCTCCAGACATCGACGCTTAAAAACGCTTTTTTGTCGATTATTTATCAAGAAAGCAAAAAGGGTTATTCCCATTTGTCTCTATCTATTGGTGGGGAGGTATATGAAATGCTTGCCATCCACACCAGAATAGATAGAGTTTTCCGAAGAAACCTGCTAGTGGAGGCGGCGGGGGAAGGAAGGGGACACTGGGCGGGATCTTTCAGCAAATGTATAACTCCCCAGGAATTTCAATTGCTCAACCAATGATTTTGATTAGACACTTCTCCTTGTTGAATGAGAATGAAGGAAGAGTGCCGAACGACTAAAGCTAACAGCCAGCCCGGATCCATTCAAAGGATTTCTTTACCACTGCTCCCGATGGCCAAAGGACCGATTCTATTCCTGATAGAAGGATCATGGCGCCCCGGAAGAAACTTCGCTTTGCCACCCAGGTATAACCAAAGCCTTCCCCACCAGCTAAATTTGCATATAGGGATAGTCTTTTCATTTATTATTATTCTATGGTGTGAAATTGCCAGCATATTCCATGTGCTAACCTACATGGCTGCAATGTCTCATGTTGCAGACTTTTCCGACGAAGATTAAAGGTGCGATAGGTCGTTGTTCTACACTCAATTTGCCATGGAGTTGGATGGACTCATTTACCTTCAATGCTTCCGCAGTTATTTTTATTGAGATGGCCTTTGGCCATATTATTGTAATAAATACTCTTTTGAGGACCTTGATGTAATAAAGCGTGTGGTTGAACTTTGTTATAATTCCTCGAGTACTGTGTGTGTCAGCATACCGATCCAGGGATGACACTTAAGCACAGAGACTTCGATCCATTTGGGTCAGGTCGCTACAATACTTTATTGGATATGGTGCGATCTATGATGTCTCTTACCGATTTACCACTATCGTTTTGGGGTTATGCATTAGAGACAACTCCATTCACTTTAAATAGGGCACCGTATAAACTGTGGTTTTGCAAGAAACCTAAGCTGTCGTTTCTTAAAGTTTGGGGTTGTGATGCTTATGTGAAAAAGCTTCAGCCTGATAAACTCGAACCCAAATCGGAGAAGTGCGTCTTCATAGGATACACAAAAGGGACTGTTGGGTACACCTTCTATCACAGATCCGAAGGCAAGATATTTGTTGCTAAGAATGGATCCTTTTCAGAGAAGGAGTTTTCTCTCGAAAGAAGTGAGTGGGAGGATAGTAGAACTTGATGAGGTAATTGTACCTTCTCTTGAATTAGAAAGTAGTTCATCACAGAAATCAGTTCCAGTGATGCCTACACCAGTTAGTGAGGAAGCTAATGATGATGATCAAGAAACTTTAGATCAAGTTACTACCGAACTTCGTTGGTCAACCATAGCACGTTCCGCACCAGAGTGGTATGATAATGTTGTTCTCGAAGTCATGTTACTAGACCATGACAAACCTACGAACTATGAGGAAGCGATGATGAGCCCAGATTCCGCAAAATGGCTTGAGGCCATGAAATCTGAGATGGGATCCATGTATGAGAACAAAGTATGGACTTTGGTGGACTTGTCCGATGATCGGCAAACCATAGAAAATAAACGGATCTTCAAGAGGAAGACGGATGTTGATGGTAGTGTTACTATCTACAAAGCTCGACTTGTCGCAAAAGGTTTTCGACAAGTTCAAGGAGTTGACTACGATGAGACCTTCTCACCAGTAGCAATGCTTAAGTCTGTCCGAATCATGTTAGCAATTGACGCATTTTATGATTATGAAATCTGGCAAATGGATGTCAAAACTGCATTCCTTAATGGATTTCTTAGAGAAGAGTTGTATATGATGCAACCAGAAGGTCTTGTCAATCCTAAAGGTGCTAACAAAATGTGCAAGCTCCAGCGATCCATCTATGAACTAGTGCAAACATCTCGGAGTTGGAATATACGCTTTGATGAACTGATGAAAGCATATAGTTTTATATAGACTTGCGGTGAAGCCTGTATTTACAAGAAAGTGAGTGGGAGCATCACAACCTTCCTGATAAGTATATGTGAATGCCATATTGTTGATCGGAAATGATGTAGAATTTTCTGGAAAGCATAAAGGAGTGTTTGAAAGAAGTTTTTCAAAGAAAGACCTCAGTGAAGTAACTTACATATTGGGCATCAAGATCTATAAAGACAGATCAAGACGCTTGGTAAGACTTTTGATGAGTACATACCTTGATAAGATTTTGAAGGAGTTCAAAATGGAACATTCAAAGAAGGAGTTCTTGCCTGTATTGCAAGGTGTAAAGTTGAGTAAAACTCAAAACCCGACCATTACAGAAAATAGAATGAGAATGAAAGTCATTCCCTATGCCCCAGCCATAGGTTCTATAAAGTATGCTATGCTGTGTACCAGACCTATTGTGTACCTTATCATAAGTTTGGCAAGGGGATACGATAGTGATTCAGGAGTGGATCACTAGACAGCGGTCAAAGTTATCGTTAGTTACCTAAGAGGACTAAGGAAATGTTTCTTGGTTATGGAGGTGATAAAGAGTTCGTCGTAAAGAGTTATGTCGATGCAAGCTTTGACACTGATCCAGATGACTCTGAGTCTCAATCTGGATACACATTGAAAGTGGAAGCAATTAGCTAGAGTAGCTCCGTGCAGAGCATTGTAGACATAGAAAAATTGCAAAATACATACGAATTTGAATGTGGCAGACCCGTTGACTAAACTTCTCTCACAAGCAAAACATGATCACACCTTAGTACTCTTTGGGTGTTAATCACATGGCGATGTGAACTAGATTATTGACTTGGGTGTTAGTCACATGGCGATGTGAACTATGGGTGTTAATCACATGGTGATGTGAACTATCGGTGTTAAATCACATGGCGATGTGAACTAGATTATTGACTCTAGTGCAAGTGGGAGACGGAAGGAAATATGCCCTAGAGGCAATAATAAAGTTGTTATTTATATTTCCTTATATCATGATAAATATCTATTATTCATGCTAGAATTGTATTAACCGGAAACTTGATACATGTGTGAATACATAGACAAAACACCGTGTCCCTAGTATGCCTCTACTTGACTAGCTGTTAATCAAAGATGGTTAAATTTCCTAACCATGGGCATGTGTTGTAATTTGATGAACGGGATCACATCATTAGGAAAATGATGTGATGGACAAGACCCATCCGTTAGCTTAGCATGATGATCGTTAAGTTTTATGCTATTGCTTTCTTCATGACTTATACATATTCCTTTGACTATGAGATTATGCAACTCCCGAATGTCACAACGTAAATAGGTGATTATAAAGATGCTCTACAGGTATGTCCGAAGTTGTTTGTTGGTTTGGCATAGATCGAGATTAGGATTTGTCACTCCGAGTATCGGAGAGGTATCTCTGGGCCCTCTCGGTAATGCACATCATAATAAGCCTTGCAAGCAATGTGACTAATGAGTTAGTTATGGGATGATGCATTACGGAACGAGTAAAGAGACTTGCCGGTAACGATATTGAACTAGGTATGAAGATACCGACGATCGAATCTCGGGCAAGTAACATACCGATGACAAAGGGAATAACGTATGTTGTTATTGCGGTTTGACCGATAAAGATCTTCGTAGAATATGTAGGAACCAATATGAGCATCCAGGTTCTGCTATTGGTTATTGACCGGAGATGTGTCTTGGTCATGTCTACATAATTCTCGAACCCGTAGGGTCCGCACGCTTAACGTTCGATGACGATTTGTATTATGAGTTATGTGTTTTGGTGACCGAAGTTTGTTCGGAGTCCCGGATGAGATCACGGATATGACGAGGAGTCTCGAAATGGTCGAGAGATAAATATTGATATATTGGAAGGTAGTATTCGGACACCGGAAGGGTTCCGGAGTGTATCGGGTACATACTGGAATACCAGAGGGGTTACCGAAACCCCCCGGGAAAAGATATGGGCCATATGGGCCATAGGAGGGAGGCTAACCAGCCACAAGGGGCTGGCATGCCTCCCACAAGGGAGGAGGCCTAATTGGATTAGGTAAGGGGGCGGCGCCCCCCTTTCCTTCTCCTACTCCCTCTCCTTTCCCCCTCCGGAAAAAGGAAAAAAGGGGGGCGAATCCTACTAGGACTGGAGTCCTAGTAGGACTCCCCTCTCCTTGGCGCGCCCCTGGTGGCTGGCCTCCTCCCATCCTCCTTTATATACGGAGGCACCACAAGGCACATCAGTTATTCTCTTAGCCGTGTGCGGTGCCCCCCTCCACAGTTTATGCCTCCGGTTATAGCGTCGTAGTGCTTAGGCGAAGCCTTGCGCGGATCACATCACCAACACCATCATCATGCTGCCGTGCTGACGGAACTCTCCCTCGACCCTCTACTGGATTAAGAGTTCGAGGTACGTCATCGTGCTGAACGTGTGCTGAACACGGAGGTGCCGCACGTTCGGTACTTGGATCGGTTGGATCGTGAAGACATTCGACTACATTAACCACGTTAACATAATGCTTCTGCTTTCGGTCTACGAGGGTATGTGGACACACTCTCCCCTTCTCATTACTATGCATCTCCTAGATAGATCTTGCGTGATCGTAGGAATTTTTTTAAAATTGCATGCTACGTTCCCCAACAAGAACTTTTGTGCACAAGGAGAGAACAGATGTGCAAGATATTTGTTTTCAGTTATTTAGCTCAGACAGTTTACTTCTGAATCCTAAATTTAGCCATCATATGTGAGAAGAATTCAAAGTGGCGGGAGCGCAGGCGATCCTGTCGGGTCGAAAGCATGTACGATAATTGATCAGCAGAGAAATAATCCTCATGGGTGATTCCTACCCTGCTTCTCTGTAACGGTATATACACGAAGCGCTTGGCACACGCAAGAGGGAAATCGTGGTGGATGATTCTTCTGAACTTTTGATTTCCAATTCCATCAATCTCTGAACTCTTAGTCTGCGCACGACCTACCAATCAACCGAAAGAACAAGAAGCGAAAGAAAGTGGCACGGAGCGGCGGCGGGGGTACCTGCGGATCGGCGCCGGGGAAGACGGACTGGAGTGCCTCGATGGGGTCGAACTCCATGTTGATGCCGAGGTCGGCTACCGCGGCCGCAGCGGCGGACGGCGAGCACCGGCCCCGCTTCGCCTGCAGCACCTCGAAGGGGTCCTCCAGGAAGGCCGCCGCCCCGCGCTTCTGGGTACCCTCGACCTCCGCCGCCATGGCCCGGCGAGAAAGGGGCCGGGGCTTGGATGGCGACGAGCTTGGCACGCGCTCCTCTGCTAGGTGCCCCTGCCCTCGATGGTTTGCGGTGCGGCAAGGCGAGCTGTGTGGTCGGTGGATGCTGCTGCTCCTCTGCTAGGTGCGGCGAGCTGCTGGACGATCTCAGGCACCCACCTTTAAGCGGGCTGCTGCTGCTCCACCGACGTGGAGGCTCTACGGCGGCTCCCCCGGACGGATCTGGCACTCTCTCCGTCAGATCAGATTGGGGAGGGGAGCTACTAGCCTTGGACGGAAGGAGGAGGGGGGTCGAGACCTACAGCCAGGCGCGTGGTCACCGCCCATGGTCGTTGGGGGAGGGGTGGCAACGACCGGCTAGGCAGGGTATCCATACCTGGACTCTTATGGTTGACAGCGGCGGCGATCCGGACAAACGGCGGGGGTGGCGATCCGGAGAGGGGATCGATCGAGAGACGGTGTCGGGGCGGCGGCGAGGGGATTAACAGACGTGCGGGTGGGGGGTTGGGGGCGAGGGGATCGTGCGAGGGGTGGTGTGGGGTGGGGTGGGGTGTAGGGACGAAAAAAACCAGACGAAAAAACCCGAACGAAAGTGGGGGACGAAAATAAACCGTGAATACTGTTCAACCAATTCATCCATTAGGAATAGAGATCATCCTCTGTCCAATCTTGCCCTGACTGTGTACGGACTGTCGAATACTTCAAACAATGAGCAATTTGAAGTTCAGAAATATGACAAATATCTGAAAATGGATTCATTTTTGTTGAAATAACATTGTGTAGAGTGGAAATGCAGAACTATACGTTCCTATTTGAACAACTGGTATTGAATATATGGTCAACCTTCTTAGAAAAACTACAAAGTCTAAACATTATTGTGTGATACATATGGAAATTTGTGATGTCTATATTTCTGAAATATATTTACTTTAGAAAAAGTTTTAAACATGCCATTGCATTATTTTTCATATTTTTGGCCAAGACGCTCCGCGGGGCGATGGCACATGGTCGGCAAGGCAGCGTTCTACAGCGCACCAGCCCGCAACGAAGGCGGCGCCCACGGCGCAGCCGTGGCGTTCGGTGGGCACCGCGGGGGCAGTGCTACCGGTCGCCGGCACGGCCCTGCAGCTGCTTCCCCAGACGGCAGTGCCCATGGCTGTGGCCCATTGGCCCCCGGCCGGGTTCCCTGCGGAGGCGTGCGGGTGGCGGCCTCTGACTTGAAGTCTTCTTGAGATTTGTACGCCGATTGCTTGGTCGTCGCTTTGTGTTGTCACTACGTGTACTAAAGATTAGTTATTTCGCTTTGACTTGGAGTGAGGTGCAGTGGGTTCAGGTTGCTGCTGCTGAATTTTTTGTATGTGATGTTCTAATGATTGTGTATCTGACCAAACGTAGTTGCGCTTTTGACAATGTATTGGCCTTCCTTTGCTGCACCGAAGTTAGTGAATTGTTCACCATGCTTGACTTTGTTCTAAGCAGGGAAATTTGTGGTGATTTGTAATCAAACTTGCAAAGAACATCCTTACTTCTGATTATGTTTGAAGAGGTATGATGGATGGTTGATCTGAGACCTACTGTTTGATGTTTGTTTGCCTTTGCTTTCTAACCAGTGAGGGCTGAAGTGACTGAATCTGGAAGTGCTTTAGCGATTGATGCTCTGTCCCAAGTTAAGCATATTCTACTTCCGGTCACTAACCGCAACCCTTACTTTTCAGTTATAATTCCTTGAGGTACCTTTGTGATGCCTTTATTTGTCCATGTCATTATTGTTCCTGCCATACGGAATTTTGAGTTTGAGTATTTATTTCATATTTGGTCAGCTTTCTTATTAAATGATAGCCCTTTGTGCTCCAGTTGAGTTGATTAAATCTTTTTCAGATCACCACAGTTGATGAAGCAAAAGAATTCTACCCTCTATTTAGCTTGGGGCAAATATTGCCCTTATCTTTTCTAGGCGTACTGTGAAGTACTCTCTCCGTCCTATAATATAAGAACGTTTTTGACACTCTTATATTTTGGGACAGAGGGAGTATTTCTCAAATTTGCGGAGGACAATGGGTCCAAGAGTTGATGGTTGGGAAGTATCTTTGAAAGGAATGATGGGCATAGTGGTACTTTTTGGGCTTGTCATTACTTCCATGTATTGGGGAGTGAACAAGCTTGTGTTGAATGATCCTTCTCTTCCAAAATCTGACCACAAGAAGAAAAAGGTCACTAGAATACTTGAATGTGCTTCCTAGACGCGAGCAGTCTTAGAAGATCGGTGTATATGTACTTATTTCTGACGTCCAAATTTCATCGTACAAAAAGTAATACCCAGTGTAATCTTATTTCTGACGTTTGTAAAAATTAAATTAAAAAATGTTGCATAATGGCACGTGGAGCAGGTTACATTTTATTTTTTGCCCGATGCAACGCACAGGCATTTGTACTAGTAAAAATAAAAACCAGAACAAAACAACAGAAAACCAGAAAAGGCAGTCAAAAACTGGAAGCAAAAACAAAAGAAGAAAAAAAGAAAACTCCGCAAGAAACAAGGAAATAGCGGCGAACAAATCCGTACGTGGGCCGGCCCACAGAGTGACTCGCTTCAGCGAAGCCTTGACTGAGCGAGCACACCCCTGCGCCGAGCTGGGCCGGCCCCCTATTCTCTTCCGTTTTCCGTTTTAGACTGAGCGAGCAGGAGGTTTCGAGGGAGCTCCTAATCAGCGCCTTCAGCGCCGGTTGGGAGAAGTGGCGCCCGCTATAGCGCCAAGTGGGCCGGCCCACGAAGGGGCACCACACAAAATGGTTATGAAAAATGCGCGAAAAATTACAGACCCGTGATGGGATCGAACCCGCGACCTACACTAGGTACAAGTTACTGCCTAACCACTAGGATACATACTTGCAAATGACAAAATCCATCGCTCAATCTTTAACAACTATCGTAGCTGTTCATACATGATTTTCTTAAAAAAAAAAGAAACTTCATATATCTATACTACTATTAAACAAGCAAACATATTTATCGCTAAGTGCACCTAGACTAGACTACACATAACAAAACAGAAGGATTACAGCCTCCCGATCAGATCACGTAATTTTATCTAACCTAACGGTCAAGATTACACTAACCCCACATCTAAAACTGCGTTTAGCAATTTTTTTGGGCGGACGAAAACTCTGCCAATCTCACGTCCGCAAGCGTAGCAACAAGCGATCCCACGACGCGTAATTAGCGCTAACAACCCGTGTGATGAGAGACCAGAGGACATCTGCTCGGAGACCCATGCCCTTGTGCGATGGAGAACTTCGCGATGCATCGGCCGACGGCTGCTCCGGTCGCCGGCCCTACTCCCGAGGGCGCCGTGCGCCGAGAGGTCAAGGGAGTGGCCCATAGATGCCGTCCTCCTCTGCTTGGTGGCCTCCATGGATGCGGGAGACCATGTCGCCAGATCCGTCGCTGGCCGACCGAAGGGTCCCCCGAGGGCGGCCAATGGACGGAGCCTCGCCACCTACCTCCAACAGATGTCCGGCACCCCATTGCTACTGGCACGTCGTCCCAACCAACGTCGCTGTCAGCCTCACGGGATTCAGAGGAGGTGCCTGTTCTGTTTGGGTGTTTTCCCCGTGTGGTACTGGTTGGGATTCAGAGGAGGTGCGGTGGGGGGCATTTTCTCCTATAGGTGAACACTCTGATCCCTTTTTATTGTACCAGGCATGGCGGATTCTGCTCCTGCAGTCGAGTTTTTGCTACCCTTCATTTCCTTTAGCCAGATCAGTGTGGTTCTAAACTTTGTATACACTTTTGGATTTGTGAGAAAAACGAGATGGTGGTTCGATTTCCTCCCGGCCTGTACACCCGCACACACTTTCAGTAGGTGAGTGTCCTTTCCCTTGTACACGTGTGATAATTTGTTATTTGCTGATTAAGATTCAAGAGGCAGTACATTCTTGAATATTGGAGCTTGTGTTAACTGGTCCAGATTAAACCTAAGAAACGCAATTTTCTTTTTGGTTCGGTGTGACAATTTAGTTCTATTATTGATAGCCTGCACATTCATTGAATTATTAAGTTTCAGTTTTGGGTGCATGTCTTCAGTAGAACAATAAACTGATTTCGTGTGCTACGATAAACACTGATTGCTACTTGCTCATGGCGACTATGTGCAGGAAGATGATCCCGGTGTAGGAGGACCCGACGACTGACGTGAAGTCGGGGTGGAAGAAGGGCATGAAGGACACCTTCCTAAAAGGAATGATCTGATTTTTCCGGTATATAATTATGTATTTTAAAAAATTACTGGGGTGTACTTTTTATATTATGACTACAATCTTTGAAATTATATTTATATATACCATTTTATTTGAAAATAAGTTATAAATTAAAATTTCTGAATAGATTGGATGATGTTTCATGTGTTTGAATTGCATTTTAGGTCAAATAAGTCTGCTAGGTTAGAGGAGCTATGACAAAAGTTGTTCAAAAACCGAATGAACTTTTTCTTCGTTCAGTAATGGAGATTTATCATGTATTAGAATGTGTCAACTTCTGCAAGTTTGTGTTCTCCTATCGATAGCTCTATTTCCGTCAGGTATCTCACTCTGTTTGTGGTCTTTTTTTTCGGTTCATGAATACAAAATGAGCGTGAAGAGGTGAAGATACTGGCGTGAAGGAACCATGAGATGAGAACATGCTGAGAACAGTTCTATTGATGAACAATTGACCACTGTAATTATATACTAATGCAGCTGTTGCAAGCTTTCTTTTTTATTTAAAATCTTTATTGTGACAACCTCTAAGATTTTCAGCCATCTCTTTATAGGTACTATAGGGAACTAATTTCGAAGTTACTGGTGTTGTCCCTTTTACTTTTCTGCTCATACATTGTTGCTAATTTGGAGTAAGTACATGAAATCTACTGACTCTGAGGTCTTTATTATGTAGTCCAGTTTCTTCATGCTTGCATTTGTCCATGTTTCTCTTCTATTTCCATCATTGAGAAGTTAAGATGTTGGTTTGGACGATATTCTGATGTTGTTAGTTACAGTAGGATATTCTGATATTTGTTGATCGTTTCCAGGCTAAGGTTCACTAGAAAATATATATTGGAACTACCAGCTATCATGCTAGACGATGATAATGGTTTACTCCTTTTGATGCGAGATGAGCTAATCAGGGTGCTTGATCTACAAGGTTAAGATGCTAGATGATTAAAAAGATTCTTTTGAACATAAAAGTACCCCAGAGTTTCTCTCCTCACAACTAGAACAGACACATTACCAAAAATTTATTCAATTCGATTTCAGTTTGTTAGTGATATTATTGTTTGTACTTTTTTTGCCCGTGATGATTAGCGCCAATTTACGAGTTTTGTATTTAATTTTGTGATATTATTCCCAGTCACCACAAGTTTGGTCTGGCAAATTGACTTTGCTTGTTTTTTGTTCAATCATCTCTTTACCTAATGCAGATTATAGATATATTATGTTTCATCTTCACATCGATTGCCAAGTCGACTGATGCGTATTCTTGTCGGGTCTGGACCAAACTGAATGCAGATGTTAAGGTTGATGATACTACAGCGTCTCGATCATTGCCATTCAAGCATGTTTTTAAAGAGGAAAAAGAATCATGCAAAGCCTAAATATGACATGGTTACGGAGGTGTAATGGTCAGCCATGAGTTCGTGGCTGCAATGCGGTGTTTCCTTACTGCCAGGGGTGCCCATGGTCACAGATAAACTGAAATAACAGTAAGTGACACACTATATGTCTATATACTGTGCTCTCTATTGTGTATGTAAAAACTAAAAAGTGCTATTCAGCTGAATGATAAGATGTGTCTTGTAGAGACGTGCGTGCACGTGCAAGGCTACTAGTTTCGGAAAAAGTTCAGGAACATGCAAAAAACGTTGCCCTATTCAAGAAAAGTTCAGTGATTTTGTAAAAGTTCATCAATTTTAAAAAATAATTCACATAGAATTGAAAAATGTTCATCAAAATTTGAAAAAAGTTCATTGATTTTGAAAACAGTTCATCAGATTTGAAAAAAAGATCATTGATTTTTGAAAATAGTTCATCAAATTTGAAAAAAAGTTCAGCAAATTTTGAAAAAAGATCATCAGATTTGAAAAAAGTTAATTGAATTTTGAAAAAAAGTTCATCGATTTTGAAAACAGTTCATCAGATTCGAAAAAAGTTATCAGATTTGAATAAAAGTTCATCGAATGTGAAAAAAAGTTCACAAATCTGAAAAAAGTTCATCGATTTGAAAAAAGTTCATCGAACTCGGAAGAACAAAAAGGAAAAAACAGAAAACGAAAAAGGAAAACAGAAAAGGGTAAAAAGGAAAAAAAGGTAAAACAGAAAAAGGTAAAAAGGAAAAAGGTAAAACAGAAAAAAATAAAAAGGAAAAAGCTAAAAGAACTTAAAAGTTCATTCTAAACAAATCAGGTGTGTTGGCCTGCTGGTTACACCCGCGGTACTACATGCGCGAGGTCCCTGGTTCGAATCGCGCGAGCGCTTCAGGCTCCGGTTCGCAAGCGGGCGCATATGCGCCAAATAGGAAATCCCAGGTTTCGAACCTGCGAGACATCCTCATGCAAGCTAAGCTACAATAGCCAACTAGACCAATACCACCGATGCGGTTATCTGCAACCTTTTGGTTCCTTTGTTCCCCCCTTTTTTTTTCCTTTTTTTAATTCAACGAAACAAGTTTATCGAATTTCATGCACTTTTTTCAAATCCGACAACTTTTCTACAAAATCGATGATTATTATTTTTAATTCGGTGACCTTTTTCCAAATCTGATGAAGCTTTTTTTAAGTTTGCGTACTTTTTTGAAAGCCGATGAACCTTTTTCAAAATTGATGAACTTTGTTAAAAAAAATTATAAACCATTTAAAAATATTGATGAACTTTTCTTCAAAAGGATGAACCTTTTTTTAATTCGTGAACTATTTTGAAGTTTGTGAACTTTCTTTGAAAATTCGTGAACAGTTTTAGTTCATTATTATTTTTGGATTTTTTACCAAAGGTCAACCGTTGACTGGCCTACGGTGGACCGGATCGCGATCAAAATGAACGAGGTGACGTGCACCGTGATCAAAACAAACAAGGCGTGCAGGACGAGCGTACATGGCGACCTGGGCCGGCCCAGTTCGCGGGGCGCGTGGGCGCCAAGCTGGCGCTGAAGGCACCCTATAGGGGAGGCAATCCCTATTTGACGTGCGCATGCGGCAAACTGGCAATCCCTGTTTTCTTTCTTTTTTCTTTTGTTTCCTTTTTTGCTTTGTGTTTTAGTTTTCGTTTCTTTCCTTTTTATTTTATTTCATTTTCTCACTTTTCGTTCTTATTTTTGTATTTGCTTCAACAAAATGTTTCGAAATCCCAAATTTTGTTCATGTTTTATAGTTTTGTTCACAATTCCAAAATTGGTCAGCGTATATTACAAAAATGTTTAACGTATATTTAAATATTGTTCAGCGTATATCACAAAAATGTTCAATGTATAGTTAAAGTTGTTCAGCGTAGATCATAAAAATGTTCAATGTATATTTTGAATTTGTTCTGTGTATAGCACAAAAAATGTTCAATGTTTATTTAAATATTGTTCAGCATATTTTTTCACAAAATGTTTAATGTGTAGTTAAAATCTGTTCATCATGCATTAAAAAAATGTTCAAAATATAGTTTAGAATATTCAATGGTCGAAATTTCAAAAAACAAAATCTAGCGCCGCATTTAGTTCTTAAATGTTCGCGCGGCCAAGTAATCACGGACGTTCACTAGCGCGAATGGCAAAGAGCAGTTGTTGTCCATCGTCGGTTCTGGAGATCGAGCGTCTTTTTTGTGGGATTTTTAATAGCTAGTCTGTATGAGGCAACGAGTGGGCTGGTCCATTAAGAAACTACGCTGTGCGAAAGCTCGTCTGTTTGACGCACGCAGGCGTTGAACAGGAGCTCCCGGCTTCCGCTGGGGGACTTCCCAAATGGCGCCGTACGCGCCGGCAGCCACCGGAGCGCGCACCCTCCCCCTCCCACCGCGCGCACTCATGGGCCAGCCCATGTGCGGGGCGTGGAGCACCTTGTCTTTTTTGTTTTCATCTTTTTATTTTTTTAAATAATTTGGGATACCAAAAAAAGTTGCTAAATTGTTGAATTGTTCGTGATTTCAAAATTGTTCAGGAAATGATAAAGGCTCACGGATTCAAAAAACTGTTCACAATTTCAAAAATAATGTCGGCTATTCATTTTTTTAACAATTTAAAAAGTGTTCATGAATTTCTAGGAAAATATTCACAATATTAAAGAATGTTAGAGAATTTTGAAACATGGTCACTAAATTCAGAAAATTTCAAAAAAAATCAGGTTTTCCAGAAAATATACATAATTTCTAGGAATTGTCAGCAGCTGGCCCAAGGTGACCTACTGGGAAATGAAAAAACAATTGGTTCAATCGAGTACTTATATTGTTATGTTTACCTGGAATGCCATAAGCCTGCTCTTAAGGAACAACTCAAATCACTGCTGACGCGGGACTTGCTTTCGCACGGGGAGTTGGATAAATTACCCTCTTGTGGGTATGGCGATAGATAGCAATAGCAACGGATTGATTATGGTTGTGAATATGAAAAAATTTCATGATTCAGAAAAATGTTCACGAATTAAAAAAATGTCTAGGTTTTCAAAAAAAAAATGTTCATGATTTCCAGAAATGTTCATGATTTTGAAAAGATGTTCACTTTTTCCAAACTGTTCACGAATTTCCCATGACATTTCCACAATTCAAAAAGAAATATTCGCGGATTTGTAAAAAAATGTTCGGCAGTTTAAAAAATGTACACAATTTGAGAAAAAATGTTCGCAAATTTGGAACATGGCCAAAAAAGAAGAAATAGGAAAGTTGGAAAAAAGAAAAACAGAACATTAAAAGATTTTCGCTAATTAAAAAAGAATAAAATAGAAAATAGAAAAAGGAAAAGAAAGAAATCTTCATCAAATTCAGAAAATTTCAAAAAAAGTTCACATTTTCCAGAAAATATACATAATTTCTAGGAATCTTCGTGAATATGAAAAATGTTAATGATTCAGAAAAATGGTCATGAATTTAAAAAATGTCTAGGATTAAGAAAAAATGTTCATGATTTTGAAAAGTTGCTCACTTTTTCCAAAAATGTTCACGAGTTTCTAAAAATTGTTCATCAATTCAAAAAAAATCGGCAATTTGGAAAATGTTCCACTTTTGAAAAATGTTGATAATTTGAGAAAAAAATGTTTGTAAATTTGAAAACTGGCCGAAAAAGAAGAAATAGGAAAGGAGGAAAAGAAGAAGAACAGAACATTAAAAGATTTTCGCAAAATAAAAAAGAATAAAAAGAAAACAGAAATGCAGAAAAAGGGAAGAAAAAAGAAAAGGAAAAAAAGAAAGAAAACCAGAAAAACCCGGTTCAGCGAAGGTGATAGAACCTTCCCAAAACCAGTTGGGGGTGAAACCCCGAAATGGGCCGGCTCATTGAAACAGCAATGCGGATACGTCGCTTCGCAGCGACCTACGCGCTATATAGGAGCTGCGTTCCGCTGGTTGCAGTTTTTTTGAGACAACATCGCGAAACTTTATTAATTCGTCACAATATTTACATGGACGGATGGTAAATTCCCGGGGTGTCCTAACCAAACATGGCGGCCACCACCGAGAGATAAAGCATGCTTCGCTATGTTATGAGCTTCATAATTAGAGTTCCTAAACTCATGACTAAAATTGCAAAACTCAAAAGCTAAAGAGTGATCTAGTATTTCATGTACAATTGCACCATAGCTTGCCAAATTATCCTTCTGTAAACTTTGAACCACCAGTTTGCAATCCGACGCAACTTGAATTCGTCTGAGGTATAGATCATCTGCCAATGCAAGAGATTCTCTGATAGCTAGGGCTTCAAGAGTCGGAGGGTCCACAATGTTTGGAAAGCAAAGGGACGAGGCTCCCAAGAAAGATCCGTCTTGATCCCTGCAAATCACGCCAATTGATCCATAGCCTTGCCTGGAAACAGCTGCATCAACATTAATTTTGGCGTTGCCAGTCGTCGGTGCCATCCATCTCGTAGGTCTCAATACTATAGGTGCAGACTGCATTGTTGTTTTTGCGCTAATGATCCGCAGCTCGCCCAAATAGCTCGATATGAAGTTGTTAACGGAGTGAGGAGATTGAAAAATATCCTTGTAAATGGCTTTCCTCCTTACTCTCCAAAGTGTCCATAAGGTAACCACTAGGCGATCAAACACATCCTGGTTTAATGTTTCATGCAAAGCAAACAGCCACTCCTTTGGGGTATCCTCTGCTCGATCAAGCATATGTTCCACCAGTTCATCGGGTGCCAAGGCCCAAACACTCGCCGCCATCGGGCATGAAATTAGCGCGTGCTTCCAAGTATCAACTGATCTGCAGAACAAGCATGTATCCTTTGTCGCCATGTGGTGGTGTTTCAGAACCGTTCCCGTCAGCATAGATTGTCGGGCTAACCTCCACACAAACATTTTGAGCTCTGAGGGAACTTTAAGATGCCATATCATAGCCCACTTGCTAGTTTTGCTGTGTTCATAAGATGTTCCCCCCTCCTCGTTCAGCCATGCCTCTCTACTATGCTTCGTGCGAAGTATCATGCGATAAGCCGATCTCACAGAGAAACCTCCTTGGGTTTCCTCATGACATGCCCAAAAGTCAGCTACTCTTCGCGTACACAGCCGGATTTTGAGAATAGCTTTTGCGTCAAAGTGAGTGAATACTGCCCGAACCAGGCCCTCGTTCCAGCTCGCTGATGAAACTTCAATGAGTTCTGCCACTCTGTCAGGAGGGTTCGGTAGAAGAGAGGTGATCGGGCGTTTGAAGCTATCCCTTGGGATCCAGTTGTGATGCCATATACTCGTGGTTTCTCCATCTGTAATTCTGCGTATGAGCCCTTGAGCCAAGATGTCACCACCGTCCAAGATTGCCCGCCATATTTGGGACGGATGAGCTCCCAATTCGGCCTGCAGCAAGGAACGGTCCCCTGGTTGCAGTTAATTCTGTAAACCGGCGCACACCCCGCCTTGGCTCTGGGTTGGCCCATTTATGTTTTTGTTTTCTGTTTGAAATTTTCAAAAAGATGAAGTTGGAGTCCAGGCGATTGATTGCTGATTTTAATAATATATATATAAACATTGTCCAAATTTGATGGATTTTTTTCAAAAATCAAAGGTTTTTTTTATGATAAGGTGATCTTTTTTTTAAAATCAATGAACTTTTCAAATAAGACAAACTTTTTTTTCAAATTCAATGAACTTTTTCTGAATTTGATAAACTATTTTTCAAATTTGATGAAAAAATCAAAATCAATGAACTTTCCTTTAGAATTGATGTTTTTTTTCAAATTTGATGAACTTTTTTCAAATTCAATGCTTTTTAAAAAAATTTCATGAACTTTTTTATAATTTGTGATGTTTTTTAAAATCTGTAAACATTCAAATTTTGTTCACATTTATTTTAGAAAAGAAATCACGTTTTTCTAAAGCACGACCACAGTTTTGTTCCTAAATTATTCACGCTACACTATTTCACTAAGGCCTAGTAGCTAGCCAACCACGGACTGGTTTTTACGGAATCGATGGCTGGTTTTGATTGGATGGAATTAAAGTGAGGGGTCCACCCCCACTGAAAATCAAAGGGAGAGAAGATTAGTATGAAAACAGTCCTAAAACTCTGTAAAACTAGATGATTCTCCGCGCGTTGCTGCGTAACATTTTATAAAAATCAATTGAGTAGCAGTCTACATAGAGGTTACATGAAAGAATAATATCACATATGTCCCTCAGACCCTCACCAAGTGCCAGGCAACCGGTAGCATGCTTAAAACGACTTATGCTCCTATATGTAGGAGAAACAAAGTGAACATAGCCAATCAATTCATCCATGATTATACGGTGAAAAAATGATATATTTGCTCGCTTGAATTATAAAGCTAAACAATGGATGAAACAAAATGTACATGTATGTAGTCAAATGATTGAACAACGAAGGCACACATGACTGTTTTATGCGTGTATGGGTGCCAGCAGCCCCATTTGAGCTACCCGCAGGGAATTGTCCCGTCGGATACTTGTCTATTAATGGGACCAGCAACAATACTATGCAGCAAGAACCACCGGATCATCTTAGATCCTTGCCATCAAAGGAAAATCGCCCAGCACTTGGAACAGGTGGGCTCTGACCAAATCTGAAAATAAGTTTGCCATCCAGGACATATATGGTATCACAATTGTCGACTATAATATGTAACAAATAGAAGCCATCAGAATCACATTCCCATGCTCTCTAAATAAGTACGCATACTAACAGAAGGTGCATATGAGAAATCAGTGCAAAAATAAGCTTGTGCTCTCTAAATAATTATGGAGACTAATAGAATGTGCATCTGATAACTCTAGCAAAAATAAAATTCAGATATGGGAGCTTCTGTGCCAATGCGAGCAGCAAGACTCTTACGCATCATCGGGAAACTACTTTTGCCAGGCCGGACGTCTAGCTTCTTTGCAGCAGGAGCGGAACCTAGCAAAAAAGAGGAGATTAATTCGCAAAAAAGGGAAAAAATAAAGAAGCCGATGTGTATCCTGCAGATAACTAATTTGGCAGCATATGTATAGTGCAGAGAAATAAACACAAATAATGTATGGATAGTGCACAAACTGATGATTTTCTTCTTCTAAACAACAAGCATTTCTACCTATTTATTATTTATAGGCATAAGACGTTAAGTTTATTTTTAATTTATTCAAAGAACAGAGGTTGATTAGGACAATTTGATTGTCATGCTTGGACTCGAGGAGCATATGAAAATAAACCTAAATTCAAACGCAAAGAGGTGCTTGTCGAATCAAATTTTAGGTGCGTAGCTAATCATATTCTGAATATTTTGCTTTTTGAATAACAGTGATAATTCTTACTACCAATTGCATATACCAATAATTTTGTAGCGCAGGTTGAGAGTGAATGACATGGTTATGACCCTGCATCACGTGTTGAGATGTCAGTCAAGACTCAAGACTCAGGAGTCATGTTCTCAAGCATTTTTTACTAAAGCTGAAAAATATAGAGGTACTAATTCTAGGTATGGGAGAGTCATGTTCTTCAGCAAGGCTATATTTTTACTTCCGAACGTTTCCATTCGTTAGGATCTATCCTCCCAATATTGTTCAAGTCTGCCTCCTTGAATGTCTGTTGGAATGTAATTTTAGCATAAACATATGGATAGCTTTAATGCTTCTTGCGCAGCAACATTTGATCTGGATGTGTACCTGATCCACAATCCGTTTAACAGCATTATCAGAAAGATGTAGGCCTGATTCATTCAAGATTGACATACCCGGACTATCAAACTGTAAAGGTAGTGTGGGTGCTATACTTAGCGGATATAATGGGTTTTGTGTTATTGTTTTAGTAAACCAAAGAGTAGTACTGACAGAGCTGAAGGATAAGCATCTAAATCGACAAATTGCAGTGTATGGCGGCATGCTCAAAACATCGTGAAGTAGTCTATTAAGTTGTCAGGATTATGTGCAGAATAATTCAGTAAATAAAAGATACATACCTCTTCATATTCATCGATGCTACTTGTGCCTCGTAGAACCCATGGTCTGAATGCAACTGTGAGAAGGAATACTTGCAGTGTCACACTGAAAAAACAGAGGTAGAATTATGTGCAGAATAATTCAGTAAATAAAAGATACATACCTCTTCATATTCGAGGCTGCTACTTGCACCTCGCAGAACCCATCTTCTGAACTCTGAATGCAACTGCGAGAAGTTACACATGCAGTCACACACTGAAAAAAACAAAGATATGAATCAAAGAAAGAAGGTGAGGAAGAAATAGCCTGAACTGAAGGCGTCCTTCCTGATCTCCAACGGTGCATCTCGGAGGTCATGGTCGGCGGCGGCAGACAACATTCTTCCTCCACGGCTTTCCCAAGAGGCGGACGACATCTAGTGTTGGCAGAGACCCCTTCCTCTCCTTCAAAGGGCTGCAGTTTGGCAACCGGCGTTGACGTCCTGCCTAGGAGGCACACCGCGTTGAATAACAGGAAGATCACATCGGCAACAACATCAGTCCGTCTCCTCGTCTGCTTGTGCAGCCATGGTCGTTGACGGTCGGCAGCCGATTTGGCGTGGATTGGCGAGCACGGGAGATAGGCGAGCCAAGAAGATGGAACAGCGGAAGCAGAATTTGTTCGGAAAGGGAGTGGAAGGGGAAGCGGAAGGGGTAACCCTAATGTCGTAGTTTTTTTTTAGCAAAAAAGCTAAGCTTTATTCATTAGTTGGTATTGCTACCGGTATTACAGAAATGTCATGTGGTAGCCCTAGCCAAGTATGTCGGCCATGAACCAACTTTACAGCATGTCTAGCTAATTTGTGAGGCTCAAAATTTGAGACTCTTGATTCAAACTTAAAACAGCATGAACTAAACAAAGATTGCCACGAAGTTATCTCCTTCACCACTCCATCATAGTTTCCACCTGATTTTTCCTTGATGTGCTTCACTACTTCTTGACAGTCCGACGCGATCACCATATTCTGTAGCCCCAAATCTTCAGCCAGAGATAAACCTTCTCTGCATGCAATAGCCTCTAGAGTAGACGGCTCTATCAGACCTCGAACGCCGAACGCCGAAGATCCAAGATAGTTTCCGTTATTGTTCCTGCACACAGCCGCGACTGCTCCAACTCCTCGAGAAACCGCGGCGTCCACATTGATCTTGGCGCAGCCCGGCGTAGCCGGAATCCATCTTCTCGGTACTGCAGTCTTTTGTCTGATCACATGGTCCTGAACTTTGTTCTTCTCCTGTTCAAGCTCTGAGATGAAATGTGTGATGAACATATATGTGGACAGAGGGCTTTGATTTATTCCTTCATGTATTAGCTTCCGTCGCGCCCACCAAATGGCCCAAAGGGTGTCTGCTACTGTGATGAACTTTTCATGTGGAAGTTGCTCGATCATGGCCCTAATGTCGTAGTTAATTAGAGGAAGGGCTTGCAAACGCCCCGGGGGGTGGGCTGGCCCGGCTCTGGGCTGGAGGTGGGTGGGATCCGATCCTGCGTAAGGATGGCAATGAGTCGGGTTTGGATCGGGTTGAACAATATCATATCCATATCCATATCCATGAAGACAGTCTTTGCCCACCCATGAAAAAATCCACGGGTGAAAATTTGTGTCTATGTCCAAACCCGATGGATATTCATACCCACTGGATATCCATTGGGTCCTCTCTAGACATATAAATAAGACATAACACAATGTTAACATAAGCTCTTCCATTCTTCACTTAAGGGCATGCTAGGCTTCACTTATGGTAAATCAACCTCCACTAACAACATAAGATCATTTAGTATTTTTCTAACAGATGAAAATGACGAGTCAGTTAACAAGGAGATAAAAATAAGGAAAGGGCGTTGGGGTATGTTACAGAGGGTATTGAATGTCAACTAATAAAAGTTATGACGGGGATTGTGTAATTTCTTTTGCATGTTTTGGATAACAAAGTGTAAAATTGCACTGCGACATGTAACTGTGGGGTAGGGATAGTCGATTTTTGCCCATTAAGTCATACTATCGGGTCGGATTTAGATATACCCACGGGTACAAGATTATATCCATGCCCTACCCACGAGCAATTGGGTCGGGTTTGGGCGCTGCCCATAGACAGAAAGGCATATCCAAACCCTATCCATTCGGGCCGGATATCCATGGATATCCATGTCCATGGATAAAATTGTCATCCTTATCCTGCGGGAGGGCGTGCGGGACGCGGGATGAGCGGCTGCGGGCGAGGGAAAAAGCAGGTTTTTTTAAAATGATTGGGTGCTTTTGGAAACTGAACAATGAGGTGGCACATCGTTGACGTGGATTTGTGTGCATGTTGTGAGAATAGGGAGTAGTGAGGAGCAATTTCTTAAGAATGGTAGAATTTTCGCACTGAAATGCGCCAGCTCACTAGCGTGTTACAGTGAGTGCGAGTCCAATGCATCCTATTTGACGCGTACATGGCGCTTCATCAACAGGTACCTGGGAGACTTGGAGATCGCCAATACATGCAAACCCAGCTCCCTAGCATTCGAACATTGTAATAGAGAGGCAAATAAAGTAGCTCATGAACTTGCTAGACTAACTAGATTTTCTTCGACTTCGGATTGGTTTGAGGAGCCTCTAAATAAAATTGTTATGATCGTCACAAATGATGTACTGGTTATTTCTAATGAATAAAGGTTTGATTTATTTCAAAAAAACCCAACTCCCTAGCATGTCCAAATGTCCAACGTACGGCTCGTAAATGGATTCCTCCGGAAGCGATGGTGCAAAGTTTAGTTGATGGTGGCTTAGAGCATCTCCACTCGTGTCCCCAATAGGCCCCCAGGGTGACTTTTTTTGCGTCAGCCCCGAAAAAACCTCACTCGCGTCCCTAGGACGCCGAAATCCGCCGGCTCGTCCCATATTTTGGCCCGGCGATCCCAGGCCGAACCCAACGCGCTGGGGGGTGCTTGGGGGCTCCAGGGAAAGGGAAAACGCGCCTAGGCCACCACTGTCAGGCGGAAAAGAGAGGGTTCATTGCGGCAGCCTCCACTCCGTTCCTGGGCGATCTTTCCGGTGCTCCGGCCACGCAGGGCAAGGTTTCCCGCCCGCCAGGTGTTCGGAGATTTGTCTGCTCAGCGATGGACTCGGACTACGAGGAGGCGTTCCCGACGCTGCTGGAGGAGGAAGCCGATGCCGACGCCCAGGACGAAGGGCATATCATGGTCCTCGCCGCTCTGGGCGGCCTGTTCGCGAGCAATGCAAAGCCGCGGCGAGGTGGCTCAGCGGTGGGCTGGCTGAATGCAAAGTAGAGGCATCGACTGGAAGGCTATTGCTTGCTCTACGTCGACTACTTCGCCGACGCTCCATTGCACGGCGAGAAAGTATTTCGGTGCCGTTATCAGATGAGCCGAAAGCTCTTCCTTAGGAGGCTCGCAGGAAGGATGTCGAGCGGGCATTTGGCGTGCTCCAATCTCGATTTGCTCTTGTCCGGTACCCCGTCCAGACCTGGTCGAAAGATCAAATGTGGGAGGCATGACTTGTTTGTTGGAAATATGCCCTAGAGGCAATAATAAATGGTTATTATTATATTTCTTTGTTCATGGTAATTGTCTATTATTCATGCTATAACTGTATTGACCGGAAATCGTAATACATGTGTGAATACATAGACCACAACATGTCCCTAGTAAGCCTCTAGTTGACTAGCTCGTTGATCAACAGATAGTCATGGTTTCCTGACTATGGACATCGGATGTCATTGATAACGGGATCACATCATTAGGAGAATGATGTGATGGACAAGACCCAATCCTAAGCATAGCATAAAAGATCGTGTAGTTTCGTTTGCTAGAGCTTTTCCAATGTCAAGTGTCTTTTCCTTAGACCATGAGATCGTGTAACTCCCGGATACCGTAGGAGTGCTTTGGGTGTGCCAAACGTCACAACGTAACTGGGTGACTATAAAGGTGCACTACGGGTATCTCCGAAAGTGTCTGTTGGGTTGGTACGGATCGAGACTGGGATTTGTCACTCCGTGTGACGGAGAGGTATCTCTGGGCCCACTCGGTAATGCATCATCATAATGAGCTCAATGTGACTAAGGCGTTAGTCACGGGATCATGCATTGCGGTACGAGTAAAGAGACTTGCCGGTAACGAGATTGAACAAGGTATTGGGATACCGACGATCGAATCTCGGGCAAGTAACATATCGATTGACAAAGGGAATTGTATACGAGATTGATTGAATCCTCGACACCGTGGTTCATCCGATGAGATCATCGTGGAACATGTGGGAGCCAACATGGGTATCCAGATTCCGCTGTTGGTTATTGACCGGAGAGGCGTCTCGGTCATGTCTGCATGTCTCCCGAACCCGTAGGGTCTACACACTTAAGGTTCGGTGACGCTAGGGTTGTAGAGATATATGTATGCGGAAACCCGAAAGTTGTTCGGAGTCCCGGATGAGATCCCGGACGTCACGAGAGGTTCCGGAATGGTCCGGATGTGAAGAATTATATATAGGAAGTCAAGTTTCGGCCACCGGGAAAGTTTCGGGGGTTACCGGTATTGTACCGGGACCACCGGAAGGGTCCCGGGGGTCCACCGGGTGGGGCCACCTATCCCGGAGGGCCCCGTGGGCTGAAGTGGGAAGGGAACCAGCCCCTAGTGGGCTGGGCGCCCCCCATGGGCCTCCCCCCATGCGCCTAGGGTTGGGAACCCTAGGGTGGGGGGGCTTCCCACTTGCCTTGGGGGGCAAGGCACCCCTTTCCCCCCCTTGGCCGCCGCCCCCCACCCTAGATGGGATCTGGCCGGCGCCCCCTCCCCTCCCAGGGGGCCTATATAAAGGGGGGGGAGGGAGGGCAGCAACCTACAGCCTTGGGCGCCTCCCTCCTCCCCTGCTACACCTCTCTCTCTCTCTCTCGTAAAAGCTCGGCGAAGCCCTGCCGGCATCCCGCTACATCCACCACCACGCCGTCGTGCTGCTGGATCTCCATCAACCTCTCCTTCCCCCTTGCCGGATCAAGAAGGAGGAGACGTTGCTGCACCGTACGTGTGTTGAACGCGGAGGTGCCGTCCGTTCGGCACTCGGTCATCGGTGATTTGGATCACGGCGAGTACGACTCCGTCATCCACGTTCATTGGAACGCTTCCGCTCGCGATCTACAAGGGTATGTAGATGCACTCCTTTCCCCTCGTTGCTAGTATACTCCATAGATGCATCTTGGTGAGCGTAGGAAAATTTTAAAATTATGCTACGATTCCCAACATTGTTGTGTCATCTTGCACAACATGATCATTGAGAGCGAGCAGGAAAAGCCAGTGTTTGACACTGAACCATATTACAGGCAGGGTCCTCTTGCACAAGTTGATCACCAGCTACTGGCAATCTGGACTGCCTTCCTCAATATGCTTCAGGAGATCCGAGACCCACAGGTGCATCAACAACTGCAGCACGATCTGGTGGAGCACCTATAGAGGCTCAAGGGCAACGCCTAGCTCGACGTGTGATGAAATATGAGTTTTTATTTGTTGAACTATTTGATTTGTATTGATTTTCTGTGATAAACTATGTGATAAAAATTGCTTCTATTGAATTTGAGCCGAAGCACGCCAAATATGGACCGAAATTGGTCCAATTTGCGCTGAAAGTGGGCCAATTTACGTCGAAAATGGGCCAAAAGTGGGTCAATTTCCGTCGAAAGTGGGTCGAAATCGACGCCTGGGGGCGACCTGGGGGGAGGGGGGCTGGGAACCCGAGGCTCCCCACGCCGTTTTTTCCGTCATCGCGTCTTCATGCGGCGCTATTTCAAGCCCCTAGGGGCCGAACGAGTGGAGATGCTCTTATGTCGTCAAGAAAACCGAGGTGCTGCAGCAGTTGTTTACATAAACAAAAATGGTCTATTTCTCGGTGCTTCTGCAGTAGTTTTTGAAGTCCTTGTAGATCCGGCATCCCTAGAGGCCCATGAACCTTTAGCTTTAGCATCAGATCTTATCATCTTAATGTCCACCGGCTGCATGTTGCATCAGACTGCTTGAAGGTGGTGACAAATATGAAAAATGGGGCAGCTTCTATTTATGCCTCGGTGTTGGGTGAGATAGACCACGGGCGTAGAGATTTCCTTGATGTAATATTTTGTTATGAACCTAGAGACTGTAACCATGAAACTCATTTTTTAGTTAAGTCCGGCGTTTCTCTACCATGGGCTGCCATTTGTGGCTAGGATCACATCATTTGTATCCCAAACATTGAGTTTTAATAAGGGAAACCCTTTGTATCAGTAGTCTGATAACAAACATCCGTCAGACTGGCCGTGGTCCGTTGATTTTATTTGCTCACACGGCCTATATTTGTATGGTTCCCATCATTAACGCTGGAATTTAACCTCAAATTAATGCTAGAATTTAGCCTTTCCGAGTAAATCTAGACTGCTAGGCCCACCCACCCCACCCAGTCTCGCATCTCCCGGGCGAGTCGATCCAGCCCCGAGCTCGCTGCGGTCGCTGCTCACGACGACGGCTACCTCCGCCACGACCTGCTCCGCGCCACAGCTCCGTGACGGCTACCTCTTCCACGACCAGCTCCGCACCAAGGCTACAGCTGCTCCACGTCGCCGGTGCTGCGTCCCGCTCCCGTCTACTTCGCCGGAACACTGCTCTCACCAACCCCCGTCGCCGGCCCGCAACAGCGCCGTTTCAGAACCGCAAAGAAGTTGCACGCGCATCCTAGCCATCACCCCTGGTAAGTACTCAGCCGAACTATGTTTGATTCATCTCATGTTTGATTCCTTTTTAATCAGTTGATTTGATTTGTTACTGTGGATGCAATGCTGGCTATGATAAATTTTGTTGAGTGAATCTGTTATATCCAATTTATAGTGGACCACTATTTAATCTAGCAATTTTGGTAAATTTCTTATGAAGAATTGCAGATCAGAGTAATACTATGATTCACAATCTGGATGATAATATTAGTTTTTGACAAGATTTCAATTTTTAATGTTTCCATCCAAGTTTAGATATGTTCCCAACTTGTACGTTCGTGCTTCTCAGTTCTGTTGCATCTAAATTTCTATACAGGTGCTTCTGGAGTCTTTATATTTTGCTTCCAAATGCCAAAAAACCAAATCAATCTATATGTTTATGAGTCAAAACTCAAAACAGACATCCCCTTGGTGGCCAAATATTTTTAGTTTTGCTTTAATTCTATGCTTCAATTTGAAGTTTTGAACCCATGTGTATAGTATATCTTCTATATATCTTGTATATAGCATATTTTCATCTAACCAGCAACTCGAACTTCAAGTATGACACTCATTTGCTGCTACTAAATTCTTCATTTTTCTGCTTCTCCTACTTATAACCGTAGAAAAAATTCATGCACCCGGATAGTACCACATCTTTGTCTTCGTTGTAGGTGCTTTGCTTCTATACATCCAGCTCACAATCATTGTCTTCGTTGTAGGTGCTTTCCTTCCACGGTTCAACCTTTTTGGAATGTAGGTGATCAAACCATCTGTCAGTTCTACTCGGCGCCGCCCTTGATAACACGGTGGCCATAGTGCTGAATATTAGTTGGGCTAATGGCCCACTTAACAATTTCAGGAAAATCCCTAAGGGCCCATGCTGTTAAGGGAGTGGTGGGAAATTTAGTTCCACATGGCTAGTTGAGAGAGATGTACACCAACTTATAAGGTGAGCTCTTCTCCCACTAGTATGAGTTGGTGTGAAGGAAGGAGAGGTGTTCCACACGCGCTCCTCCTCCGCCGCCCGCCTCGTCACGACGCGCGCCCGTGCCGCGGGTTGCTAGCTCAGCCAAAGATACAACGCTTCACACCTCCACTGCTCCTTGGTCGTTCCTTTCACTACTGTTGCCCTCGGTGATCCCATCCCGTCTACCGCGTACACGGCTGACGGGAGAGCAGGCCTCCGAAACCCCGCTTCTCCTGATCCTGTACGGGAGAGAGGCGATTAGGTTTTTGGGAGCGACTGCTCGCCTCATTTGTGATACTTTCATGTGTGCAGTACTAGTGGTTTGCGTAGATGTTTCTACTATCTGCCTAGTACGTGCGTACATTATCAAAATTCAGTATGTCATTAGCACTGCCTATGTCATGTTCATGATTTATTATTGGATTAAGTTAATCGAACAATTGCTTAATTTCTCATCAATCCAAAAATCTAATATGTGTAGGCAATTTTCGATCCATGGTTTTGCTGCTACACTGAAACCAGCCCCATTTACGTGGACGTACTTTAAGCGTTGGCAGACTAAAACCGTCTTATGGCTCACGGCGATGAACGTGTTCTGGGTCGCCGGTGTTACTCCCACGGGAACGATCGCTCTTGAACAGGAGAAGGCGTTCAGGGAGGCCACCGTCGTCTTTGTTGGATGCGTTCTGAGCGTGATCGGAGATAAGCTGGTTGATGCATACTTACATATGCGGGTTGCCAAGGACTTGCGGGAGGCGCTCGAATCTAAATTCGGCGCAACGGATGCTGGAAGCGAGATGTATATTATGGAGCAGTTCCACGATTACAAAATGGTTGAAAACCGTTCTGTATTGGAATAGGCTCACGA
Organism: Triticum aestivum; assembly: GCF_018294505.1. Lineage (NCBI taxonomy): Eukaryota > Viridiplantae > Streptophyta > Magnoliopsida > Poales > Poaceae > Triticum > Triticum aestivum. The sequence goes on from NC_057796.1 coordinate 212,441,061, forward strand.
GATACAGTGCATTGCTAAGGAGCTTGAGCTTCTCAAGTGTGTGCTGCCAGGCAAATTTGTCGCGGGTTGCATTATCGCTAAGTTACCCAATTCCTGGAGGAACTTTGCCACTACTCTAAAACATCAGAGGCGTGAATTCTCAGTTGAGGATGTCATTGGCCATCTGAGTGTCGAGCAGAATTCGAGGGCAAAGGAATCACACGGAAAAGGGACCGAAGGGACCTCTGTTGCCAATGTGGTGTAGAAGAACTTCAACCCTCACAAGCCCAAGGGGAAGACTGGTGTCCGACAGAATACCGAGTTTAAAAAGAAGGGCAAGAAGACCTTCAAGAAAGATAAGAAGAAGGGTGGCTGTTTCACTTGTGGTTCAGATGAACATTGGGCTGCCAAGTGCCCAAACAAGTTTAAGAAGCCAGGACAGGACTCCAAGACTGTCAACATGATTGTGAGCAACGATGAGAGTGGGCCATCTGGGTACGGTAATTTGTTTACTGTATTTTCAGTTTGTCAGTCTACCAATTGGTGGATTGACACAGGTGCAAATATTCATGTGTGTGCTGACATTTCATTGTTTTCTTCTTATCAGGCCACAGGTAACGGGTTCGTACTGATGGGGAACAACGCGAGTGCTTCTGTTCATGGTGTTGGCACGGTCGATCTGAAGTTTACTTCGGGAAGGATCGTGCAACTGAAGAACGTGCAACATGTCCCCGCCATCAAGAAGAATCTTGTTAGTGGTTCCCTTCTATGTAGAGAAGGGTTTAAATTGGTACTCGAGTCTAATAAAGTAGTTGTTACGAAATATGGACTGTTTGTTGGAAAAGGTTATGAATGTGGAGGTCTGTTCCGCTTTTCCCTCGCTGATTTTTGTAATAAAGTCGTGAACAATATTCATTCAAGTGTTAATGAAACAGAAGTTTGGCATTCACGTCTTTGTCACATTGGTTTTGGTAGTATGACGCGGTTGGCAAAATTGAATTTAATCCCAAGTTTCACTTTAGCCAAAGGTTCTAAGTGCCATTCGTGTGTGCAAGCGAAGCAACCTCGCAAGCCCCATAAGGCTGCGGAGGAGAGACATTTGGCGCTGTTAGAACTCATACATTCTGATCTTTGTGAGATGAATGGTGTATTGACTAAAGGTGGAAAAAGATACTTCATGACACTGATAGATGATTCTACTAGATATTGCTATGTATATCTTTTAAACACTAAAGACGAGGCTCTACACTACTTTAAAATCTATAAGGCAGAAGTTGAGAATCAACTTGAAAAGAAAATAAAATGAGTTCGGTCAGATCGTGGTGGAGAGTATTTCTCTAATGAGTTTGATTCTTTCTGTGCGGAACACAGAATTATTCATGAGAGGACGCCTCCCTATTCACCTCAGTCAAATGGGGTTGCCGAACAGAAAAACCGTACTCTATCAGATTTGGTTAATGCCATGTTAGATACATCGGGTTTATCCAAGGCATGGTGGGGGGAGGCTATATTGACATCATGTCATGTCCTGAATAAAGTTCCGACAAAAGACAATGAGATCACTTCCTATGAACAATGGGAAAAGAGAAGAACGACACTCTCATACTTACGTACTTGGGGCTGCTTGGCGAAAGTCAATGTGCCAATCCTCAAAAAGCGTAAGCTTGGACCAAAGACCATGGACTGCGTTAATTTGGGCTACGCTAAGAATAGCGTCGGCTATAGATTTCTGGTAGTGAAATCTGAAGTACCTGACGTGAAGGTCGATACGATTATGGAGTCTAAAGATGCTACATTCTTTGAGGATATTTTTCCTATGAGAGATATGCAAAGCACTTCTAGGCTGGAATCTGATGAGACTCCTGAACCTGCCATTCCGATGGGATATTATGAACAGACACATGATGGAAATACTGAGGAGGATGACAAGGAAACCCTTGGTAGGGGCAAGAGACAGAGGACTACAAAGTCTTTTGGTGATGATTTCCTTGTATACCTTGTGGATGATACTCCCACTTCTATTTCAGAAGCTTATGCGTCTCCGGATGCTGACTACTGGAAAGAAGCGGCCCATAGCGAGATGGACTCCATCATGGCTAACGGGACATGGGAAATCACTGAACGCCCCTATGTCTGTAAACCATTGGGTTGTAAATGGGTGTTCAAAAAGAAGCTTAGGCCCGATGGTACGGTTGAAAAGTACAAGGCTAGGCTTGTGGCCAAGGGCTATGATCAGAAAGAAGAGGAAGATTTCTTCGATACTTATTCACCTGTGGCCAGACTGACCACCATTCGAGTATTACTCTCGTTGGCGGCCTCGCATGGTCTTCTCGTCCACCAGATGGATGTTAAGACGGCTTTTCTGAATGGAGAGCTAAACGAGGAAATCTACATGCAACAGCCAGATGGCTTTGTGATAGATGGTCAGGAAGGAAAAGTGTGTAGGTTGCTAAAATCTTTGTATGGCCTGAAACAAGCACCTAAGCAATGGCATAGTTTAATACAACTCTGACATCTGTTGGTTTCGTTGTTAATGAAGCTGACAAATGTGTATACTATCGCCATGGTGGGGGCGAAGGAGTTATACTATGCTTGTATGTTGATGACATACTGTTATTCGGAACCAACCTCAAAGTCATTGAGGAGGTCAAGTCGTTTCTATCTCAGAACTTTGAGATGAAAGACCTTGGTGTAGCTGATGTTATCTTGAACATCAAGCTACTGAGAGATAATGAGGGTGGGATTACACTTCTGCAATCCCATTATGTTGAGAAGGTGTTGAGTCGTTTTGGATATGCGGACTGCACGCCATCTCAAACACCATATGATCCTAGCGTCTTGATTCGAAAGTCCAAAGGCACGGCTATAGATCAATTAAGATACTCTCAAATCATTGGTTAATTTATGTACCTAGCGAGCGCTACAAGGCCTGACATCGCCTTTGCTGTGAGCAAACTGGGTCGGTTTGTTTCAAAACCGGGTGATGTGCATTGGCGTGCTGTTGAAAGAGTTATGCGCTATCTGAAGGGTACTATGAACTATGGACTTCACTATACCGGATACCCGTTGGTACTTGAAGGGTATAGTGACGCGAATTGGATCTCTGATGCTGATGAGATGAAGGCCACAACTGGGTATATGTTTACTCTTGGAGGTGGCGCTGTTTCCTGAAAGTCTTGCAAGCAAACGATCTTAACGAGATCAACAATGGAAGCAGAATTAACAGCATTAGACACATCTGGTGTCGAAGCAGGATGGCTTCGAGATCTTTTGATGGACTTGCCATTGGTTGATAAACCGGTTCCGGCTATCCTTATGAACTGTGACAATCAGACTGTCATCACTAAGGTGAAGAGTTCAAAGGAAAACATGAAGTCCAACAAACACATAAGAATGAGACTAAAAGCTGTCAGAAAACTATGAAACTCCGGAGTGATAGCGTTGGAGTATGTCCAAACGGCTAAGAATCTGGCAGATCCTTTTACAAAAGGGCTATCGCGTGTTATGATAGATAATGCATCGAGGGAGATGGGTATGAGATCCACATGAGTTGCCATGATGGTAACCCAACCTATGTGATCGGAGATCTCGTGAAGTAGGACCTGGGAAAACAAGCTAGTGGTTAACTGAGAAGAGTATTTTGACTAACCCACTCCATTGGAGATGCACAACTCTCGGTAACTGTATGGCAGGTTGACTTTTGTCTTAATGTGTTCCAAGGCTTATAAAAGCAAGATGCTATCCTACAGAACGATCTTTGGAGAAACACACCTATATGAGCCTGACTACTGGTCATAGTCTATGATATTAGGGTGATCTCTAGTAAGTTCATGAAAAGGCCAGGAGTGACCAATATGCTCCACCCGAGGGGTCAGCCTTCGGCAGCCTAGTACTGGTAAGACACTTGGTGAAACTCCTTCACGCCAAATTGACAATTCAAGGCCTAGTCCATTGTTCAGTTGTGAAGGAGTGTAGCTTTTTGTTCTAGGTGGATGTTCAACCTTAACGGGTCTCCACTGAAAATACGGGTATATCAAAACAGAGTTTGGAACAGAGGACAACACCATGGGCCTTGGGGATCTGGTGGGGGATTGCTGAATATTAGTTGGGCTAATGGCCCACTTAACAATTTCAGGAAAATCCCTAAGGGCCCATGCTGTCAAGGGAGTGGTGGGAAATTTAGTCCCACATGGCTAGTTGAGAGAGATGTACACCAACTTATAAGGTGAGCTATTCTCCCACTAGTATGAGTTGGTGTGAAGGAAGGAGAGGTGTTCCACACGCGCGCTCCTCCTTCGCCACCCGTCATGTTTAGTCCCACATGGCTAGTTGCGGGAATGAGCCGAGCCAATGCAATGGTTTACCGGTCAAAATTGGAGAGTCCATTACAGACACAAAATGAATATGAGACGTCATATTCATTGCTGGAAACGTCCATAATAAATACGTTTAATTGTGGAAATGGAAACGTCTGTAATTAAACGTGTTTTTATGGAGATGAAACATTCTGTAATTAAACGGTTTTATTGCTGGACCGTTCTCCTACCCGACTGGCTATATATATGAGGCATCGTAGCTCAGCCAAAGATACAACGCTTCACACCTCTACTGTTCCCTGGTCGTTCCTTTCACTGCTGCTGCCCTCGGTGATCCCATCCCGTCTACCGCGTACACGGCTGACGGGAGAGCGGGCCTCCGAAACCCCGCTTCTCCTGATCCTGTACGGGAGAGAGGCGATTAGGTTTTGGGAAGCGTCTCCTACGCGACTTCTCGCCTCTGTTCAACTACTTCATCTACGTCGACTACTTCCGCGTCACCTTCATCTTCACCATGAGCACTGACGCCGATCGCGCGGCTGCCGAGAAGGCCACTGCTGACAAGAGGATCGCCGACGAGGCCGACGCCTCCACTGCTGCTACGGTCGACTGGCCTACTGGAGGGTATACCACATTTACCCCGCTCCTGTTTACTTTCATGTGTGCAGTACTAGTGGTTTGCGTAGATGTTTCTACTATCTGCCTAGTACGTGCGTACATTATCAAAATTCAGTATGTCATTAGCACTGCCTATGTCACGCTCATGATTTATTATTGGATTAAATTAATCGAACAATTGCTTAATTTCTCATCACATAGCCTCAAAGCTGTATGTGCGACATTTACAGTGTTGTGGAAGACACAAATGAGCCAATGGCCTTGCCATGCCCAGCGAGGAGATTGTGGGTGGACAAGATTTAGAGGCTAGTGACGATATTGTCCAAAGAAGAGACAATGTGCTAGCATGCTCAAGTTTAGGAATTTTTTTATTTCTTTGGATGCAAATTATATTATTTTTTCGGAAGCAGATTCTAATATCTCTAGAAGCAGTGTCTGATTGATGGAAACAACAATATTTTATTGGTTGGGGGCAATTCCATGTTACACTTGACAGAATTTTTTGGCCGTTGTATTGTCTATGTGTAGCAAACAATATACACTGATATATTGTACATAAATTATGACTAGATCAAAGCAATCATCCGCTGGCATGGAATATTTTCTCGGTGTGACTAAGTTTGTATTTTTCTGCTATATACAACTTGTTTCATGCTTCCGTGGATGCTTGCTTCGAGTACATTTTTTCTCTACCTCATACAACTTGCTTTCTTGTTTCAATGGACGCACATGCTTTGAATTTGATCACGACGCTCTCGGTCCACAGCGGCTGCTTGCTTGTTCAATATATAAACCACGTAAGGAAGCACACGAATAGTAGAGTGAAGCAAGTATTATTGTGAATACATATCGTATGATATGAATCATGTTAATTTATGTCGACGTGGAAGCAAAATTTTGGCGACCAGAATGGAGCAAATATTTAGGTTGTAGGAAACAAAATATTAGGATGAAGCACTATGATTTTGACAACGAGAAAGAAGCAAATAACTCCGCCATTGGAAACATGTTATACGAGCTGATGAAGCATGTTAATTTTCAGTCTATGTGGAAGCAAAACAATTAGTCAACGGAAGCATAGTTTTGGTGCATTGAAAATGAATAAAAACTATTTTTTTGGGTGTAAAAATAAATTTTATTTGCATTGCAATGTTTGGTACATTGGATGCAACGTTGGCCTAATAAGCAAACAAACAGCATGGGTGCGGATTCTTATTTCGCCAGATTGATTATTTTCCGTTCAAATTCAGAATTTGTTTCCTAAGATATGTTTTCCTTCCTAAAATCATGGATGAGTAACCTCGGGACTGAAAGCCTCTTAGGAAGCAAAGAAAAATTTAGGAAACAACAGTCCCGTTTAAACTGCGAAGCATTTTATTTTATTTGGAAGCAACGATCTTGATTTGGAAGCATTGATCCTCACGGTTGGAAAAAAAAGCTTATGGAAGCAACGATCTTGATTTGGAATCAAAATTTGTTTCCATTGCAATTTTCTTTCGGGAAGCAAGGATCTTGATTAGGAAGCATTGGTCCTTACGATTGGAAACAAATAAAATAGCTTAATCAATCATCCCTTGATTTCGGAAGTTGTAAGGAGAAAATAGGAAAGAAATTAATCGCAGTTAATGCCAAATCCTGCATGCAAACTAACTCATGTAGGAATTCAGCTAGCAGATCGGACGATGTGCATGCTTTCAATCGGATGGCCACAAACTAGTCTGATAGGTAGCAAATATCAGTAGTCTGATGCCTAGTGCTTTCCTTTTAATAAAGATCCTAGTTCACATAAAAAATTAGGAAAACGCTTGCAGCCGGACCACGGGCTAACTTTTCGGCCGGTCCTGCACTAATGACGCGTGCGTCCGTGTGGACCCACGTCCAAAACTGCAAAGCACTTCTCTCGCGCTTTTATACTTATCGCTTTTGTCTTATCGCTTTTGTCGTCTTTTCTCTTCCCTGTTCTATCGTTTTCCCCTCTCTCTCTCTCCAATTGTTCCCCCAACTCTCTCAAGCCACCATGGGCACGCCGGTGACCGCGCTGGCTTTGAGCCGACAGCCCACATGGAGGTGGCGAGCCTAGGGGGTTGCAAGCGGTGTTAGGGTAAGCTGCAACCAGTGTTGAGGGTTGCAACCATGGACGGAGAGCATGGGGCGTGTTTGGTTGCCTGTGTGAGGTCCAACCAGGCCCGCGCGGGAAGGATTCGGCCTGTTTGGTAGCCCGCATACACTATTGGGCCTGCATCGCACGCTTCTTAAAGCACATCAGGGCCTGGCTCACTGGGAACGCACGAATCGGCAGTTTCTCCAGGGCCAGGCCCGAGCGGTGCACGTGGGCGGGTGTGGCTGCACGCGCGCGGCCACGCTCGAGAAGCCGCGTTGCTTCCCGAAGCATCGACAGTTATTAGCCTCACCGCCCCTCACCGCTCCCTCTCCCCACTCTTCCCCACTCTCCCAACTCTCACCGGCGGCGGCGGATCGGAGCAGAGGAAGAAGACCACCGGGCTCCATCACCGGCGGCGGCGGATCGGAGCAGAGGAAGAAGACCACCGGACTCCCCAATGGCGGTAAGCACTTCTCTCTCTTCGACATGAACGCTAGATTCGATCCACGGCGATAGATTCGATCCACGGCGGACGGGAATGGGGAATAGAGGTAGCTAAGCATAGGGGTAAATCATACTAGTTCATAGCAGTTCATACGAGTTCATACATAGCAGTTCATTCATGCAAGATCAGTAGATTTAGGGATTGGGGGATAGGGGAATAGGGGGGAAAGGGGGTACAGAACGGACACCGGCTGACCGCGGCAGCCGTCACCGGCGTGCAGAGCGGCTGGTCGAGCCGCTGGCCTTCATCTTCTTCTTCATCGCCGTGCGGGCCGGCGGGTCGTCCTCGTCGTCCTCGGCGGAGTCGAGGTCGATCTGCCAGGTAGGACGGACTGGCTCCGGCGCCCTAGCTGGCATGTGCACCGCCTCTTCTTCCTCCTCCTTAGACTCCCCGCCGATGATCGCTGGCGGCGCGATACCCGTCTCCCAGTACACTGCGGCACGGCGGTCATTAGGAGCAAAGTAGGTCTTGTACTTGTGCCACTTCTTCCTCTGTTTAGGGTCGTCGGAGACGGCCTGATTCATGGCCCAGCGAAGGATGTCAACTGCCATCGCGCCCTTCGCTGGGTCAGGAATCAGCGTCTTCAGCTTATCTTGAGTGGCCTTCATGAGCACGGCATTGGATTCGTTCTGCATGGCCGGCATGGAGCCGAAGTTCGAGCACACCTCCATGGTGTTCTCGAACTTGGTCCGGTCACCAGCCGTCCACCCGAGGAAGAAGGCCCTCCAGCCAATACCCCAAGGGAAGGGGTTGCCGTTGGAGCTGGAGCTAGAGCTCATGGCGATGGGGAGGAGGAAGGTTGACAGTGAGAGAAGAGAGGGGGTGGGTAAATAGTGGTGGGCAGGGTGAGTAAATATAGGGGGTGGAGAGGAGGAGAAGAGTGACAGTCATGCCGTTTTAACTGCAAGCTCTTGAATTAGCCATGAACTCTGTGCAATGCCTGACTCCATGACTTGTGTGCAGATCGAGGATAGCAATGAGATGGGCACGGAGGTGCTCCCGGCCGTTGACAGCAAGGGCAAGCAGCCCCTTCACCCAATGCCTGACGAGGTTGAGCTGCCGCCCACCGCCGAGGAAGACCCGAAGACGCCTGAGGGTGGCGACGACGAGGGCATGGAGGAGCCCCCCAGCAACAAGCGCCGCAACTACGGCCACTACCATCAGGAGGATGGCCCAACTCACTTCTGCAAGGTCATCCTTGCACCGAAGCTTGAGTGCATCCCCATGCCCCTGGACTTCACCAAGCACTTTGTCGCGGTGCCGACGGAGTTCAAGCTCAGGAACAACACCGGCTGCTCCTGGAAGGTGACGGTCAAGCTGATGAACGGCAGGGTGACCCTGGATCAGGGTTGGGCCACCTACGCAGCCGTTCATCAGATCAAGATCGGCTACATGGTGACGTTCAAGCTCCTCACTCCCGACACCCTCAAGGTCATCATCTTCGATGACGATGGCATTGAGGTCGTCAACAAGTGCGGGAAGCACGACGAAGCCTTCGCCGCCAAGGAGTAGGGCCGGGGCCTCCCTAAGTACTATGGAGTCTGCTATGGTTTATGCGTAGAACTGTCATGAACTGTCGTACTGCTTATATCTGAATTATCTAGTTGATGCTCTGTTTATACTCTGTTGTGCTTATGATGTGTGCTGCCAAAGTATGGTGGTAACCTCACCAACTAGCCAAAGAGGTTACCACACATCAGGCCTTGCATACAACCAAACACCATCCCTTGGGTTTGTGGACTAACATGCAGGCAACCAAACACCAGGCAGTGTGGTTCAGCCCATGCAGGTAAGAGGGCATGCAGGCAACCAAACAACATGCATATGGTGCATTTGAGGCTGCATTTGCATAGCCAGGTTGGGTGGAGAAGTGTATGCGATGCGGGTACTGTAGCACACGGCAACCAAACACGCCCATGGTGACCGTGGGACGCCCAGGACATGGTGGAGCCGCTCCGGGAAACAACCGGCGTCACCGTTTTGCTACATGCTTCAACCGCGTCGCAATTTGCACTACCAGCATCACACTCTGCTATAGCTCAGACGCACGCCCCCCAAGCATCACCATGGAATACACTCCATCCATCCATCTAGCTCCACTTCGGCGAGCAAACCTGCATCCCTGGAGGTTGCAACCAGCTGAGCCAAACGCTGCAACCGTTGTTGAATTTTGCTACTACCGATGACGGATTTGCTACATCCATCACGGTGGAGCTGCGACCTACTACAGCGGTGTTTTTTTTGTTGCAACCGTCTCGGATTTTGCTACTACCGATGAGAGATTTTCCTACATTCTATTAGACTTTGTATTGTAGCCTTATTGTGTAATCCATACCATATTGGTATAGGACTTGTATGACACCATTATATATATATATATATGTGTGTGTGTGTGTGTGATAGGCCACCCCATAAAGGGTTGAGCCAGTTCCCCCAAAACCTACGTTTTACATGGTATCGAGTCTAACCTAGGTCCTCTACTCCACCCGCCGTCGCCGAACCACCGAAACCCTAAACCCTAGGGTTGCTGCCACCGGCGCCATGACTGCTTCTGCTTCGGGCGCCGCCAGCTCCGGGTCAATCCCCGTGTTGCTTGCCGCCCTCCTCAACCTCCCACCTCGCCCTGGCTTCGTTCGTGCCTCAGTTCTTCGGCACCACCGCCGTCGGCTCCATGTTTTCAGCGCCTATCCCGCCGTCACCGCCCGCGATGGCCTCAACACCAGTCGCACCGCCGCCGCCCGCGATGGCCCCCTCTAGATCCTCCTCGACACTCGCCATCATCCCGGCGACCTCGGGGGAGGCACTGCCCACGGAGCCACTCGCGTCCTTGCTCACGACACCACCCGCGGCCGTGATCCCGCTCGTTCCCGTGCCGCCACCCGCGACATCAGTCGCGGCAGTGGTTCCAGCCGCGGCTCCGCCGACCGTCGCCCCTGCTGCTAGCATCATCACGCCCGCCGGGCCCTTCCACTTCGACAACTTGATCGCCATCAGACTCACGCCGGACAACTACCTGTTCTGGCGCGCCAACGTCCTACCGCTGCTCCGCAGCCGGCCTCTCCTAGGGTTTGTGGACGGTTCGCTACTCTGTCCTCCGCAGGTCATCCCCACCGTACACGGCCCGGCCATTAACTCGGAACACCGTATGTGGGTGCAGCAGGACCAGGCGATCCACTCTGCCATCCAGGGCTCCCTCGGCGACGGGGTCACCGGTCTCTGCTACCTACCGCGTTGGTTTTCCCTTGAAGAGGAAAGGGTGATGCAGCAAAGTAGCGTAAGTATTTCCCTCAGTTTTGAGAACCAAGGTATCAATCCAGTCGGAGGCTACGCGCAAGTCCCTCGTACCTACACAAACAAACAAGAACCTCGCAACCAACGCGATAAAGGGGTTGTCAATCCCTTCACGGCCACTTGCGAAATGAGATCTGATAGAGATAATAAGATAAGATTATTTTTTTGGTATTTTTATGATATAGATTGGAAAGTAAAGATTGCAAAATAAAGTAGATCGGAAACTTATATAATGGAAATAGACCCGGGGGCCATAGGTTTCACTAGTGGCTTCTCTCCAGATAGCATAAGTATTACGGTGGGTGAACAAATTACTGTCGAGCAATTGATAGAAAAGTGCATAGTTATGAGAATATCTAGGCATGATCACGTATATAGGCATCACGTCCGCAACAAGTAGATCGAAACGATTCTGCATCTACTATTATTACTCCACACATCGACCGCTATCCAGCATGCATCTAGAGTATTAAGTTCATAAGAACAGAGTAACGCATTAGGCAAGATGACATGATGTAGAGGGATAAACTCAAGCAATATGATATAAACCCCATCTTTTTATCATCGATGGCAACAATATAATACGTGCCTTGCTGCCCCTGCTGTCACTGGCAAAGGACACCGCAAGATTGAACCCAAAGATAAGCACTTCTCCCATTGCAAGAAAGATCAATCTAGTAGGCCAAACCAAACTGATAATTCGAAGAGACTTGCAAAGATAACCAATCATACATAAAAGAATTCAGAGGAGATTCAAATATTTCTCATAGATAAACTTGATCATAAACCCACAATTCATCGGATCTCGACAAACACACCGCAAAAAGAGTTACATCAAATAGATCTCCAAGAAGATCGAGGAGAACATTGTATTGAGATTCAAAGAGAGAGAAGAAGCCATCTAGCTAATAACTATGGACCCGAAGGTCTGTGGTAAACTACTCACAACTCATCGGAGAGGCTATGGTGTTGATGTAGAAGCCCTCCATGATCGATTCCCCCTCCGGCGGAGCGCCGGAAAAGGCTCCAAGATGGGATCTCACGGGTACAGAAGGTTGCGGTGGTGGAAATAGGGTTTCGTGGTGCTCCTGGATGTTTTCAGGGTAGGTAGATATATATAGGCGAAGGAAGTCGGTCAAGGGAGCCACGAGGGTGGGGGCGCGCCCACCCCCCTAGGGCGCCCCTCCCTGCCTCGTGGCTTCCTCGTGTGTTTCTTGACGTCCACTCCAAGTCTACTGGATTGCGTTTGTTCCAAAAATAACTCCCCCGAAGGTTTCATTCCGTTTGGACTCCGTTTGATATTCCTTTTATGCGAAACACTGAAATAGGCAAAAAACCGACAATTTGGGCTGGGCCTCCGGTTAATAGGTTAGTCCCAAAAATGATATAAAAGTGTACAGTAAAGCCCATAAACATCCAAAACAGGTAATATAATAGCATGGAACAATAAAAAATTATAGATACGTTGGAGACGTATCAAGCATCCCCAAGCTTAATTCCTGCTCGTCCTCGAGTAGGTAAATGATAAAAACAGAATTTTTGATGTGGAATGCTACCTAGCATATTTCTCAATGTAATTTTCTTTATTGTGGCATGAATGTTCAGATCCAAATGATTCAAGATAAAAATTTAATACTGACATAAGAGTAATAATACTTCAAGCATACTAACAAAGTAATCATGTCTTCTCAAAATAACATGGCCAAAGAAAGTTATCCCTACAAAATCATATAGTCTGGCTATGCTCTATCTTCATCGCACAAAATATTTAAATCATGCACAACCCCGGTTTTAGCCAAGCAATTGTTTCATACTTTAGTATTCTCAAACTTTTTCAATCTTCACGGAATACATGAGCGTGAGCCATGGACATAGCACTATATGTGGAATAGGATGGTGGTTGTGGAGAAGACAAAAAAGGAGAAGATAGTCTCACATCAACTAGGCGTATCAACGGGCTATGGAGATGCCCATTAATAGATATCAATGTGAGTGAGTAGGGATTGCCATGCAACGGATGCACTAGAGCTATGAGTGTATGAAAGCTCATCAAAATAAACTAAGTGGGTGTGCATCCAACTTGCTTGCTCACAAAGACCTAAGGCATTTTGAGGAAGCCCATCATTGAAATATACAAGCCAAGTTCTATAATGAAAAATTCCTACTAGCATATGAAAATGACAACATAGGAGACTCTCTATCATGAAGATCATAGTGCTACTTTGAAGCACAAGTGTGGAAAAGGATAGTAACATTGTCCCTTCTCTCTTTTTCTCTCATTTTTTTAATTTTGGTGGGCTTCTTTGGCCTATCTTTTTTATTTGGGCTTATTTGGCCTCTTTTATTTTTCATAAAGTCCGGAGTCTCATCCCGACTTGTGGGGGAATCATAGTCTCCATCATCCTTTCCTCACTTGGGACAATGCTCTAATAATGAAGATCATCACACTTTTATTTACTTACAACTCGAGAATTACAACTCAATACTTAGAACAAAATATGACTCTATGTGGATGCCTCTGGCGGTGTACCGGGATATGCAATGAATCAATAGCGACATGTATAAAAGAATTATAACGGTGGCTTTGCTACAAGTACGATGTCGACTACATGATCATGCAAAAGCAATATGACAATGATGGAGCGTGTCATAATAAACGGAACGGTGGAAAGTTGCATGGCAATATATCTTGGAATGGCTATGGAAATGACATAATAGGTAGGTATGGTGGCTGTTTTTAGGAAGGTATATGGTGGGTGTATGGTACCGGCGAAAGTTGCGCGGCACAAAAGAGGCTAGCAATGGTGGAAGGGTGAAAGTGCGTATAATCCATGGACTCAACATTAGTCATGAAGAACTCATATACTTATTGCAAAAATCTACAAGTTATCAAAACGAAGTACTACACGCATGCTCCTAGCAGAAGGGTTGTAGGAGTTAACCATCGTGCGATCCCGACCTCCACACATAAGGAAGACAATAAATAAATAAATCATGCTCCAACTTCATCACATAACGGTTCACCATACGTGCATGCTACGGGAATCACAAACTTTTAACACAAGTATTCCTCAAATTCACAACTACCCAACTAGCATGACTCTAATATTACCATCCTCATATCTCAAAACAATCATCAAGCATCAAATTGATCATAGCATTCAATGCACTCTATATGATAGTTTTTATTATACTCAACTTGGATGCCCATCATATTAGGACTAATTTATAGACAAAGCAAATACCATGCTGTTCTAGAAGACTCTCAAAATAATATAAGTGAAGCATGAGAGATCAATAATTTCTACAAAATAAAACCACCGCCGTGCTCTAAAAAGATATAAGTGAAGCACTAGAGCAAAATTGTCTAGCTCAAAAGATATAAGTGAAGCACATAGAGTATTCTAATAAACTCCGATTCATGTGTGTCTCCCCAAAAGGTGTGTACAGAAAGGATGATTGTGGTAAACTAAAAAGTAAAGACTAAAATCATACAAGACACTCCAAGCAAAACACATATCATGTGGTGAATAAAAATATAGCTCCAAGTAAAGTTACCGATAGACGAAGACGAAAGAAGGGATGCCTTCCGGGGCATCCCCAAGCTTAGGCTTTTGGTTGTCCTTGAATTTACCTTGGGGTGCCTTGGGCATCCCCAAGATTAGGCTCTTGCCACTCCTTATTCCATAGTCCATCAAATCTTTACCCAAAACTTGAAAACTTCACAACACAAAACTCAACAGAAAATCTCATGAGCTCCGTTAGTACAAGAAAGCAAACCACCACTTTAAGGTACTGTAATGAACTCATTCTTTATTTATATTGGTGTTAAACCTACTTTATTCCAACTTATATATGGTTCATACCCCCGACACTAGCTATAGATTCATCAAAATAAGCAAACAACACACGAAAAACAGAATCTGTCAAAAACAGAACAGTCTGTAGCAATCTGTAACTTTCGAATACTTATGGAACTCTAAAAATCCTACAAAAATAAAAAGTCCTAGGCAATTTGTATATTAATCTTGTGCAAAAAGAATTAACTAAAAATAACGTTTATGTGATTTATTAAAATTATTCTCGTGCATACAAAAGTTTCTGTTTTTCAGCAAGATCAGATTAACTATCGCCCAAGATGATCCTATAGGTTCTACTTGGCACAAACACTAATTAAAACATAAAACCACATCTAAAAAGAAGCTAGATGAATTATTTAATACTAAACAGGAGCAAAAAGCAAGGAACAAAAATAAAATTGGGTTGCCTCCCAACAAGCGCTGTCGTTTAACGCCCCTAGCTAGGCATAAAAGTGAGAATAGATCTAAGTATTGACATCTTTGGTATTCAATTCATAAGTGGCTCTCATAATAGATTCATAAGGTAATTTGATTTTATTTCTAGGAAGTGTTCCATGCCTTTCCTTAATGGAAATTGTAATCTAATATTTCCTTCCTTCATATTAATAATTGCACCAATCGTTCTAACGAAAGGTCTACTAAGAATAATAGGACATGAAAGATTGCAATCTATGTCAAGAACAATAAAATCTACGGGCACATAATTCCTATTTGCAACAATAATAACATCATTAATCCTTCCCATAGGTTTCTTAATGGTAGAATCCGCGAGGTGCAAGTTTAAGGAGCAATCATCAAATTCACATAAACCTAACACATCACACAAAGTTTTTGGAATCGTGGAAACACTAGCACCCAAATCACACAAAGCATGGCATTCATGATCTTTAATTCTAATTTTAATAGTAGGTTCCCACTCATCATAAAGCTTTCTAGGGATAGAAACTTCTAATTCAAGTTTTCCTTCATAAGATTGCAT
Organism: Triticum aestivum; assembly: GCF_018294505.1. NCBI lineage: Eukaryota > Viridiplantae > Streptophyta > Magnoliopsida > Poales > Poaceae > Triticum > Triticum aestivum. The sequence goes on from NC_057796.1 coordinate 212,456,710, forward strand.
CAAAGCATCAACAATATGTTTGGTAAAAGCTTTATTTTGACTATAAGCATGAGGAGAATTCAACACGGATTGCAGCAAGGAAATACAATATACTAAAGAACAATTATCATAATTAAATTCCTTTAAATCCAAAATAGTGAGTTCATTGCTATGTAAAGTTTTGACCTCTCCAATCTCACTTTTACCAAATTTTGCATCAAGATCTAAAAACTCTGAATCATTGGGACGCCTTTTAACTAAAGTTGACTCATCTCCAGTACCATCATTATCAAGATTCATATTGCAAAACAAAGATTTAATAGGAGACACATCAATCACTTTTAGATCTTCATTATTATTATCATGAGAACTAGAAGAACACGCTCTTACAACACTAGTGCAGAACCGGGCTTTAGCGCCGGTTCGTAAGGGCCTTTAGTGCCGGTTCTACAACCGGCACTAAAGAGTGGAGACTAAAGGCCCCCCCCCCTTTACTACCGGTTCGGCACGAACCAGCGCTAAAGAGCCACCACGTGGCACGAGCCAGGCCCGGGTGCTGGTAGACCATTAGTACCGGTTGGTAACACCAACCGGTACTAAATGTTTGGGGGGATTTTGGTTTTATTTTTTATTTTCCATTAATTTTGTGTTTTTCCATTTAATTCTTTTTTGTTTGCTGGTATTTTGTGTTATGCATATATATAAATAGATTTTCTCGTACAACCGCATATATATATATATATAAATATATATATCATCGAATGTCTCACAACCAACACCATTAATTATTCACACATACACATGTATATATATACAATTTCTCCTAGATGTTGTCTTGGTGCCTTTGGAGCACGATGACAAGTGGTTCATGGGGGCGGTAGCGGGTAATAGTATTCTCCTTTGGGATCTATGACCTGGTCGAGCAAAAATCCCGCTATTTCCTCTTGAAGTGCTAGTATGCGCTCCGTTGGTAGGAGCTTTTCCCGCACGTCACAGAACTGTTAAGAAGGAGATCAATATCGATAATCATGTAAAAATCATGAATAGTGTTATGTGAAACGTACCCATTGTTGTCTATCAGATTTGCTCCTTTCGGACGCCATCATGCGAATGTTCTCGCAAACGTAGAATGCACACACATCACGCCCCGACGCCTGCTGCATGGACCTTACGAGAATTGAATTTAATCAGGTAATAATTAATCAAGCATGATAATTAATTAATGGTATTGAAACAAGAATTAAAGAGATGGTAGCTAGCTAGCTAGCTGGTACTACTTAATTACTTACCTTGGGTCGATACCAAAACAACTTTTTTTTCTCCATTTTCCTGGAGTCACCTTGATGAACTTTGCCCAAGCCCTGCCCACCGGAAAAGAAAATTAATAAAGGGGTTATTAAATAGTTCATATCAGGAAATGACGAACCTAAATAGGCCAAGATATAGTTAATAATGATTGAAATTACCTGTTGACTATCCCCTTCACGGTGGAGTAGTCACTTTCTTCTTTAAGTAGTGAGTCCAGTACTTCAACTTTTCCTTCCTCAACTTTAATGTCTACCAAGATCCAGTGGAAACTGCATGCGCACACATTTGCATGTCTTAATTAAGCGGGCGTGTGCACAACACTAATCAACTACCCTAAACCCTATACACTTAATTAAGCGGGCATGTGCACAGTAAGCAAAAACAGAATTTGTAGTACAAGACAGTGTGACTCACAGGAAGTTGTAAGAAAGTAGTATATATTCATTGGTATTGAGGCGCTTCAAGAACTCTAGCATGCTTTCCTCTAAACTTGTTCGATAAAATTCATCATTCCATGTGTATTCATTAATGGTATTTGGGTCAATGAACCCAATGCCATAGCGTCCAGATTTTTTCATTTCATACACCTTCATCCTGCATAATACCACAGAAAAGAATATAGTGAGGATAATGACAGGTAATGATAGATTGATCAAAATGATCACTACACAGCTAGCTTGAGACTTAAATTATAGAAAGAAATCACTTATAGACAATAGCAACTGACGATAGATTTGTCAAGTGCATCTTGATTGAATAACTGAAATAGTTCTGAATACTCAACGGACACAGCTTTCTCATGAAAGTAATGCTCCTCCTTGACATTCACCATGAGGGACTCTCGATTGGAAGTCTTGGTAATGTTCATGTACCATTGATGCAATTCATACATTCTCGTTGGGAGGTTCTTGACCTCGTCTGGCTCGACCAAAGGTTGGCCCCGGACATATTTCCGTTTTATTTCCTCCTCTCTAAGCGGAGACATGGGCTCGATTTCGAGGAGTTGTCCAACAGTGATATTGAGCATTTCAGCCTGCATTTTATGCTCCTCGGTTATTACCACATTGCCCAGCTAGGGAACGTTAACGGTTTGCCCACATATATATAGGGCGCGCGTACGCTCATGTGTTGTTGGCACAACAAGCGGGGGGATCGATTGCGCCGCCTGTTCTCCCAGCCGGGGAACGGTTTTCCCGCATTTTTTGACAGCTGCTTGTTGGCTCGAGCTCGAGCTCTCTTCTCTCTATAGTTGTGCTCGATGTGCCTTCCTGATTTGGCGCTCATAGTCTCAGTCAACAGGCTTGGGAGCTGGTTTTCTTGCCATATGAATAAAGTGGTCAATAACTTTCTCACGCACTTTCTCCCTTGGCGGCGGTGCCGGTGTCGGTCCAAAATGGGCGTCCACTTCGGCCCGCACTACGGCTTCGTTTTGCTCCTTGGTCATGTCGTAAGGCCTCAGAGGAAGAGGAGCGAGGCTTGGACCATATTTATATCGCTTGTCTCCGCATGTACCTCCTGTACTGCCTCGACTCGTACCGCTACGCACCATAGCTGCGGCGTGTCTCTTCTGCGATTGCTGAGACGGCGGAGACAGCTGACGTGGCTGACGCTGTGCCGGACTTGAAGCAGGAGGAGTGGCCCGACGCTGTGTCAGACTTGAAGCAGGAGTCTGCTCATGCGTTCGGGGACTTGGAGGAGGTGGCGGACTTCGAGGAGGAGTCGGCTCACGCGTTCGTGGACTTGGAAGAGCGGGAGTCTGCTGACTCGGTGGCGGACTTCGGGGAGGAGTCGGCAGACGACACGGTGTCGGTGGACTTCGAAAGATGATGCAATCCTTTCTCCATAGGATGATACGATGTATGGCCTCTCCCAGTGTGCGCTCGTCTTCACCTCCAGGAATGTCAAACTGTAGCCCCGAATATGGGTCCACCACTTCATCAACCAAGACACGAGCATAGCCCTCTGGAATCGGGGTGCAATGGAAGGTTGCTTCTGGGGTAATTGTAAAAGCAACGCCGTCCGCCACCTTCATGGATATGTTCTTCATTTTGGAGTGTAGCTCACAGTTAGTGTTCTCTATGATGTCATCCATAGGGTATGTATCCAGCAGTGTGTCGCCCGGGGCAGAACCAACGCTGCTTCTCGGCATGGATGGGACGATGCTATCCAATGCTGGACGATCATCCGCCTGCTGCTGCCGCTGCTGAGACCCCCTTTCCTGGCTAAGTGAGTCGATCTGCTGCTGCTGGAATTTGAGTGCCAAGTCCGCGTGCCTTGCTTCTAGGCCTTGAAGGCGTTCTGCGTCCTGCTTCCTCTGCTCCTCCTCCAGCTTCCTCTTCTTCTCCTCCTCCATCTTCTTTCTTGCACGGGACCTGTAGTCCTCATTCCATTCCGAAAAGCCCTCATACCAGGGAATAACGCCCTTGCCTCGTGTTCTTCCCGGGTGTTCAGGATTTCCCAGGGCGCGCGTAAGCTCGTCGTTCTCTCTGTTGGGCGTGAACACCCCCGTTCGAGCTTCTTCTATTGCGTCAAGTATCTTTTGTTCGGCTCCTTTTAGACTTGCCTTCTGCGAAACCAAGCCTGTCTTCGGGTCCAACGCCCCCCCATGCGCATAGAACCAAGTTCTGCACCTGGGGGGCCAGCTCCTAGTAACCGGAGTGACCCCTGCATCCTCCATCTCTTGCTCAGACTTATCCCACTTAGGCATTCCCACCGCGTAGCCACCTGGACCCAGCCTATGGAACTGCGTCTTTTTTGCGGCATTGGCCTTGTTTTTTATCGACCGTTCCTTAGATAATTCTGATTCCTTGAATTTCACGAAATCGGCCCAGTGTTCTCTTTGCTTCTCTAGTGTTCCCGTGAATTCTGGAGTCTTCCTTTCTGCAGCGAGGTAGTTGGCCCATACAGTTTTCTTGTGGGTGTTGAATGCAATTGCCATCTTCTTAAGAGCAGCGCCCTTGACTTTCTCCACATCTGCTTCAGTGAAATAATCTGGTAGGGTGAAATGTTCCATCAGAGATTCCCAAAGGGCTTTTTTTGCTCTGTCGTCGACCCAAGTAACACCTGGACGTTTAGTTTTTGGCTCTTTCCATTCTTGAATGGAGATCGGGAGTTGGTCCTTCACAAGAACTCCGCACTGACGAGTCCACTTGTTCGCAATGTTCTTAGGCGTGAGGGGTTCGCCACTAGGTTTGACGGAGTCGATGTTGTACTTTACACCCTCCTTCAACTTTCTGCCCGGGCCTCGCTTTGTCCTGCTGTCTGTAGAAGCAGATTTGCTCGATCCGGAGGGCTGAAAGAAGAAAGATCGATTCGTTAATATATCTTCAAATAAAAAAACATGTGATGATCACCATGATGCCTGCTTATATAAATATACCTTGCCGGTAGTCTTTGTTATTTGAAGATCAGCATTGTCTGTGTCATCATAAACATTGTCTGTGTCATCATAATCATAGTTCATGACTTCATCAGCTCGGTCGTCGAGATCGAATATCTTTTCATCACCCTCTCCGGTATTGTTCAGATATTGGGAGCCGTCATCTGCTTCATTCAGATCATCTAGCCTGTGAGGGCTGCGTATAATGTCGAACAATTCCTCTTCCCTCTCTCTGCCGGTATTGTCTGCCATAGCTTTTACTTAACTAATACAGAAGAAATATAAAACAATTTAGTGTTCAAATTACAATGCATGGATGCAATCAATAAGGAAAAACTGAATCATATATATAGTACATAATATATGCATCGTCTCGATTAATATATAATCTCGAATACATCATCGTCTCGAATAATATATATAATCTCAAATACATCGTCTCGAATATTATATATCGAATACATCACTGGCTAGGTACCTAATAAAGATCGAGTACTACAGAAGAATCTTGGCCACTCGCGGTTCCTGGGGCGCGGGCGGTGGACACCCAAAGAGAAGGAACCATCACAGGATCATATCTCCAATCATCTGCCCAAAGAACCTGCCAAGTATTGGAGAACCTGACGTCCATAGCAGCCATGTAGCGATGGATGTGCTCGTCCTCCTCCCTGACACGGCGACGCACCACCTCCGGCGGCGGCGGCTCCCTCTGCACCGAATGTGGCCCACGCGAACGCCACCAAAGGAGATCAGGGTCGACGACGGGACCCGAGGCCGGGTTCCACACCAAGCGGCGCGCCCCTCCAGGTAGCACCTCCCAGTGCCAGCCCGGCGGAGCCCAATCCCGGACATGGGTCCTCTGAAGTAGGACGTCGTCGCGAACGGGTCAACGGCGAGGATGCGGGCCGGGCATATCGTCGAGAACAAATACTATATGCCCGCAAAAAGTAACATTTTTTAAATGATTGGATTGTGATAACTAAAATTCTATATATATGCAAATTCTAACAATTTGACATTAATCTAATTTATCTAACTAAAACTAATTCTAAAATTTCTAACATTTCTGATTATAAAACTAACATTTCTATAACATTTCTAATATTTATATAACTAAAAAACAGAAAAATTGCTAACATTTCTATAACTAAAAAACAGATTTTTTTTATAACATTTCTATATAACTAACATTTCTAATATTTCTATAACTAAAAAACAGGAAAATTTCTAACATTTCTATAACTAAAAAACAGAAAATTTTCTATAACTAAAATTTATAACAAACAAACTAATGTGTGTGTGTGTGTGGACATGGCGGCCGGGGTGAGCTCACCGGCGAGGCGACGACAGGGCGGCGACGTCGGGGCGACGGGACGAGGCGAGGCGCGACGACGGGGACGGCCGGGGCGGTGACGTCGACGGGGGCGGCGACGAGGGGCGGGGACGGCCGGGGCGGCGACGGCGTCGATCGGGGCAGGCGGCGCGTGTCGTCGACGGAGAGAAGAAACAGAGGGAAACTGAATTTTTTTCAGGTGTTGTATATATAGGATGGACCTAGGTCTGTTTTGGCCAGGCCAAGCGGCGGGAAGCGCCCCCCCCCCTTTAGTACCGGGTGGTGGCACCAACCGGCACTAAAGAACCCCTCTTTAGTACCGGTTGCAGCCACCACCCGGTACTAAAGGGCGTGCGCTGGCGCAGTGCGGTGCGGCAAGTTTAGTCCCACCTCGCTAGTCGAGGGGCGACCGCACTGGTTTATAAGCCCCAGTGCGATAGCTCCCTCGAGCTCCTCTCCTAAGCAGGCCTACTGGGCCTACCTGTTCTGTGCTGTCCTGTGGGCCTACTGGGCCTTTGCGGGCCTGCATCCTGGCCCAACAAAACATTGTGTTTCTAGTCGTATGCAGGCCACTTTGGCCCAGTAGGAGGGCTTTTTTATATTCTTAATTTTTTGTTTTATTTATTTTTGAGTTGTTTTTTGCTGTATTTAGAGTTTCTTTGTGAATATTTTTGCTTTAGGTACAAAAAATTACAAACTTTCTGTTAGTGCCGATAGTTTTTAAATTTGAATAGTTTAAATTTTGAATTATTTGAAATTTGTGTGAATCACTAGTTTGTGAATAACTTAACTTTGGAAAAAGATTTTTCAGTGATTCTTTTTTTTATTATGTTTAATATTAGTGTGTTTTATCATTATATTCAATTTGGTAATGCTTAGGTTATTTAAAAAATGAAATGCCTTTGTAACAGATGAGTTTTCGTCTGAAACCTTGATACTTCAAAAGAGATTGTCCATTTTGTACATGAAGTGCATCCAGTTTTTGCCGTAACCCTCTCTACTTTTTTGCACATGCTATGTGGGTGAAATTATGATACCATGCCAACTTTCAGCCTTTTCTGAGTTCATTTGAAATGCTTTTCAATTTCAGGGTCATTTAGCTGGAAAAAATCAGTAAATGCATGAAAGAATTTGTTTGCACATAAAATTTCTTCGCGTTTCAAATGCCAAAACACATAACTACCCTAACTATTACAGAGATTCCCTCCTGGGTGTGAAACACAGAAGAAAGTGATGATAGTGAAGCCGATCACATCCCAGATCTTTGGGTGTGAAACTTTTTCTTCGCGTGTGTCCCTTTGCGCCGTAGCCATGGAAAATCTTCATCATTTAACTGGATGCTCGGGTCAATATTCACTGTGAATGGAGCAATTTCATCAAACTTTTCATAATCTTCTGACATGTCTGTCTTGTCATCCACTCCCACGATGTTTCTTTTCCCTGAAAGAACTATGTGGCGCTTTGGCTCGTCGTATGATCCATTCGCTTCCTTATCTTTTCTTTTTCTCGGCCTGGTAGACATGTCTTTCACATAAAAAACCTGCGCCACATCATTGGCTAGGACGAATGGTTCGTCTGCATACGCAAGATTGTTGAGATCCACTGTTGTCATTCTGTACTACGGGTCTTCCGTTACCCCGCCTCGTGTCATATTGACCCATTTGCACCGAAACAAAGGGACCTTCAAACCACCTCCATAGTTAAGTTCCCATATGTCCTCTATGTAACCATAATATGTTTCCTTTCCCGTGTTGGTTGTTGCATCAAAGCGGACACCACTGTTTTGGTTGGTGCTCTTCTTATCTTGGGCGATCGTGTAAAATGTATTCCCATTTATCTCGTACCCTTTGAAAGTCATTATATTCGAAGATGGTAACTGGGACAGCGAGTACAAGTCATCTTCAATATCGCCATCATGCATGGCACGTTTCTGCAACCAACCGGCAAAAGTCCTCGTTTCTTCACGTGTAATCCAGTCGTCAGACTGCTCCGGGTGTTTGGAGTGTAGAAAATTCTTGTGTTCCTCCATATACGGAGCCACCAAGGCGGAATTCTGTAGAACTGTGTAGTGTGCTTCAGTGAGAGAATGCCCGTCCATACATATTTTTTGATCCCCTCCTAGCGTGCCTTTTCCATCCAGTCTGCCCTTATGCCGCGATTCAGGAACACCAATCGGCTTAAGGTCAGGAATAAAGTCAATACAAAACTCAATGACCTCCTCATTTTCATGGCCCTTCGAGATGCTTCCTTCTGGCCTAGCACGGTTATGAACATATTTCTTCAAGACTCCCATGAACCTCTCAAAGCGGAACATATTGTGTAGAAATACAGGACCCAAAACGTTAATCTCTTCGCAAAGGTGAACTAGGACGTGCGTCATGATGTTGAAGAAGGATGGTGGGAACACCAACTCGAAACTGACAAGACATTGCACCAAATCATTCTGTAACCTTGGTATGATTTCTGGATCGATTACCTTCTGAGAGATTGCATTGAGGAATGCACATAGCTTCACAATGGCTAATCGAACGTTTTCTGGTAGAAGCCCCCTCAATGCAACTGGAAGCAGTTGCGTCATAATCACGTGGCAGTCATGAGACTTTAGGTTCTGGAACTTTTTCTCTGCCATATTTATTATTCCCTTTATATTCGACGAGAAGCCAGACGGTACCTTCATACTGAGCAGGCATTCAAAGAAGATTTCCTTCTCTTCTTTGGTAAGAGCGTAGCTGGCCTGACCCTGATGTATGCCGTCTTTTCCGTGCATACGTTGCTGGTCCTCCCGTGCCTCTGGTGTATCTTTTGTCTTCCCATACACGCCCAAGAAGCCAAGCAGGGTCACGCAAAGATTCTTCATCACGTGCATCACGTCGATTGCGGAGCGGACCTCTAAGTCTTTCCAATATGGCAGGTCCCAAAATATAGATTTCTTCTTCCACATGGGTGCGCGTCTGTCAGCGTCCTTCGGAACAGGTTGTCCGCCAGGACCCTTTCCAAAGATTACCTTCAAATCCTTGACCATATCATGTACATCAGCACCAGTACGGTGGCGAGGCTTCGTCCGGTGATCCGCCTCACCTTTGAAATGCTTGCCTTTCTTTCTTATGGGATGCCTGCTCGGAAGAAATTGACGATGTCCCAGGTACACAATCTTCCTACAACTATCCAAATATATACTGTCGGTATCATCCAAACAGTGCGTGCATCCGCGGTATCCCTTGTTTGTCTGTCCTGAAAGGTTACTGAGAGCAGGCCAATCATTGATGGTCACGAACAGCAACGCCTTTAGGTCAAATTCTTCCTGTTTGTGCTCATCCCACGCACGTACACCTGTTCCATTCCATAGCTGTAATAGTTCTTCAACTAATGGCCTTAGGTACACATCAATGTCGTTGCCGGGTTGTTTAGGGCCTTGGATGAGCACTGGCATCATAATGAACTTTCGCTTCATGCACAACCAAGGAGGAAGGTTATACAAACATAGAGTCACAGGCCAGGCGCTATGGTTGTTGCTCTGCTCCCCAAAAGGATTAATGCCATCTGCGCTTAGACCAAACCATACGTTCCTTGCGTCATCTGCAAACTCCTTCCCGTTCTTTCTCTCGATTTTTCTCCACTGCGACCCATCAGCGGGTACTCTCAACTTTTCGTCTTTCTTACGGCCTTCTTTGTGCCATCGCATCGCCTTGGCATGCTCTTTGTTTTGGAACAAACATTTCAACCGTGCTATTATAGGAGCATACCACATCACCTTGGCAGGAATCTTCTTCCTGGGGCGCTCGCCCTCGACATCACCAGGGTCATCGCGGCTGATCTTATAGCGCAATGCACCGCATACCGGGCAAGCGTTCAAATCCTCGTACTCATCGCGGTAGAGGATGCAGTCATTAGGGCACGCATGTATCTTCTGCACCTCTAACCCTAGAGGGCAGACGACCTTCTTTGCTTCATACGTACTCTCGGGAAATTCGTTGTCCTTTGGAAGCATATTCTTTATCATTACCAGCAACTTTCCAAATCCCTTGTCAGATACACCATTCTCTGCCTTCCATTGCAGCAATTCCAGTGTGGTGCCCAACTTTTTTTGTCAGCTTCGCAATTCGGGTACAACAATTTCTTGTGATCCTCTAACATGCGCTGCAACTTCTTCCTCTCCAAATCACTTGCCCAGTTTCTCTTTGCATCGGCAATGGCCCGACCTAGATCATCAGCGGGCTCATCTGATGCCTCTTCTTTAGCTTCTTCCCGCATTGCCGGCTCAGCTTCTTCCCCCATTGTTGTATCATCGTATTCAGGGAACCCATGGCCAGGATAGCCGTCGTCGTCCTCTTCTTCTTCATTGTCTTCCATCATAACCCCTCTTTCTCCGTGCTTGGTCCAAACATTATAGTGGGGCATGAAACCGGACTCAAATAGGTGGACGTGAATGGTTCTTGACGTAGAGTAATTGTGACCATTCTTACAGCCAGCACATGGACAAGGCATAAAACCATCCGCCCGCTTGTTTGCCTCAGCGGCAAGCAGAAAAGTATGCATGCCATTAATGAACTCGGGAGAGCATCGGTCATCATACATCCATTGTCGGCTCATCTTCATTACACAACACCGAATAGACCAAATTAATACAAGTTCATACATAAAGTTCATATACAACACTTAATTAAATGCAACATACAAATAACTCTCTAGCTAAAGAATTTAAATGCAACAACAAATGCGATCAAGATCGCAACTAAGGTAACAATTGATCCAACAACATAATGATACCAAGCCACACTATCAATGGCATATTTTCTAATCTTTCTAATCTTCAACCGCATTTTCTCCATCTTGATCTTGTGATCATCGACGACATCGGCAACATGCAACTCCAATTCCATCTTCTCCCCCTCAATTCTTTTCAATTTTTCTTTCAAATACTCGTTTTCTCTTTCAACTAAATTTAACCTCTCGACAATAGGGTCGGTTGGAATTTCCGGTTCACATACCTCCTAGATAAAAATATCTATGTCAACTTGATGGGCATAATTTGTCATAAACACGAAATGCAACAACTAGTTTTAAAAGAGAATATACCACATCCGAATCATAACAAGGACGAGGGCCGACGGGGACGGATATCAAAACCATGGCACTATGTATAACAAACAACGTACGGGTAAGATAATTATACGAGTAACTATATATCCAAATCACACAAACATCAATTTGGTAATGTAAAACATTCATGAACAAGAGCCTCACCACAAGGTGGTGCCGGCGACGGGACGGTCCGGGCAATCGACGGTGGTTACGATGGAGATTTAGAAGGCACTAAGTAAACCACACCTACATATGCAAACTAAGTGTTATTTTTGACCTCAAATTGCATATAAATCAAATACTAGCACATATAATTCCTCCCAAATTACTAAACTCACAAATTAATCACTATACAAAGCATTGCAAGAGCTAATCTAGCAATGAGAGATGAAAGGACAAAGTTGCTAACCTTTGTGATCATTTGAATGGATGGGGGCCTTCAAATCTTGACAAATTTTGGGCAAAATGTGTGATGAGCTCGAGGAAGAGAGGGGAAGAACAGAGGAAGGAGAGGGGAAAGGGGAAGAACAGAGCGAGCTCGGGTGGACGAAGGGTTTATGTACGTCGACCTTTAGTACCGGTTCGTGCCACGAACCGGTACTAAAGGTGCTGGAGGGGCCCCAGACTGACAACATCCTGCCACCACTCTCTTTAGTACCGGTTCGTGGCACGAACCGGTGCTAAAGGTTCGCCACGAACCGGTACTAATGAGAGCGGCCGGCTAGCCGTTGGAACCGGCACTAATAGACACATTAGTGCTGGCTCAAAATCAAACCGGCACTAATGTGCTTCACATTTGACCCTTTTTCTACTAGTGCAAAGCAATCTTTCTTAGCACGCATCCTAGCGGTTCTTTCTTTGCACTCATCAATGGAAATTCTCATGGCTTTGAGAGACTCATTGATATCATGATTAGGTGGAATAGATCTAAGTTTCAAAGAATCAACATCAAGAGAAATTCTATCCACGTTCCTAGCCAATTCATCAATCTTAGGCAATTTTTCTTCAAGCAAAGCATTGAAATTCTTTTGAGAGATCATAAATTCTTTAACACTAATCTCAAAATCAGAGGGCATCTTATTAAAATTTCCATAAGAGTTGTTGTAGGAATTACCATAATTATTAGAGGAATTACTAGGAAACGGCCTAGGATTAAAGTTTCCTCTATACGCGTTGTTACCAAAATTATTCCTACCAACAAAATTCACATCCATAGATTCATTATTATTCACAATCGAAGTAGACAAAGGCATATCATTAGGATCAATAGGAGCACTCTTATTAGCAAACAATTTCATAAGTTCATCCATCTTTCCACTCAAAACATTAATCTCTTCTATCACATGAACTTTTTTACTAGTAGATCTTTTGGTGTGCCGTTGAGAATAACTAACCATAATATTATCTAGGAGTTTAGTAGCTTCTCCTAAAATGATTTCCATAAAAGTGCCTCCCGCGGCCGAATCTAAAAGATTTCTAGAAGCAAAATCCAATCCGACATAAAAAATTTGTATGATCATCCATAAATTTAATCCATGTGTAGGGCAATTGCGAATCATTAATTTCATCCTCTCCCAAGATTGTGCAAAATGTTCATGATCGAGTTGCTTAAAATTCATAATATCGTTTCTAAGAGAGATGATCTTAGCGGGAGGAAAATACTTAGAGATAAAAGCATCTTTGCACTTATTCCATGAATCAATACTATTTTTAGGCAAAGACAAAAACCAAGTTTTAGCACGATCTCTAAGTGAAAACGGAAATAACTTCAATTTAACAATATCATTATCCACGTCTTTCTTCTTTTGCATATCACACAAATCAACGAAGTTGTTTAGATGAGTAGCGGCATCTTCACTAGGAAGGCCAGAGAATTGATCTTTCATAACAAGATTCAACAAAGCAGTATTAATTTCACAAGATTCAACATCGGTAAGAGGAGCAATCGGAGTGCTAAGGAAATCATTATTATTGGTATTGGAAAAGTCACACAATTTAGTATTATCTTGAGCCATCGTGACAAGCAATCCAACACTCAAGCACACAAGAGGCAAGCGAATTAGAGGCGAACGGGAAAGAGAGGGTGAATAAAACGGCAAGGGTGAAGTGGGGGAGAGGAAAATGAGAGGCAAATGGCAAATAATGTAATGCGAGGGAGAAGAGTTTGTGATGGGTACTTGGTATGTCTTGACTTGAGCGAAGACCTCCCCGGCAACGGTGCTAGAAATCCTTCTTGCTACCTCTTGAGCACTGCGTTGGTTTTCCCTTGAAGAGGAAAGGGTGATGCAGCAAAGTAGCGTAAGTATTTCCCTCAGTTTTGAGAACCAAGGTATCAATCCAGTAGGAGGCTACGCGCAAGTCCCTCGTACCTACACAAACAAACAAGAACCTCGCAACCAACGCGATAAAGGGGTTGTCAATCCCTTCACGGCCACTTGCGAAAGTGAGATCTGATAGAGATAATAAGATAAGATAAATATTTTTCGTATTTTTATGATATAGATTGGAAAGTAAAGATTGTAAAATAAAGTAGATCAGAAACTTATATGATGGAAAATAGACCCGGGGGCCATAGGTTTCACTAGTGGCTTGTCTCAAGATAGCATAAGTATTACGGTGGGTGAACAAATTACTGTCGAGCAATTGATAGAAAAGTGCATAGTGATACGTCTCCGTCGTATCTATAATTTTTGATTGTTCCATGCCAATATCCTACAACTTTCATATACTTTTGGCAACTTTTTATATTATTTTTGGGACTAACATATTGATCCAGTGCCCAGTGCCAGTTCCTGTATGTTGCATGTTTTATGTTTGACAGAAACCCAATATCAAACGGAGTCCAAACGGGATAAAAACGGACGGAGCTTATTTTTGGAATATTTATGATTTTTGGGAAGTAAAATCAACGCGAGACGGTGCCCGAGGTGGCCATGAGGCAGGGGGGCGCGCTTGCCCATACTGGGCGCGCCCCTGACCCTCGTGGGCCCCTTGTAAGGCGGTTGATGCTCTTCTTTGGCCGCAAGAAAGCTAATTTTTGGAAAAATATCTGGGCGAAGGTTTCAATCCAATCGGAGTTACGGATCTCCGGATATAAAAGAAATGGTGCCAGGGCAGAATCCCAGAGCGCAGAACAGAGAGAGACAGATCCAATCTCGGAGGGGCTCTCGCCCCTCCCACGCCATGGGAGCCAAGGACCAGAGGGTAAACCCTTCTCCCATCTAGGGAGAAGGTCAAGGAAGAAGAAGATGAAGGGGGGGGCTCTCTCCCCCTTGCTTCCGGTGGCGCCGGAACGCCGCCGGGGGCCATCATCATCACCGCGATCTTCACCAACACCTCCGCCATCTTGACCAACATCTCCATCACCTTCCCCCTTCTATATTCAGCGGTCCACTCTCCCGCAACCCGCTGTACCCTCTACTTGAACATGGTGCTTTATGCTTCATGTTATTATCCAATGATGTGTTGCCATCTTATGATGTCTGAGTAGATTTTCGTTGTCCTATCGGTGATTGGTGAATTGCTACGATTGGTTTAATTTGCTTGTGGTTCTGTTGCTGTCCTATTGTGCGCTTCGTGTCGCGCAAGCGTGAGGGATTCCCGCTGTAGGGTGTTGCAATATGTTCATGATTCGCTTATAGTGGGTTGCTTGAGTGACAGAAGCATAAACCTGAGTAAGGGGGTTATGGCGTATGGGATAAAGGGGACTTGATGCTTTAATGCTATGGTTGGGTTTTACCTTAATGATCTTTAGTAGTTGCGGATGCTTGCTAGAGTTCCAATAATAAGTGCATATGATCCAAGAAGAGAAAGTATGTTAGCTTATGCCTCTCCCACATAAAACTTGCATCGGTCTAGTAAAGTAGTCAATTGCTTAGGGACAAATTTCACAACTCCTACCACCACTTTTCCACACTCGCTATATTTACTTTATTGCTTCTTTATCTAAACAGCCCCTACTTTTATTTACGTGTTCTTTATTATCTTGCAAACCTATCCAACAACACCTACAAAGTACTTCTAGTTTCATACTTGTTCGAGGTAAGGCGAACACTAAGCGTGCGTAGAGTCGTATCAGTGGCAGATAGGACTTGAGAGAATATTTGTTCTACCTTTAGCTCCTCGTTTCGACACTCTTACTTATCGAAAGAGGCTACAATTATCCCCTACACTTGTGGGTTATCAAGACCTTCTTCTGGCGCCGTTGCCGGGGAGTCATAGCGTGGGGTGAATATTCTCGTGTGTGCTTGTTTGCTTTATCACTAAGTAATTTTTATTTGCTGTTCTTAGTTGTTCTCTATCTTTAGTTATGGATATGGAACACGAAATACCAAAAAAATAGGTGTACTTGCTACTCATGGAGATGGGGAACCTCCTAAAACCCTCGATGCTCGTTATGTGAAAGAAATTATGTACTACTTTGATAATCCTGAGAAAACCCCATTCAATTATGTTATGGGAGACACACGTTGGATCAACATGAATACTTTAGGGATTATCGCTTAACACAGAAAGGGAAACTATTATGGGATCAAATTTATATGTTGCATTGGTATGTTCGGGATCTATGCTTGAGACATGATTATACTTGTTGCTCTAGGATGAAGTCTCCACACCTTCCCTTTTCATGCAAACTCAATGATAATAAAACCTTGGCTTCTTATGCTAATGGTATCTATGATTACTATGATGTGGAACAAATAGAAGAATTCGTTGCTTTTATGGGTGCTTATGAGATTGAATCTATGTTTAAAGAGTTTGAAGATTTTGATGATTCAGTTTACAGACCTGAAATTTTTGCTATACTTAGATATTGCTATGAAAATTATGAATACAATTCCGATATTGATGCATTTATTGAGAAAGTCTCCGCTGTCCAAGAAGAGACTAATATTTTGCAGGAGTCTATGGAAGAATAAATTGATGAAACTGTGAGCTCATTGGATGAAAAGATGATAAGGAGAGCGAAGAACAAAAGGAGGAAGAGCGGATTAGCTACCCGTGCCCACCTTCTAATGAGAATAACTCTTCAACTCATACATTGTTTAATTCCCCTTCGTGCTTACCGAAGGATGATTGCTATGATGATTGTTATGATCCCGTTGATTCTCTTGAAATATCCCTTTTTGATGATGCTTGTGGCCAAGATGCCAATATAAATTATGCTTATGGAGATGAACTTGCTATAGTTCCTTATGTTAAACATGAAATTGTTGCTATTGCACCGACGCATGATAGTCCTATTATCTTTTTGGATTCTCCCTACTACACTATATCGGAGAAGTTTGTGCTTATTAGGATTATATTGATGGGTTGCGTTTTACTACTACACATGATGATTTTGATAAATATAATATGCATGTGCTTGCTGCTCCTACTTGCAACTATTATGAGAGAGGAACTATATCTCCACCTCTCTATGTTTCCAATATGATAAAATTGCAAGAAACTGCTTATACTATGCATTGGCCTTTACTATGTGTGCATGAATTGTTCTTTTATGACATGCCGATGCATAGGAAGAGAGTTAGACTTCGTTGTTGCATGATATATGTTACTTTGTGCTCACTACTAAATCACAAATTATTGTTAATTAAAATTGGCTTTGATATACCTTGGGATCCGGGTGGATCCATTACTTGAGCACTATATGCCTAGCTTAATGGCTTTAAAGAAAGCGCTGCCAGGGAGACAACCCGGAAGTTTTAGAGAGTCATTTATTTCTGTTGAGTGCTTTTATAAAGTTTAAAAACAAAAAAATAAAGAGGGTAACCCAAATCTTTTCAAAAAGGAAAGTGAAAGTAAGAAAGACAAGCATTGTTGAAGTGGGAGAGCTCCTTGAACTTTGTTCATGCTCACGGAAACTTTGTGAATCTTAATTACAGAAACTTTTCATAAAAAATAATTATCCCCTTGTACAATTCCATTGTATTATAAAAATAATGTGCCAAGTTTTTCCTTTAGGATGTTTACAATGCTTGTTGGTTTGTACGGTGCAGGACAGAAACTTTGGCTATAGTGCGCGATTTTACATTTTTTTACTGGAACGTCAAACGGTTCTGAATTTTTTTGCACTGTATTTCTGTACAAATTGTTTATTTTTCCTAATTTTGGTAGAATTTTTGGGGTACCAGAAGTATGGTGAATGTTCAGATTGCTACAGACTGTTCTGCTTTTGACAGATTCTGTTTTTGATGCATAGTTTACTTGTTTTGATGAAACTATCAATTTCTATTAGTGGATTAAGCCTTGGAAAAGCTATATTACAGTAGAAACAATGCAAAAACAAAATATGAATTGGTTTTTCAATAGTACTTAGAGTAGTGATTTGCTTTATTATACTAACGGATCTTACCGAGTTTTCTGTTGAAGTTTTGTGTGGATGAAGTGTTTGATCGAGGAGGTCTCGATATGAGGAAAAGGAAGAGAGGAAAGAGCTCAAGCTTGGGGATGCCCAAGGCACCCCAAGTAAATATTCAAGGAGACTCAAGCGTCTAAGCTTGGGGATGCCCCGGAAGGCATCCCCTCTTTCTTCAACAAGTATCGGTATGTTTTCGGATTCGTTTCGTTCATGCGATATGTGCAAGTCTTGGAGCGTCTTTTGCATTTAGTTTTCACTTTTATTTTATGCACCATGCTGGTATGAGATAGTCCATGGTTTATTTATAGAATGCTCATTGCACTTCACTTAAATCTTTTGAGTATGCCTTTATAGAATGCTTCATGTGCTTCACTTATATCATTTGAAGTTTGGATTGCCTGTTTCTCTTCACATAGAAAACCGCCATTTGTAGAATGCTCTTTTGCTTCACTTATATTTGTTAGAGCGTGGGCATATATTTTGTAGAAAGAATTAAACTCTCTTGCTTCACTTATATCTATTTAGAGAGATGACATGAATTGGTCATTCACATGGTTAGTCATAAAATCCTACATAAACTTGTAGATCGCTGAATATGATATGTTTGATTCCTTGCAATAGTTTTGCGATATAGAGATGATAATATGTGGGAGGTACTAGTGGATGGTTGTGTTTAGTAAGGATATTGGTGTTAAGGTTTGTGATTCCCGAAGCATGCACGTATGGTCTACTAACTATGTAACCAAATTGGCGCGCATTGTATTTTGATTGTTTATCTTTGCGTGAAGGTCGGGGGCGCGCGATGGTTAACTCCTACCAACCTCCCCCCTAGGGGCATGCGTGTAGTACTTTGTTTCAAGGGCTAATAAATTTTTGCAATAAGTATGTGAGTTCTTTATGACTAATGTTGAGTCCATGGATTATACGCACTCTCACCCTTCCATCATTGCTAGCCTCTTCGGTACCGTGCATTGCCATTTCTCACCTCGAGAGTTGGTGCAAACTTCGCCGGTGCATCCAAACCCCATGATACGATACGCTCTATCACACATAAGCCTCCTTATATCTTCCTCAAAACAGCCACCATACCTACCTATCATGGCATTTCCATAGCCATTCCGAGATATATTGCCATGCAACTTCCATCATCATCATATACATGATTTGAGCATTCATTGTCATATTGCCTTGCATGATCGTAAGATAGCTAGCATGATGTTTTCATGGCTTGTCCGTTTTTTTGATGTCACTGCTACGCTAGATCATTGCACGTCCCGGTACACCGCCGGAGGCATTCATATAGAGTCATATATTTGTTCTAGTATCGAGTTGTAATATTGAGTTGTAAGTAAATAAAGTGTGATGATCATAATTATAGAGCATTGCCTCATATATGTAAAAAAATAGAGGCCAAAGAAGCCTAAATAAAAAAAGGGGGCCAAAGAAGCCCACCCAAAAAAAGAAAAAAAAGAAAAAGAAAAGGGGCAATGTTACTATCCTTTTACCACACTTGTGCTTCAAAGTAGCACCATGTTCTTCATATAGAGAGTCTCTTATGTTGTCACTTTCATATACTAGTGGGAATTTTCATTATAGAACTTGGCTTGCATATTCCAACGATGGGCTTCCTCAAAATGCCCTAGGTCTTCATGATCAAGCAAGTTGGATGCACACCCACTTAGTTTCAGTTTGAGCTTTCATACACTTATAGCTCTAGTGCATCCGTTGCATGGCAATCCCTACTCCTCGCATTGACATCAATTGATGGGCATCTCCATAGCCCGTTGATTAGCCGCGTCGATGTGAGACTTTCTCCCTTTTTGTCTTCTCCACATAACCTCCACCATCATAATCTATTCCACCCATAGTGCTATATCCATGGCTCACGCTCATGTATTGCGTGAGAGTTGAAAAAGTTTGAGAATACTAAAGTATGAAACAATTGCTTGGCTGACACCGGGATAGGCATGAGGGGTACCTTATGTTAAGAAAAGGGAGCATACAAGACTATATGATTTTGCAGGGATAACGTTCTGGAAGCATTGATATTTTGAAAGACATGATTGTTTGTTGGGATGCCCTAAGTATTATTTGTTTTTATGTCAAATGATAGACTATTGCTTTGAATCACTCGTGTCTTAATATTCATGCCATGACTAGATATTTGATCAAGATTATGCTAGGTAGCATTCCACATCAAAAATTATCTTTTTATCATTTACCTACTCGAGGACGAGTAAGAATTAAGCTTGGGGATGCTGATACGTCTCCGTCGTATCTATAATTTTTGATTGTTCCATGCCAATATCCTACAACTTTCATATACTTTTGGCAACTTTTTATATTATTTTTGGGACTAACATATTGATCTAGTGCCCAGTGCTAGTTTCTATTTGTTGCATGTTTTATGTTTCGCAGAAACCCAATATAAACCGAGTCCAAACGGGATAAAAACGGACAGAGCTTATTTTTGGAATATTTATGATTTTTGGGAAGTAAAATCAACGCGAGATGGTGCCCGAGGTGGCCACGAGGCAGGGGGGCGCGCCCCTGACCCTCGTGGGCCCCTCGTAAGGCGGTTGATGCTCTTCTTTGGCCGCAAAAAAGCTAATTTTTGGAAAAATATCTGGGCGAAGGTTTCAATCCAATCGGATTTACGGATCTCCGGATATAAAAGAAACAGTGCCAGGACAGAATCCCAGAGCGCAGAAACAGAGAGAGACAGAGAGACAGATCCAATATCGGAGGGGCTCTCGCCCCTCCCACGCCATGGGAGCCAAGGACCAGAGGGGAAACCCTTCTCCCATCTTGGGAGAAGGTCAAGGAAGAAGAAGAAGAAGAAGAAGAAGAAGAAGAAGAAGAAGAAGGGGGGGCTCTCTCCCCCTTGCTTCTGGTGGCGCCAGAACGCCGCCGGGGGCCATCATCATCACCGCGATCTTCACCAACACCTCCGCCATCTTCACCAACATCTCCATCACCTTCCCCCTTCTATATTCAGCGGTCCACTCTCCCGCAACCCGCTGTACCCTCTACTTGAACATGGTGCTTTATGCTTCATGTTATTATCCAATGATGTGTTGCCATCTTATGATGTCTGAGTAGATTTTCGTTGTCCTATCGATGATTGGTGAATTGCTATGATTGGTTTAATTTGCTTGTGGTTATGTTGTTGTCCTATTGTGCCCTCCGTGTCACGCAAGCGTGAGGGATTCCCGCTGTAGGGTGTTGCAATATGTTCATGATTCGCTTATAGTTGGTTGCTTGAGTGGTAGAAGCATAAACCCGAGTAAGGGGGTTGTGGCGTATGGGATAAAGGGGACTTGATGCTTTAATGCTATGGTTGGGTTTTACCTTAATGATCTTTAGTAGTTGCGGATGCTTTCTAGAGTTCCAATCATAAGTGCATACGATCCAAGAAGAGAAAGTATGTTAGCTTATGCCTCTCCCACATAAAACTTGCTATCGGTCTAGTAAAGTAGTCAATTGCTTAGGGACAAATTTCACAACTCCTACCACCACTTTTACACACTCGCTATATTTACTTTATTGCTTCTTTATCTAGACAGCCCCTACTTTTTATTTATGTGTTATTTATTATCTTGCAAACCTATCCAACAACACATACAAAGTACTTCTAGTTTCATACTTGTTCTAGGTAAGGCGAACACTAAGCGTGCGTAGAGTCGTATCAGTGGCAGACAGGACTTGAGAGAATATTTGTTCTACCTTTGGCTCCTCGTTGGGTTCGACACTCTTACTTATCGAAAGAGGCTACAATTATCCCCTACACTTGTGGGTTATCACATAGTTATGAGAATATCTAGGCATGATCATGTATATAGGCATCACATCCGCGACAAGTAGATCGAAACGATTCTGCATCTACTACTATTACTCCACACATCGACCGCTATCCAGCATGCATCTAGAGTATTAAGTTCATAAGAACAGAGTAATGCATTAGTCAAGATGACATGATGCCCTCTTTTTATCCTCGATGGCAACAATACAATACGTGCCTTGCTGCCCCTGCTGTCACTCGGAAAGGACACCGCAAGATTGAACCCAAAGCTAAGCACTTCTCCCATTGGAAGAAAGATCAATCTAGTAGGCCAAACCAAACTGATAATTCGAAGAGACTTGCAAAGATAACCAATCATACAGAAAAGAATTCAAAGGAGATTCAAATATTTCTCATTGATAAACTTGATCATAAACCCACAATTCATCGGATCTCGACAAACACACCGCAAAAAGAGTTACATCAAATAGATCTCCAAGAAGATCGAGGAGAACATTGTATTGAGATTCAAAGAGAGAGAAGAAGCCATCTAGCTAATAACTATGGTCCCGAAGGTCTGTGGTAAACTACTCACAACTCATCAAGAGTCTATGGTGTTGATGTAGAAGCCCTCCGTGATCGATTCCCCCTCCGGCGGAGCGCCGAAAAAGGCTCCAAGATGGGATCTCACGGGTAGAGAAGGTTGCGGCGGTGGAAATAGGGTTTTGTGGTGCTCCTGGATGTTTTTAGGGTATGTAGATATATATAGGCGAAGGAAGTCGGTCAGGGGAGCCACGAGGGCCCACGAGGGTGGGGGGCGCGCCCACCCCCCTAGGGCATGCCTCCCTGCCTAGTGGCTTCCTCGTGTGTTTCTTGACGTCCACTCCAAGTCTCCTGGATTGCGTTTGTTCCAAAAATAAATCCCCGAAGGTTTCATTCCGTTTGGACTCCGTTTGATATTCCTTTTCTGTGAAACATTGAAATAGGCAAATGAACAGAAATTTGGGCTGGGCCTCCGGTTAATAGGTTAGTCCCAAAAATGATATAAAAGTGTATAGTAAAGCCCATAAACATCCAAAACAAGTAATATAATAGCATGGAAAAATAAAAAATTATAGATACGTTGGAGACGTATCAGTCTCTGTCTCTTCGCCGCCACCATCATGGACGCCTGGACGACCCTGGAGCACGCCTTTGCCCAGGTCTCTACCTCCCGCTCGATGGCCCTTCGCAGCGAGCTCGCCGACATTAAGAAGCTGGACTCCTCCGCCACGACCTACTTCAACAAGATGAAGGTGTTGGCGGACACACTCACCGCTATCGGTCGACCGCTCAGCGATGAGGAGTTTGCTGGCTTTGTCATCAAAGGCCGCGACGCCGACTACGACAATCTTGCCGAGGTTGTTCACAATGCCAAGCCAGCGACGCCCCCGCACGAGCTCTACTCACGACTTCTCTTCACCGAGCAGCGCGTCGAGGCTCGCCGCTCCTCCGCCACCATCACCTCACTGTCGGCGGCCTTCTGGGCTTCTCGCGCCAGCGTGCCCTGCCCTGTCCTCTGGCAAGCCCGCCTCGCCCCCTGCATCGACCCTGGGTGGGGGCCCTAACACTCGGGTGGTATGCCAGCTATGTGGTCGTGAACGCCATGTCGCCTCCAAGTGTCACCGCCGCTTTCAGGGGCGCTTCTTTGGCATCGGCAATGACGACAAGGGAAACGAGCGCCAATTTGCGATGGTAGACTTTGGTCCCCCTGCCGTCGCGCCGGCTGCCCACCTCGCCGCCGCCCCGGCTGCCCACATCGCCGCCAAGGGCAAGGATCCGCGCGTCGACCAGGGGTACATGCCATCCTATCCTATTGATCCAGCCCGGTACATCATCCCTTTTAACTAGTCATCCCTCTAGGCAGCTTCATCTTCGTAATGTTTTGCAGGTTCCCTCGGTGACTCGTAATCTTTTATCTGTCCCTAAGCTCACCCTTGATAATCATGTCCTATGTGAATTTCAGCCTTTTAATCTTTTTGTTAAGGACCGAGCAACCCGGGACGTTCTGCTTAGTGGCCGCTTGAGCCAAGGCTTGTACCGTTTGGAGGATCCATCCGCCCCGTGTGTCTTTAGCGGTGTTCGCGTGTCACCTTACTAGTGGCACTCTCGCTTTGGTCATCCCGCCACACCCATCGTTCGCCACATACTCCACCGCCATGAGCTGCCATTAGAGTCTAGCAATAAAGAGATGTCCGTGTGTGATGGCTGTCAACAAGGCAAAAGTCATCAGCTACCTTTTGTTTCATCTACTAGAGAAGTAAAGAGTCCTCTTGAAATTGTGTTTTTCTAATGTGTGGGGTCCAGCACAAACATCTGTTAGTGGTCACAACTACTATGTCAGTTTTGTTGATGCCTATAGTCATTTCACATAGCTTTATCTTCTTAAGCGCAAGTCTGATGTGTTTGATATATCCATTCAGTTCCAATTGCATGTTGAACGTCTCCTCAAGCATAGAATTATCCATGTTCAGTCAGATTGGGGGGGGGGCGAATATCGCAACCTCAACACTTTCTTTAATAAGCTTGGGATCTCCCATCGTTTGTCATGCCCACATACACATCAGCATAATGGTGCTATTGAGCGCAAACATTGCCATATAGTTGAAACCGGCCTCACACTTCTTGCTCATGCTTCTGTACCTTTTCGCTTTTGGAGTGATGCTTTTGCCACCGTGTGTTTTCTCATTAACAGATTACCTACGCGTGTTCTTAATATGAAAACTCCAATTGAGCTTCTCTTGGATGAAACTCCTGACTACACCTTTTTCAAGGTATTCGGGTGTGCTTGCTAGCCTCATCTTCGTCCTTATAATGATCACAAACTTGAGTTTCACTCCAAAAAATGTGTGTTCTGGGGGTATAGTTCTCTCCATAAAGGCTACAAGTGTATCCATGTCCCAACTAATCGAGTCTACATATCTCGGGATGTTGTTTTCGATGAGAATGTCTTCCCTTTTTCTGCCATGCCTCAGTCATTCACCACAGCACCATCTATGCATTTATCTCCTCTTATGCATTGCCAATTTGAAGATGTTGCATATTCGCCTGTGTTGTTACCTAATCATGGTGCAGGAACTGGACGTGGAGCTCGCCTAGAACTTCTCCCCGACGGACCTACTACGCCGCCCGTGGCGCACGTCAATCGGCCGGTGCATGTGCATGCACCGCCTCCCGCCCTCGACTCCGCCTCGGGAGCCCTGTCTACCACTGGGCCGAAGCCTGCGTCGGCTACTATGGCTGGGTCGGAGCCCATGATGGAGCGTCCTACGTCTCCGCTTCCTCGCCTAGCCTCCCCTCCATCGTCACCTCTGCCATCTGCGCGGGCGTCGCTGCCGCCCACTTTGCCTGGGCCTGAAGTGACTCACAGGTCGCCTGGGCCCACGTCGCCCAGTCCGCCGTCTCCTGGGTCGCTGTCACCCGGTCCCTCTTCGCCGGAGTTTGCTGGACCGACCTTGCCTGCCCTGGACGCCTCGCCTGCTCCGGCCGCCCCGCCTGCTCCGGTGGTCGTTGCTCCGCGGCGTCCACATACGCGTAGTCATAGCGGGATCGTCCGTCCCAAGGAGCGCACCGATGGCCCGGTCACATACCTTGCTGCTTGTCTGGCTCATGCTGTGGATGATCCAACCGCCGAACCACGCAGTTATCAAGCCGCTATGAGTATCCCACACTGGAGGGCTGCTATGGAACAAGAATATCATGCTCTTATGCAGAATAAGACCTGGACAATTGTTCCACCTCCGTCTCGTGTCAACATCATCGATTCGAAGTGGGTTTTCAAGGTGAAGAAATATGCAGATGGTTCCATTGAGTGCTACAAAGCGCGTCTTGTGGCTAAGGGCTTTAAACAACGTCAGGGACTGGACTATGAGGATACATTTAGCCCCGTTGTCAAGCCTACCACTATTCAACTTCTTCTATCTCTGGCAGTTTCTCGTGGATGGTCTCTCTGCCAGCTTGACGTGCAGAACGCTTTTCTACATGGACTGCTTGAAGAGGAGGTTTACATGAGGCAGCCACCTGGATTTGTTGATCACACTCAGCCTTATCACCTCTATCGTCTGACGAAGGCTCTCTATGGACTGAAACAGGCGCCTCGTGCCTGGCATGCTCACCTTGCTTTAGCTTTACGGACTCATGGATTCATCCCATCGATGGCTGATACTTCACTGTTCTTGTTTTAGCGTCCGAGTGTGACCATGTACCTCCTTGTGTACGTGGATGATATTGTCCTCGTTAGCTCCTCTCCGACGGCTGCTGATGCTCTTGTGACTGCGCTTGGTCGTGATTTTGCAGTTAAGGATTTGGGACAACTTCATTTCTTCCTGGGTATTGAAGTCGCTCATCGGTCTCGTGGCAGTTTGGCTCTCACCCAGAAGAAGTACTCTCTTGATCTTCTGCGCCGTGCTGGTATGCTCAAGTGCAAGACATCGCCTACACCCATGTCCTCCACTGACAAACTTTCGGCTGCTGATGGTACTCTTCTATCTCCTGAGGATGCTACCGAGTACAAGAGTATTGTTGGTGGTCTGCAGTATCTGACGATCACACGTCCTGATCTATCCTTTGCGGTTAACAGGGTGTGCCAGTATCTTCATGCACCTACTAACATGCACTGGTCTGCCGTGAAGCGCATATTGCGCTATGTGCGTCTTACCGTCTCCTTTGGTCTTCATCTGCACCCCAGTTCCTCTGGAGTTCTTTCTGCATTCTTAGATGCTGATTGGGCTGGGTGTCCAGATGACAGGCGATCTATGGGGGGGGGGGCATGCAGTGTTCTTGGGGCCTAATCTGATCGCCTGGAGTGCATGCAAGCAAGCCACTATTTCCCGCAGTAGCATAGAGGTTGAGTACAAGTCAGTTGCCAATGCGACTGCTGAACTTATATGGATTGAGTCCCTACTTCGAGAGCTAGGAGTTGCTCAGCCACATCCGTCGGTCCTCTAGTGTGACAACATCGGTGCTACGTTTCTGTCATCAAACCCGGTGTTTCATGCACAGACTAAACACATTGAGATTGACTATCATTTTGTGAGGGAACGTGTCGAACAGAAGCTACCACAAGTCAGGTTTATCTCTTCAAAAGATCAACTTGCAGATATCTTCACAAAGCCTCCACCTTCTCCCATGTTCGAGGTCTGTAGGTGCAATCTCAACCTCCTAGATGCTTCATGAGTGAGCTGAGATTGATGGAGGGTGTTAGACTTCGTGTTGTAACCTTATTGTGTAATCCATACCATATTGGTATAGGACTTGTATGACACCATTATATATATATAGGGAAAATCCATCCTACCACCTGGTGGTAGTTACCCCACATGTCTCATATACTACCATGTGATACTATATATACTATTTTATTATTTTAAATATGTTCATATACTATATCTAAGATATTTCAAATCAAGTTACATGAAAAATTGCATATGAGCCCATAGTTTTTGTTATATTTGTAAAATACATATATATTTGTACGTAAAAATAAGCATACCTTATCATTGTTATATACTACATACTACACTACACGTAGATACTTTCGGTTCCGACAGATAGTACATACAACAAACAAAACGCAAGTGGTGGTAACTATCACTGCTTGTAGAAAACATTTGTCATATATATATAGTAACACT
Source organism: Triticum aestivum (assembly GCF_018294505.1). Taxonomy (NCBI): domain Eukaryota; kingdom Viridiplantae; phylum Streptophyta; class Magnoliopsida; order Poales; family Poaceae; genus Triticum; species Triticum aestivum. The sequence goes on from NC_057796.1 coordinate 212,483,605, forward strand.
ATTTTAATCCTGCGATTAGAATAACTATATAGGGCGTGCGGAGGTCCGGGTCACGCCCGCGCCCACCACCTCCTCCCCGATCCCCAACCTCCCCGATCTAGCGTCGTGGACCTCTCGCCTCCCTGCCACATCCGCCGCCGCCCCTGGCTCCGGCGCACCTCTTGCTGCCGGAGTCGGCGCGCCTCGCGCCGCCGGCCACTCCGGCCCCGTCCCTGCCCCCCGACCCTGACGCGCCTCCCACGCTCGTCCACCCCGACCACGACGCACGTCCTGCCGCCGGCCACTCCGGCCTCGTCGTCGCCCCCGCCCCCCCGACCCCAGCGCGCTTCCCGCCGCCGGCCCTGGATCCCCACGCGCCACCGGCCCTGGATCCCAGCATGCCGTCGTCGGCCCTGGATCCCAGCCTGCCGCCCCGGCCGCTAGCCCTGGATCCCACCACCGCGCCGCCGGGCAGTGGACCTCTGTGCGCTGCGCTTCCACGATGGCGGACGGTAACCACCAACCCATCATCATCGCCTGCAGTCCGAGCCTATACGCCTGCACCGTTCAACTCCTACCTCGAGTACGTCTGCGATGGATGCATGCCACCCCCTGCTATGGATAAGGTGTGATCCGCCGTCATCTCCTCTCACGGGGTGCGCGACTCCCGGAGGCCGGACCACCTCGGCGCACCCTGCTGGGGAGCCGTTCAACAGGGCCACCTTCAGCACCCTCTCGGGCCGTCGTTCAACTACACCAACTGGGGGTCGTTCAACAAACTCGCCCGATGCCGTACGAGGCGGAGTCCCAGCGAGGAGCTTGTCACCTCCTAGGCTATGTGCTGCCTGAGGACTATGGGCTCCTGTTCGTCAACGTCGCAACGAGGTTCGAGCACCCAGATTACTGTGGCTCCCCCTTATTCCGTCCCCTAATCTTGCTCTGCATCGATATGATACTATAGGACAGAATTTTTTTTTGTTTTATGTTAATGTATAAAGCATTGACGGAGATGCAAACTTAGACACCCCAAGTTGTGCGTGTGCAGACCCATAGGTGAGGCATCCAGGAGAGCACTCCATCCAGGACTACAGATTTTTGCTAATAACAAAGTTCATGTTGTCAGAAAATTGAAGTCCATTTATATGGAATTAGATGATTGTTGTGTGTATGCAGCTATTAGCAGAAATCTGTGCTGAAAACTTGTGGCTGAGCCAGGGCCCTGGATGCTGATAACATTTGTAATTTGTGCTCTGTACCTTCTGCAGACTTGGGGGATGAAAAAAGGTGGCTCCTCCCATGAATTATTGATTCCACACTTATGTCTGCACTTAGCAAAAATGCATATGAAATACCATGCTCTACTGAATTTTCATCAGTTATACTGCCTATATTTTGGGGCCTCAAGACACACAGTAATTACATTATTGAACGATGCACCGCTTTTCTCTGGAGCAGGAAGACAGATAAGTTCATGTTGGCAGCCTATGTGGTTCAATGTGTATATTAAATGAAGGGAAAAAAATAAGTAGCAGGTGTCTAGCAACATCAGTGTGTGGCTGCCTATAATTCTTCTGTGTGAGTGTTGCACACAAGAATCAGTCCGAGCAAAATGAAGGCGCCCGGGGCGAAGTCCTGGCAGAGTAGACCGGCCGGAGCTATCGGGCCAGACCATGGCATGCGGTCACAGACGACGACGAATCCGCGACGTTGTCACTTGCTGCTGCTGGGTGCGGCTACGTCGCTAGTGGTGTGTGTGTGCGTTGTGCGTGTGGTGTATGGTGGGCGCATGCATGTACGAGTGCACATGCATGCTATCACACACGAATTGGAAAGAGTTTCAAAATTTGTAGTCAGCTCATGTGCACCATAAGTGTTTGCGTTTATTCCCCAAAAAGGAGAATATTACGTTTACACTAAGCAAGAAACACACACACACACACACACACACACAAACACACACACACACACACAAACACACACACACACACATTTCACGAAAAAAGGAGAACAGTATTCGTAGAGTTCAAAAAGTAAGTGGAAATGTCATGTTCTATGGGGAAAACGTCATGTTCTAACAGAAAAATACATTGGTCTAAAACATAATGTTGTATAGTTTTTGTTCTGTATTATTTCCCGAAGTTCAACAGTATATATGGATGCAAAAAACTAGTGTTTTTTTCATATGTTGGTTTCAATTCAAAAACTACAAAATAGAGAAGCCCAAGTAAGTTCAATTACTACAACAAAAAGAAGTCCAGAAACGGAGAAAAAGAACACAAAACATACATGACATGAAAAAAAACCTCACCCAGAAAATATTAAGTTTGGAAGTTTAAGAAAAGAAAGAAGAAGTTCAGTTTTTCAAAAACAATGTAATTTGACATTCATAAAAAAGATATTCCTTGTTCTTTGTGTTTAAAAAAATAAAAATCACTTTTCTAAATAAATAAAATTCTAGAAGTTAAAATTTAAAAAACATAGCATTTTCATATTCAACATTAAGCCAAGAAGTTCGAATTAAACTAACAAAGTACTTCGATCTTAATGGGAAATTTGATTTTTTTTTGTTTCTGCAAATATAGTCAAGAATTTGAAGTTAAAATAACATAGCACCTCGATATTTGTATACCATGAACGAAACAAGGCTCACCTAGAAAATTAAAATAACATAGCACTCTCAAAGTTCCAAAATTGAAGAGTTCGACTAAAATGAGAAAAACAAGAAAGAAGCACACATGTTTATACAAAAAAAATCCCATGGATTTGCCACATTTCTAAAATAACCAAGTTCAAATTTAAATAATAGAAAAGTTCAATATTTATCACAAAACTAAAAATGTTAAATTAAAAAAAGACTACTTAAATAAAATAGTTTATAAAAAATGATTTGCCCATTAAAAAAACACATAGAAGTTCAAATTTAAATAATCACCCTATTATTTTCCCCGTTACCATAGAGTAAACCAAGAAGTTCAAAAATTTAAAATGGAGCAATTCAAAAAGTTTATAAAATGGTGTTCCACAATTTACTAAAAAATAGAGAAGTTCAAATTTAAATAACATAGAAGTTCAAATTAAAAACCCGAGCAGTTTAAAAAGTTTGTATACATGGATTTGCCTCTATATTTTTTAAGATGTGGAAGTTCAAAATTAAACAAGTGATCGGTTCGATGTTTATTACAAAACTAGGACTTTTCCCTTTACTAATGAATTACACCAAGAAGTCCTAATTACAAAATGAAGTTGTTTGATGTTTATAAAAATCTTAGATTTACCCCAACACTAAAGATTAAAACCAAGATGTTCAAATTTAAAAAACGGAGCAGTTCAATGTATATAAAACTCAGGTTTCCTCGTTACTAATGAATAAAACCAAGAAGTTCAACTTAAAAAAAGGAGTTTGATATTTATTTGAAAAAAACCAGATTTTTCCAGTTACTAAAGAATAAAACCAATAAGTTCAATTTGAAATAACGAAGAAGTTCGATGTTTATAAAAACCTCCAATTTCCACATTTCTAGAAACACACAATGAAATTCAAATAAAAAAGGTAGAGTTGTTCAATGTCTATAAAAAACTCAGATATTTTCACGTAACCGAGAGAAGTTCACGTACTACACAATGTGCATTTTGTATGAAAAAAAAGAATGAAAAAGCAAAGGCTAAAAATCTTTTTTGCTAGAAGTTCAAGTGCTCAGCCCGAGAAAGTTCAAAAATTCTTGTGATAGAGGTTGAACAAAAAAAACGTGACAGAAGTTGAAGGTGAAAACAGCGGGAAGTTCAACTACTACACGGAAGGCATTTCAGAAGAGACTATATGAATAAAAAACAAAGAGCTTAAAAGGTTTGTTGCAAGAAGTTCACGTGCTCCTCCCGGTGAAGTTCAAGATCTCTAGTGCAAGACGTCCGACCTTCAAATACATGTAAAAAAACATGCAAAAAACGACGTTGTTTTTGCCATTTGTAAAACTGCTCTCAAACAACAAAAAATTGTAACGTCTGTCTACATGAAAAAGATGCTCCTATTCATAAGCTTTCCAACGGTATATTATATGCTATATGCCGATGAATGGTTTTAAAGTTTTATGTATACCGCTAAAAACACATTTTTACGCGTTCAAAAAAATATTTTGAACCGTCTCGAGTATGAAAAACTGATCAACGCGAAAAAGTTGCGTGTTTTCAACAGCTTTCCATCGGTATACCATTTGCTCAATTCCGGTAAGTGGTTTGGGAGTTACGAGCAAAATACAACACGTCAAAAACAATGTGAAGTTCAAACAGACATGACCGACAAATTCAACTACTTCACGCAGTGCATTTCCATTCGTGATGAAGGCATAAATCATGATCTCGTCATTTTATAATTCTCTCCGGCTCGCCGCTCCTCGCTGCGTATTCCTCGACCACCTCCGCGTTCTACCAGTAGATGTCGCCCTCCTTCTCCTATCTTTCCTCCAGGTAAGTGTAATGAGGAGGGGCTCCATGACCGGGCCTAGGCTCCATGATCGGGCCGTCAATCTCGCCGAGCAAAGGTGCACATACTCTAGCCTGTTCCCTGCGTGTCCATCCCTAACAGCTCCTGAAAAAGGGGAAATCTCCATCACTACTCCCAAACTAACGCGAATGTTTGTCTGCGTTGTAGCAGCGCCCGCCGCTGCCGTCCTGCCTCCAGATTGCGGGAGAAGTTTGGGGACATTTTGTGCCAACGCATCTAGGAATCTCCTTTTAGCAATGATGGTGCATGGATGGGAGGCGCCGGATCTTTTCCGCCTCCCACCCCCTTCCTCTCGTGGATCATCATGTGTCTTTCTTTGAACTGGCCGTGGTCGCTACTGGTGAGTCCTTTTGTAGCACTTCATCCTTTCCATTCCAAGTTTTTGAGTTTTGTATGTGTTGTGCCATTATTTCTTTGGTCTCCGTTGCAGAGAGGAGTCCAAAAAAAAATGATTTATGCACAGAGTTTGCATCCAAATTCCAAAGCCACAAGGTTGATTTCTCTGTTGGGGAGTTGAGGTATCGTCTTTGCTTATGATTGCATTCTTTACAGGAGCTATTTCTTGCAGTTTATGATTTGTACATTCCTTTTACACGGATGGAAGAAACATGACAACTAGTGTTGTTCAATCTGCTATCAACTCCTACATATACCAATCTCATATTTGTGCACGTGGTGCTCATCACGGTTCTGTCAACTCTTCGATGCTGATTCTTACCGATCTGCTGACCTTCGATCCGGTCCAGTCGGTCAGATCGGGAGAGGAAAAAGCATGCCACTGGATGCGGGGCGAAGGCGAAGCGAAACGGTCCTGACTAATCGATGTGGTGCAAAGCGATGCAAGGCTCAATTTTCGTTGGTTCTATGGATGGCGGCAAGGACCTTGCTCGGCTCTTCCTTGGAGTTGACATCACACGCCTATGCGCCTCCCAACCTCACTACTCGACGAAATATGAAGGTACCTCCCCCGTAAGGTTTGATTTTGATGTACGGTTTGTGAGGATCCAGTTTTCTTATTTGATCCACTTTTTGATTGTTGTAAGTGCACCAACCTTAATTTGTTTTTTACAAACTTTAACAGGATGGCATATATTGATTGGTCTGTTTGGTCGAGGAGAGTACAGCAATAAGATATGCAACATGGAGTTCGCTTAGCAAGCCATGACGATGTGCCACAGTAGCCTCGGTTGATCTTATATTCAGCCTCTGAATGGAGTTAAGTTTCACAATTGATGATCTCCTGATTCTATTGCCATGTTTTAGTAGGTGGATGTATCTTCTGAAACATGGGATGGAGTCTTAATATGCTTCGACAATGTCTTCTTGCGTGAGAAATTGCTCCATGCACTTGCAATATTGAGAACAGATTCAGGATACATGCTTCAGAACTTCTGTTGGAATAGTTTTAACTGAAACAGACTTGAGTACACACTTTAGTCCAGTATGTAATCTAGGACAATAAAATTTTCGCTTCTTCTAACTTTCTCACAAATATGTTGTCTCTATTTTATTTTGAAGCCACCCAGTAGTTCTATGCTGCTGCACCAATGGACTGTGGTTTTTTGGACTGGATTTTGGTAATAGAATTATCGGTTCTTCTAAATGATGTTCTACCTACACATTTTAAAACTCATGGAATGAAAACTTTTTCTTCTCAATCAAATAAAAAAGCCGCTCATGTTTTTTCATTACCAATAATTTTCATCTCATATTTCTAAAAAATAATATGTAAATTTCACCTTGCATATATACACACATAGCATAGATTCCTACTGTTCCATATATTTTATAAACTCCTATGCTTCAATTGACAAAATGATGGCAACCTTAAGAGAAAATAAATATTTATCAGTAAGCCGCTTTACTGAACTAGGTATGTTCTCTGGAAGAGTTGGCAACCCTTTGTAGTTTTCTTATAGTTTTGCAGCAACGACATCAGGCCCGCTGTGCATATCTATCAGATATTTCATTTGGGGTGCCCTTTCCATGACAACTTTCACGGCTTCCTAAGAATGATACAGTAATAATTCACCGCCTAATTTGTTTGAGAATTGTGAGACCTGGTGCAATCAGCTTGTTCTTCATACGTTTGCTGATGCTTTAAGGTAGCTGAGTTGGTTCAATGGATTGTAATATATTCATATTAGCTTTCAGCCTTTTACATATTTTTTACAGTAATTCTTGCTTATTTTTGCAGAAAGGGCACACACACTGACTTCAATTGTTAGCATGAACAAACCTGAATGTGACGTGTTTTCTGAAATGTTGTTTTTTGCAAGCTTTGAAGTTAGTATTATCTTACCTGAATTTGTATTGTTATATCAATCAGTTGACTTGTCAGAGAAAGTAAAGTAATTGGCCCCTACACTTATTTGTGCTAGAGCCTGTTGTAGGAAACTAAAGGCCTGTCACATGCTCTTTATAAAATAAAATCTAAGAACGCCAATGCAACTGTGTCTTATTATTAAGGTTGTTGTTATTTTACTTTACTGTTACTTAACCTCCATAGGTTTGCAATGAATCATCCACTGTAATACCTTGACAGTAATTAACAAAAAATCTATACATATATTTACGTCAACAACTATGATCCTATTGAAAAAATGGACGGGCGCAACAACGCGCGCCTTCAATGATCTAGTTTACTTCAAAATGACAGTAATATCATTTGTGTATGTTGAAGTCCTCGGTCGGAGAAAGTTAAAAAAATTATTGTGAGAGATGTTTGCTCAAAAATAATATCATTTGTGTAACACCGACGAATGGATGAGAAAACTACAAATGAAAATACGTTACAGAAGTTCAACGTGAAAACAGCAGGAAGTTTAACTACTACACTGAATGAATTTCAGATGAAAAACTACACCGGCGATTTCTAAAAAAACACAAAGAAGTTCAAATAAAAAAGTTAGAGAAGTTTGATGTATATAAAAAACGCGGACTTTTTCTGTTACTTATGCTAAATAAAGAGAAGTTCAAATGGATAATAGCCAGAAGTTCATGTACTGCATGGTCTGTGTTTCGTATAAGAAAAAAAGAATAAAAAGGTGAAGACCAAAATTTTGTTGCTAGAAGTTCAAGTGCTCGGCCCGAGAAAGCTCAAAATTCTTGTGAGAGAGGTTAAACAAAAATACGTGACAGAAGTTCAAGATGAAAACAATGGGAAGTTCAACTAATACATGAAATGCGTTTCAGACAGGATAATAAGAATAGAAAACAAAAAGCTTAAAAGGTTTTGTTGCAAGAAGTTCACGTGCTACTCCCTGTGAAGTTCAAGATCTCTAGTGTGAGACATCCGACCATCAGTTACATGTAAAAAATAGGCAAAAAATGACGTTGTTTTACGCATTCAAAAATATATTTTGAATCGTTGCGAGTATGAAAAATTGATCAACACAAAAAAGTTGCGTGTTTACAGCAACTTTCCATCGGTATATCATTTGCTTAATTCCGCTGAGTGAATGAAGAGCTACGAGCAAAAAAAAGCACGTGAAAAACAGAGTGAAGTTCAAGCAGAACTGCCACAGAAGTTCAAGTAATTCACGCGATGCATTTTCGACGAATCTGTTTCGCGATAAAGGCAGAACGAATGATCTCGCCGTTTCTGAAATTACTTGAAAATGGCTGGGGATCAGAGAAAATCATCAACATGAAAAAGTTTCGCATTTTTCGTAGCTTTTGAACGGTATATTATTCGCCCCATTCCGACAAAATTTGTAGAAATTACGACGAAAATATGTTTTTACCCATTTTCAAAACTGACTTAAAACCGTAAGGAATTGGGAGAAACAATATGTATCATTTTTTTTGCATTTACTCAAGCTTTCCAACGCCATATCATTTGCTGCATTCGGACGTACAGTTAAAAAATTAGATCGAAAATACAAACTCGGTGGAACTTGTACTATTTTCTAAATTACTCTTAAACCGTTCAAAATTAGGAAAACCTTCAACATGGAAAAGTAGCGCATTTTCATAAGCTTTCCAACGCCATATTACTTGCCTCAATTGGATTAGTCGTTTAGAAATGGCATCGAAAATACAAACTCGGCTGTTCGGTTTGCGAAATTTTACGTTTTTCCAAATTACTCTTTAACCATAGGGAATTAGAGAAAACTTTCAACATGTGGAAGGAGCGGTTTTGCAGTAGCTTTTCAACGCCATATTATTTGCCTCATTCTAATAAACGGTTTAGAAATGCGATCGAAAATACGATTCACGTTCTTTTATGTGAAGAAAAAACGGTTTTTCAAAACTGCTCTCAAACCGCTTACGTTTTGACAAAAATTTAAGTTGGGTCATGATACCGGTGTCCATAGATTTCCAACGGTATATCGCAAGCCCCGTTTGGGCAATGTTGGCGGAAGTTCAACCTAGTTCAGAGGGAAGTTCAGGTCGAACAACTCAGGCAGTAAAATTGCGAAATACACGAGTTCATCATGACCCGAGAGCAAAATCCACCCATTAGCGAGATTCCTATTTAAAACGGGCATTTAGTTGCTAAAAACCGTTTGCAAATTACACTTACATCACATAGAACATGACTAATCAGAATAATTCACGCGGAGAGACACGGTTGCAAAGATAGCCCGAAGGTCGGGTTCCTACAGAGGGAAGTTCAGGCGTGTATCTCAGGAAGTTCATGTTGTGATCAGAATAATATTCTGATCCCGTGATCAGATTAGTGTTTATGTGTGTGTGTGTGTGTATACATGTGATAGGCCACCCCATAGAGGGTTGAGCCAGTTCCCCCAAAACCTACGTTTTACACATTCCTCATGGCAGAGCCACGACGCACGACGGCGTCGATCACGAATTGCTACAACCGTCGTTGGATTTTGCTACTATCGGTAAGGAATCTTGCTACATCCATCACGATGGAGCCGCGTCCCACGACGTGGGTGACGACGAATTGCTGCAACCATCGTTCTTTTTTGCTACGACCGGCGATCTTTTCTGCTACATCCATGAACGACGTTGACTCTTGGCCGTTGCTCATGCAACTCCGTGCGGCGAGCTTCGACGGTGAGGGTGCAACGACAAGCGCATCGGGGTGCTGCAACAATGGAGCTCGTCGCCGAGCTGCCCCGACGCCACTGGAGCTGTCACCGCGGCTGCACGTGGTTACATGCGTGGAGCCGGTGAGAAACGTAGACGACAACCAGCGGCAAGGGCGGCGACCGGCGATAAGGGCGTCGGTGCTTCAAGTTGGCCGCGCTCGCTTGCCCATAACGAGTGTCCATGGCGGCCGCTGCTCGTTCCGTTGTTGCTTTGTGAGATTTGTTTATTTTTTCTTTTGGAAGAGAGGAACTAACAGGATCCTGATTTGACGGTTTTATAAAGTGGATCTGACGGCCACACAATGACCGGCCAAAATTTTGGCCGGTGCGCCGGCGCCTAGCGGTGCCCAAAAAATTATGCGAGGGTCGCCGGTTAGCTACCACGCGCCAACCCCCCTCCCCCTCCCCGGCTCTCTCAGGCGCTGGTTATTGTACGGGCCGTTTCGTTTCCGGGTTTCAACCCAATCGGTTTCACTGATCAGTTTTTCTTTTTTTTTTTCATTTAGTTTTCCTTTATTTTTCTTTTACGTTCCTTTTTATGTTTTCTTTTCCGTTTTCTTTTTTATATTTTCATTTTAATTCTTGTATTTTAGTTTGCGAAAATCTTTTAAATTCCTTTTTTTTTCAAAATTGTAAGCATTTTTCTTCAAAAATTCGTGAATATTTGTTGAAATCGTGAACATTTTAAAATTCAAAGAGAAATACGAATTTGTAAATATTTTTACAAATTCATGAATTTTTTTTGAATTCTCGAGGATTTTTTGAAATCATGGTCATTTTTTGAATCATAAATTTTACAAAATTACGAACAATTTTTGAAAATTATGAATATATTTTACATTTATGAACAATTTTTACAAATTCGTGAACATTCTCCTAAATCTTGAATAATTTTTGAATTCGTGAACATTTTTTTATTCATGAACAATTTTGAAATTCTATAACATTTCTTACAAATTCGTGAACATTGTCTCAAATCGTGAGCATTTTTTGAATTTCCGGACATTTTCTTGAAATCATGAAAAACATGAATTCATGGACAAATTTTTTAAAATTCACATTTTTTTTGAAAATTAGGAATTTTTGATATCCAGAATTATTGAAAAAAATCAAAACAAAAAATAGCAAGGGTCGTGCAGTGAGAGCACCGGATGGTGAGGAACAACAACACCTCCCAATCGATCACCAAGCACACTACATATGGACCAATAAATCGGAGTCGACAGAGACCTCCTTGTGAGCTAGGCGTCGTGAAGAGGTGAAACCGCACACCGACGAAGCATATACTCCAAAGTTGATAGATGTCCTGATGTTTCAATGAGAAGTAACTATCGTTTTCGGTGGAAGTCGACTTTGACGATCCGACTATGAACGTGCAAAGAGGTCGCGCCTTAGCAATCGCTAAACCAACTTCGAGGGGTTAATGACCATGCCGGAGCATGATCAACCTGACCATGAGGGTCTATTTCCTGCAAGCAAACGAAGAACGAGAAAGAAACTGAGATTGTAATCTGGATATTGCGAATTTAAGAGAAAAACTTTACTGATCAAGCTCGGGTTCTGTGACGTCTTGGTCTCTTCGTTGAACACAAACGAAGGACGCGGGTTGTAGCTATGGCGAACTTTCATCTAAACAAAACCCAATCTAAAATGATGCCCTAAGGGCTGTATTTATAGGGAGACAGAGGGGAATTTCATCCATCCATGGCAAGGTGGGACTTAATTCTGTCCGAAGTCGTTTTCCCTATTAATACGGACTCTAAAACCAGCGTATTAAGTGTATTTCGCAATTACACGGGCCTGGCCCAAAAATAAGATGTCGCAACACCTATATTAAGCAATGGACGAAATTTATGAAAGGTCATCTTGTATATTTCGTCCGTCCTTGTATATCATCATGGTGGCTCCAAAGTGCTGAAAACTCCACCAGAAACTCCGTTCTTGTTCCTCTTACGCGCGCCATCCTCTCCGTGCTTGATCATGCTCCAATGTTCATCGTTCTTGCCCATGATGGGCCCTTCATTTATAAGCAAAACAAACGTATCCAATTTAGGTAGCATCATATTCTCATAAACATTAGAATCATTACCAAGAAACAAAAGTATCTGGTAATTTAATTGGCGTGCGCGAGCTCTAGTACTTGGTCCAGTATATGTAGCGGTAGGTAGGGATGTAAATGGTATGGATAATTTCCTGTTTCGAATCCGCTTTTAAGGATATGGTATGCACTTACACTCCAGTGGATATGGATGCTGATACGGATTTTAGTCAACCGGATATCCGGCGGATATGGTATTGAAAATATCTGACGGATACGGATTATCCGTTAATTTTTGCGGATCATCCGAGTTTGTCAAATAGGATTATCTGATAAATCTAGCCCATTTGAGAAGCCCAAATGCCCATGTGGACCACTAATTGAAATCACCACATATAAATAGAATTTAACCTAACCCTAGCACGAGACGACCACAATCACAAGTCACACACAGCCATCGACCGTGGTCATCTTAGCGTCATCTTGTATTCACCGCCAGTGGCGGCCACATCTCTCTGGTAAGTCGTTTGTCCAGCACAATGGGCACAGATGCTGGCGCCGGTCCAAGCAATGGAGGTGAGCACTCTGTTTGACCTTCCATTTTTGTTTTAGATGTAATGAATCATGTATGTTTTAGGGTGTTGAAGGTAGGTATGCTTTAAAAAAAAGGAGGATGTACTCGCGGCCTCTACATCTGGACAATGCATGCAGCCATATTATTAATTATTCACGAAGACCATACAAAGTGATACATCAATAAGCCTGAAGCCATCATCTTGGCAACGCTATTGCTACTCCTATCCCCTTGATGAAGGCGTGTCGATTGTCCAGGCCTAATACCAAACAGACATCGCACCAAAGCCTAACATCTAAAGCCGGGTGTCCCATCCAAGCCACTACTTGAATTGGGTCACACACCGGTCTGGCACACTCCCAGTGAGCATCGCACGCTGCAAGGGTAGTCACCTCCATCTTCCCTCGGTCCATCCTCAGAGCAGAACTGATGCACCGACCTTGCCTGGCCTCTCTGCCATCAACGCCACCACGACGCAAGAAAACTTCCTCCTCCCGCGTGAGTCCATCTCCAATACGTGCCCATCGCCGAACCTCCACGGCGCCATGCCGCCAGGATCCGCCGTCGACCTTGCGCTAGATGTAACACCGCTCCTCCTCTTGTCCCCTCCAGCCAGCACGTGCTCCAAAACGATGCCCCCAGGAGGGACAACTGCATCGAAGGTGCCATCATCGTCCGATCCGATAGACCCAGATCTAGGGTTTCCCCCGGAGCATCACGAGTGGGGCGCCATGACCTACAACAATGATGCCTCAAGAAGGGAACGACATCATAGACGCCGCCATCATCCGCCATGACCGTAGTCGGCTTGATTTTCACCGGAAATCACGGCCCCCGATCTGGCAGCTGACTGAAACCAAACGGAGCTTCGCCGTGAAGACCAAAGCCGTCGTCGGCACGCCGGCAAGGAGCCTCCAGCCGCCCCTCACCGGTCCTCCACGCGCCACTGGTTTCCACGCCGGGGCGGATCTGTATGGGACGACAGATCCGCGGCTTCCGTCGCCCATCTCCAGGCATAGACTCCACTGAGGGGAAGAGCACCATGCCGGCCATGGATCTGGCTGCCGCCGTAGGCAAGGGACTCCGCCCTACCTGCTGCTCGTGGATCCAACACCGGAGTCGCCCCTGTTGCCTCCGGGTGATCCCGCTGCCCCCGCCATGTCCGGCCCTCCACGCGTAGGACGAGGTACCGCAGCACCGCTGCTGGACCTGCCCGCGCACCGCCGTGCTCCGGATGAACGCTACGTCGCCGCCCTAGGACGCCCGCCCGCGCCGAGACCTCGCGCGAGGAGGAGATGGGGCCCCGCCGCCAGGCCTGGCCCTGATGGGGGGCAGGGGGCGGCCGCCCCGGGCCCCCGAAATGGAGGGGGCCCACCCGAGGTATGCTTTCGTAGGCCTGCTGCACCATGGACAGAAAAACTTGTACAGAAGCTAGTAATATTGGGCCAAATTACTGCGTACAAAAGCTAATAAAGCTGGGCCAAGTTACTACCAGGCCTTGCGCAATGCCAGGAGTGATTCGACAGCCTCCTAGGAGCACGGACGATGTAGATGGCGGCTGCCATCGGATGCCTTTTCTCCTTTTCTCCTTGCGGATCAAGCCACACCCTCGCCTGATCTGTGATCTGCGCCGCAACCACGATTACGGCAGATGAGTGAAGCCACCGCGCATTGTTGCTATATTGGTGTGAGCTGTAACTTCAAAACACCACTAGCTAGTGTTATGCGCTTGGATGGAAACGTATTTTCATATTGTTTGCATAGTAGAAATAAATCATGCCTCTTTGCACATATCATCCGATATTTTTTGTCTGCTTTTGGTCCGAATCCGCTCCACCTCCGCTCCGAATCCGTAGTCCGATATAACCCGCATTCAAATCCACATCCAGTCATTATGCACTCTGCTCTGAATCCGACAAAAACAATATGTAAAGGATATGGTAAAAGCATTATCGGATCCAATCCGATCCGATCCGTTTACATCCCTAGCAGCAGGGTTGTGGGTTTAAATGTGGTAGTGATGTCCTCATCATCCTGCCCTTCTTGAATTGAAGTCGTCCTCGATGGAATCTCATCTTCCTCATCTAAATAAGGCTTTAAATCTGCAATGTTAAAGTGGGATTAACCCCAAAAGCTGCAGAGTTTGTATGCGTTATCATTTATTTTCTCGAACACCTTAAAAGGACCATCAACACGTGGTATTAGCTTTGACTTGCGCAAGTCAGGAACCTATCCTCATGCAAATGTAACCAAACAAGATCTCCAGGTGCAAAGACAACATGTTTTCTACCCTTATCTCCAGCAAGTTTGTACTTAGCATTCACACGTTCAATGTTTTCCTTAGTTAACTCATGCATTTGGAAGATCAATTCAACACGTTGTTTTGCATCAAAATTAACCTTCTCCGATGATGGAAGAGGCAACAAATCAATAGGTGCATGAGGTTGGAAACATATACAATTTCAAAAGGGCACATCTTAGTAGTAGAATGCAACGAATGATTATAAGCAAATTCAATATGAGGCAAATATTCTTCCCGCATTTTCAGATTATTCTTCAAAACAACCCTAAGCATAGTAGACAATGTTTTGTCGACTACTTCAGTTTGTCCATCAGTTTGGGGGTGATATGTAGCACTAAATAACAGTTCAGTCCCCAATTTAGACCATAAGCATCTCCAAAAGTGGCTAAGAAATTTAGTATCATGATCTGAAACAATACTATTTGGCACACCATGCAAGCGAATAATTTTACGAAAGAACAAACAACAAAATTAGCAACAACATCCCTTTTATGACATGGTATAAAGTGCGCAATTTTCGAGAACCTATCTACTATAACAAATATACTATTCCTCCACTTCTTTGTTCGAGGAAAACATAAAACAAAGTCCTTAGGCATATCCTCCAATGGAACACTAGGTACAGGCAGAGGCATACATAAACCATGCGGATTGAGTCTTGACTTAACTTTTTGACATGTAGTGCAGCGAGCAACAAAACACTCAACATCCTGTATCATCTTTGGCCAAAATAAATGTGTAGAAAGTATGTCCTTCATCTTCTTCACGCCAAAATGTCCCATTAATCCTCCTCCATGCACCTCCTGCAACAACAAAAGATGAACAAAGATAGCTGTAATGCATAGCTTGTTAGCACGGAACATAAATTCATCATTAATGATGAACTTGTTTCGTGTTCTTCCTTATATACAATTCTACATCACATCTTTAAATTCGACATCATGCACATATTGATCTTTGATGGTCTCCAAACCAAATATTTTAAAGTCAAGTTGTGAGAGCATAGTATAGTGACGAGACAATGCATCAGCAATAACATTTTCTTTACCCTTCTTGTGTTTAATGACATAAGGAAAAGTCGAATTCAACCCATTTAGCATGTTTGCGGTTCAGTTTTGCTTGAATTTTAATATGTTTCAATGATTCATGATCAAAATGTATAAAAAATTCTTTGGGCCATAAATAATGTTGCCATGTTTCCAATGTTCGAACAAGAACATATAATTCCTTATCATAAGTAGAATAATTTAGACTAGGCCCACTCAATTTCTCAGAAAAGATGCAATAGGTTTACCATCTTGTAATAGGACACCTCCTAATCCAATTCCACTAGCATCACATTCAAGCTCAAAAGTCTTATTAAAATCAGGAAGTTGGCAACTTATCTTCGAAAACCGTGAAGGCTTCTTCCTGTGCGCTACCCCAAACAAAAGGCACATCCTTCTTTGTAAGCTCATTGAGAGGTGCAACAATGATATTGAAATCTCTCACGAAACACCCATAGAAACCAGCATGGCCAAGAAAACTCGTCACTTGTGTGACCGTTTTGGGCTACGACAAACTCTCAATCACTTAAACCTTGGCCTTATAAACTTGAATTCCCTGTGGAGTAACAACATAGCCAAGAAAAGATACTCGGTTGGTGCAAAAGGTGCATTTCCCAAGGTTACCAAACAAATGTGCATCACGTAAAGCAATGAAAACAATACGTAAATGTTCCAAATGTTTCTCCAAAGATCTGCTATAAATCAGTATATCATCAAAATGGACTACCACAAATCGTCCAATGAAAGCACGTGAAACTTCATTCATTAAGATCATGAATGTGCTAGGTGCATTAGGTAACCCAAAAGGCACGACTAACCACTCATATAAATTAAACTTAGTTTTAAATGTTGTTTTCCATTCATCTCCCAATTTCATATGAATTTGATGGTATCTGTTGGGGATATAACTATTGGGTATGACCCGCCCAAGAGGGGCCGGGTTATACCTACGACGGTTCATCAATACAAAGCCCATGAGGATGTCAAAGATGGCGGTTCATGAAGCAAGGGCTTAAAGCCCAAAGGCGACTTAAGGCCCATAGGGGTAAATTGCCATATGTGTATGACATATATTGTAAGGCAAGTATATTTAGTCACCGAGCCGGACACGTTGTCTATGAGCCGGCCAGGACTCCGTGAGCCATTGGGCGTCAACATGTGTATATAAAGGGACGACCTGGCGGCGGTGTAGGGCAAGAAACAGGAGATCGAAAGCTAGGTCAAGCGTATTCGCTCCCTGGTAATCGAGACATAAGCAATACCACCTCAAACTGGATTAGGCCTTTACCTTCATCGCAAGGGGCCGAACCAGTATAAAACTCCTTGTGTCCTTTGTCCCATTTAACCCCTTTAAGCTAACCTAGTTGCGATGGCTCCACGACTGAGTCCTCACACTAGGACATCTGCCGTGACAATTCCACGACAGTTGGCGCCCACCGTGGGGCCAGCGCACGGTGGTTTTGAGTTCTTAAAGGGCAGCTTCAAAGGGATCAAGGGATACGTTGTGGGCCGGATGACCAAGAGTCGTCGCGGCAAGCTCTACATCGACGATGCAGGCTGGGGCCCCGAGGCCGGCTGAATTGAGTACGGGTACCGGGTCCCCTTCGGCGGAATCCACGTCTTCATCGGCAAGATCGGCGAACCGGGCCCTGAGCTGGACATCTGCACCGACATCATAGAGACGGCTCAGCATGCATGACCCGCCCGAGTTCAGCCCGTCGTGAAGCGTGCCTTTGTCGGATTCATCCATGGGGCGGAATTTGAGGATAGATCTGTGTCTGACGGTGAGACGACCATCTATTCTAATGGTGAGTCGTCCACGGGCGAGACTACTTCATTGTATCAACTGCAAGACGGCAGGCTTGGGGGCTACTCGATGGCGACAGTATTCCGGACCCCTATGAGCCGCCCAACAGGGTTGCGATTTTCATGGCCGGTACATAGCCCGCGCAAAATTCTTCGACTGCGGCAGCAATGGTCTCCGGGTCAGCAACGGTGATGGCAGCTGGGGCAGGAGGCCCAGGGCGCCCGCCGGCTCAGGTTTTGACTGATATGCTGGATAATCTAACAACCTTGTTAACAGCACAGGTTAACTTGGCAAATCAAGTTCAGCATAACGCGGAAGTTGCAAAACTGCGTGACGAGATAGCGCAAGCCAAGGAAGACCTGGTGGCGGAGAATGCTAGGATGACTGCAGAGCGAGCTGTTTTGGATGCTCAGGCACAACGGATCTAGGCTAAATCCTTTCGGCTCTCGTTGGATCAGAACGCTTCAAACGAAATCATGAGAAGAAGGCACCAGAGTCGTCTGCTGCCAGTTTACGAGGCGAGAAACGTCTTTTGCACGCCTGGAGCGGGGACCAGTAACCAACCAGAGATAAACCGGGCTGAAGCGCCTGGGGCGGGAGCGCCAGCTCAACCGCTCATGACGGAGCCGCCTCGTCTGAATAATACTTCGCCTCAGTATGTGCCGACACCACCGGGTCATTATTCCAACCCTTTGGATAATATGATCGCTGCGCCGACACGGTTGGCGGCTCTCCCAGTTGAAGGTGATTCTCCAGCTGTGGTTAAAACGCGGAGGGCTAGAGAGCTTCTTCAAACAGCATTGGTGCAGCAGGAGGCATATTCTTACAGTCGTGAGAGGATTCACTCGACCCCTCGCCCAAGCTGGAGTTATAGCAAACACATGGGACTCGTCGGCCGTTTCAAGCAGTAACAGGCACCGTAACCAGCCACGAGGACATGACCCGGTGCACGATGGTGCTCAGGATTTGGTGGACCAAGATAGGGCACGTCGAGAAGCCGAGCTGGCTGCTCAGCAGGCGGCTCATCAAAACCTTCCGGCTTATCCGACGACTTCGGTGGAGGCAGGCGTGACCTCTAGAACCACGGGTGTACCATGCTTAGTGCCGGCTCTGCGTAATGAGCGTCTGCCCAAGGATTTCAAAGGACCTCGTAAGGTGCCTAACTACACAGCCGACTTACCCCCTGAGGCGTGGATTGAGAGTTACAGATGGCTATGGAACTGTTGGAGGTCAGCGATGCTGCGTGTGCCAAGTACTTCACCATGATGCTGGATGGGACGACCCGTACTTGGTTAAAAGGGCTGCCTGCCAATTCCATCGGGTCATGGGCCAAGCTAAAAGCCCAGTTTATCCAGAATTTTAAAGATACGTGCAAAGAGCCCATGTCGATTGTAGATTTGGATGCTTGCGCCCAAGAAGAGGGCGAGTCAACGACCCATTGGGTCCACCGGGTCAAGGCTATCCTGCACTCATCGGATAACATCAATGCTGGCTCAACAGTCCTAATGTTCGAGAAGAATTGCCATTTTTTGCCTCTTAAATAGAAGCTAGGGCGGCTCAAGCGCCACTGCAATGATATGGGGGAGCTGATGGCGGCTCTAATTAAATATGCCAACTCTGATGGTACCAAGGACCCCGAGTCTGATGATGAAAATCCGGGAAAGGGAAAGAAGAGTGGCAACACAAGGGTCAGCAACATAACCCGACGAGTCAGGGGGGCAATGGTAAGCGCAAGGCTGATAGTAATTCAGATTTTGTGGCCAATACCAATACATAGAATAATGGTCAGCGTCGTAAGGGGAAGCCACCTCCTCGGGCAGGCGGATCAGGTCTCAATCTTGAGCAGATGCTGAACCAGCCCTGCCCAAAGCATGGTACGTGGGAAAGACCGTCCAGTCACCTTTGGAAGGACTGCCACATTATGAAGGAGTACAAAAATTCTGATTTATTCCAGAACAATCATGGGCCGGGCGGCGGCTCAGGGGTTCTGGTGGTGGTGGTTCTCATGGCCCGGGTTACGGTGGTGGCGGTTCTAGTTCCGGTTTCCAGGGCCACCAAAACCATCAAGGTCATCAGGGTGGTTATAATCAACAATTTGGTCAGAGGGCTCAGCAGCAGCAACAGTCTGGATATCAGAGTAATCCGAAGCAGTTTAATAGTGGGCAGTACCACGTCTTCACCACAAGTTTATGCAAGCGGGATTAGAAGCTCCACAAAAGGGACGTGAACGCCGTTGAGCCGGCGGTTTCCCGTTACTTGTGGTGGTCTGAGCAGCCCATTGTGTGGAGTCGACAGGATCACCCGCCCCGGGTTGATAATCCGGGTCACTTGGCTTTGGTGGTGGCGCCTCAAGTTGGTGGATACAAATTCACTAAGGTACTCATGGACGGGGCTAGCAGCATTAATATCCTTTACTATGATACTTTCTGTCGCATGGGGTTGACTGACAAAGGTCCTAAGCCATCCAATACTGTTTTCCATGGAGTGGTGCCTGGTAAGTCGGCGTATCCTATAGGCAAGATTGATTTGGAAGTGGCCTTTGGTGATGAACATGATTCTAGGGCCGAGAGACTTACCTTTGAAGTGATCAAGATTAAAAGCCCGTATCATGCTCTGTTTGGACGACCGGCTTATGCCAAGTTCATGGCACGACCTTGTTATGTTTATCTGCAGCTCAAGGTGCTGAGTTACAAGGGGACCATCACAGTGCATGGACGCCGGAAAAGCTTTGGAGTGTGAAGAAGGTGACGCCGCTTATGCTGAGTCTGCCTGTGCAACAGAGGAATTGAAGTTCTACAAAGACAATGTTGATCCGGCGGATATGACATGTAACACCCCGGATGTAACTTTCCATATTTGTAACTCCAACTCTTGCCATTTTCGGCTATGTGTTATGATATTCCCTTCGTGGTCGGGTTTTTGTTTTCCGTTTTGCATTTTGTTCATGTCATGCATCTCATACCATGTCATCATGTGCATTGCATTTGCATACGTGTTTGTCTCTTGCATCCGAGCATTTTCCCCGTTGTCCGTTTTGCAATCCGGCACTCCCATCTCCTCCGGTACACCCCTCTTGTTTTCTTTCGTGAGCGGGTGTCAAACATTCTCGGAATGTACCGAGACTTGTCAAGTGGCCTTAGTATACCATCGGTAGACCACCGGTCAAGTTTTGTTCCATTTGGAGGTCGTTTGGTACTCCAACGGTTAACCGGGTAACCGCAAAGTCCTTTTGTGTGAGCAGCAAACTCCCCCTCAAAACAAGCCCAAAACCCACCAAACTCTCTTCCATGCTCTAGGTCGTTCGATCACGATCGTGTGGGCGAAAACCGCACCTCATTTGGAGCCTCCTAGCTCCCTCTACCTATTTATATGTGAGTCCTCCCGAAAACATTCGCAGTCCAACCCTAGTCCCCTTCCCCTCTCCGCGGGCGGACGTGTCCGTACCGCTGCCGGACGAAATCGCGCCGCTGTCCCCGACGAATCCCGTCGCGCCACCTGTCCCCGCCGCCGCCGTTCCCACCGCGCGCCGCCGCGGGCCCAGTTCCGGCCCACGGGGCCCGAACCGCCGCCGCCCGAGATGCCTGCCCCGCCGCCTCGCCGCGCCGCCGCCCTCGCCCGGATCTCGCCGGCGCCGGCCCCGGCGGCCCCTTCCCTCGCCGTAATCGCCCTCCGTCGCTGGCCGCCGCATCAGTTCCGACGAGCCCGAGCCTGAGCTCCCTCGAGATCCCGATCCAGTCAAACCTACGTTGACTTCTCCTCCCCCCAAAAATCTGCCAAGTCCTTGCAATTTTACAGCATGTGCACCTGTTCATCATGTCATAACTCTTTGTTCATAGCTCCGTTTCGCGCGTGTAATATATCAAAATGTTCGTCTCATGATGCTCTACATTTTGTTCCATTGAACCATGTTCATTAGAGTCCATCTTGATGCCCAAATCTCTGGTGCAAGAGTGCTAGTTGCTGTTATCTGCTGGTTCTTAGCAGAACTTGGAGATTTGTTATTCTTGTTGCATTTAATCTGTGCATCTTATGGGCATGAGCTCTACATGTGTTTTGTTGTATGCCATGCCATCGTTCCATGGGTGTATGCCATGTATTTTTGTGATCTCTGTGGTGACTAGCACAAGCATGCAAACTAGGCCCCGTAATGTTTCTGATTTCAGGGACTTAGTGATTTCTCGAAGTCTTTGTCTGCTGTTATTTTGTTGCCATGTAAACTTGATGCTATAGAGAGATCTATGCATATTTTGGAGATGTTCAGTAAGGATGTTTGGTAGATATTGTTGTAATAGATCCATTCCTGCCCTTATTTGCAATTATGGAGTGCCATAGCATGACTCAATCTTGCTCTACTTTTGCTATAAAATATTTCTGGCAGATTGTTTACGTGTTATTCAATTTTGCCAAGCTTGTTGTAGTTGATCCATACATGATATGCTTTTTATATTACCATGGATAGCTTCATAAACATGCCATCTTGCTGTAGGTATGCTTGTTTTGTCATGCATTTCCTTGTGGTGAGTGCATCAAGCTCACCAAGATGCCTTCATATTATTGTTTCTGCCATGCTCTGTTTTCTGCTAAGTCTGAAACCTATTAACGAAACTTGCTATGTTTACATGGTTGCCATCATATCTTCTGATCCTTTTTGGCTTATGGTCAGTAAGGGACTTTTGCCATATGCATTTAGTAGAATACTACCATGCCTTGTTTTCCCATGTTAAGTTCTTTTAGCATGTTGAGTTCATGCTCTGAACATTGATACCTAATGCTGTTTCAGTCATGTCCAGTAATTTCACCAAGTCTGTGAACCTGTTATATTTTGCACTTTTGCCATGCTTGTTTGAGCCTGATATGTGGTGATCTAGCCGTAGCTCAGTGTTCATCTTTTGTCAAGCATCACCTGTAGATTACGGCCATATGCTTTGTTGCTATGTTGGAGTGCTGTAGCATTGTTACTTGTTGCATTTTAAGTGCTATCATGCTGTTAATCACAGATTCGTGTCATTCTTGTTTTGCTTGCCATTTGCAAACCCTGCATCCGTTTACGGTGATCTTTATATCGATTTCGACCGAAATCATCTCATCTTTCCAGTGGTATGCTTGGTTTGCCAAGTTACTGCCTTGTTCATCATTTTCCTTCCGGAGGACGCATATGCATCGCATATCATATCTTGCATATCATACATGTTTGTATTATGTTGCTTGTGCATTTCTCGTGATTGATTGTGGTTCCATTGTTTTGTGTTCTTGTCTTGGGTAGAGCCGGGAGACGAGTTTGTGAATGAGGAACCTGTTGAGTACGCTTACGAGGATCAAGCTTTCGACAACTCTGAGAACCTTGCAGGCAAGATGACCATACCCTCGAAATCACTTCTATCTTTGCTTTGCTAGTTGTTCGCTCTATTTCCCTGCTGCGCTACCTACCACTTGCTATATCATGCCTCCCATATTGCCATGTCAGCCTCTAACCATCCTTTTCCTAGCAAACCGTTGTTTGGCTAAGTTACCGCTTTTGCTCAACCCTTCTTATAGCGTTGCTACTTGCAGGTGAAGTTGAAGTTTGTTCCATGTCGGAACATGGATATGTTGGGATATCACAATATCTCTTATTATATTAATGCATCTATATATTTTGGTAAAGAGTGGAAGGCTCGGCCTTATGCCTGGTGTTTTGTTCCACTCTTGCCGCCCTAGTTTCCGGCATACCGGGATTATGTTCCTTGAGTTTGCGTTCCTTACGCGGTTGGGTGATTTATGGGACCCCCTTGACAGTTCGCCTTGAATAAAACTCCTCCAGCAAGGCCCAACCTTGGTTTTACCATTTGCGACCTAAGCCTTTTTCCCCCGGGTTTTCTAGAGCCCGAGGGTCATCTTTATTTTAAACCCCCGGGCCAGTGTTCCTCCGAGTGTTGGTCCAAACTAGAGCACCGTGCGGGACCGTCCCTTGGCAACTTGGGTTACGTTGGTACCTGTACGCTTAGCTTATCCGGTGTGCCCTGAGAACGAGATATGTGCAGCTCCTATCGGGATTTGTCGGCACAGCGGGTGGTCTTGCTGGTCTTGTTTTACCATTGTCGAAATGTCTTGTAAACCGGGATTCCGAGACTGATCGGGTCTTCCCGGGAGAAGGTTTATCCTTCGTTGACCGTGAGAGCTTATGATGGGCTAAGTTGGGACACCCCTGCAGGGTATTATCTTTCGAAAGCCGTGCCCACGGTTATGAGGCAAATGGGAATTTGTTAATGTCCGGTTGTAGAAAACTTGTCACTTGACCCAGTTAAAATACATCAACTGTGTGTGTAGCCGTGATGGTCTCTTCTCGGCGGAGTCCGGGAAGTGAACACGGTTTGAGTTATGAATGACGTAAGTAGGAGTTCATGATCACTTCTTGGGCATTGCTAGATGACGACCGTTCCGTTGCTTCTCTTCTCGCTCTCATTTGCGTATGTTAGCCACCATATATGCTTATCGCCTGCTGCAGCTCCACCTCATTATACCATCCTTTCCTTTAAGCTTAAATAGTCTTGATCTCGCGGGTGTGAGATTGCTGAGTCCTCGTGACTCACAGATTCTACCAAAACAGTTGCAGGTGCCGACGATGCCAGTGCAGTTGATGAGATCGACCTCAAGTGGGAGTTCGATGAGGAACGTGGTCGTTACTATGTGTCTTTTCCTGATGATCAGTAGTGGAGCCCAGTTGGGACGATCGGGGATCTAGCATTTGGGGTTATCTTATTTTCATTTGGTTCTTGACCGTAGTCGGTCTATGTGTGTATTTTGGATGATGTATGATTTATATTTATGCATTGTGTGAAGTGGCGATTGTAAGCCAACTCTTTATCCCATTCTTGTTCATTACATGGGATTGTGTGAAGATGACCCTTCTTGCGACAAAACCACAATGCGGTTATGCCTCTAAGTCGTGCCTCGACATGTGGGAGATATAGCCGCATCGTGGGCGTTACATGACATCTTTGAAAAAGCCAACTACAGAGCATGATCCAGTATTGAAGTTTAAGTCGGCCGATGACACTAAGCTAGTTGACTTTGTTCCTGGCGATTCATCCAAGCAGTTCAATATAGTGCTAATCTAGATCCAAAATAGGAAAGCGCGCTCATCGAGTTCATCCGTGAGAACTGGGACATCTTTGCATGGAAACCTTATGATATGCCAGGTGTACCGAGGGAACTCGCTGAGCACACTCTTAATATTGATCCAAAGTTTAAGCCAGTCAAGCAATTCCTTCGTCGCTTCAATGAGGAGAGGCGTAAGGCCATTGGTGAAGAAGTGGCCCGGCTCTTGGCGGCTGGGTTCTTATTGAAGTCTTTCATCCTAAGTGGTTGGCTAATCCGGTGCTGGTACTTAAGAAGAATGGCACTTGGCGTATGTGTGTGGACTACCCGGACCTAAACAAGGCCTGTCCGGCTGATCCTTTTGCT
Source organism: Triticum aestivum (assembly GCF_018294505.1). Classification (NCBI taxonomy): domain Eukaryota; kingdom Viridiplantae; phylum Streptophyta; class Magnoliopsida; order Poales; family Poaceae; genus Triticum; species Triticum aestivum. The sequence goes on from NC_057796.1 coordinate 212,508,352, forward strand.
CTCCCTCGTATTGATCAAATCATTGATGCTATGGCAGGTTGTGAGCGTTTGAGTTTTTTGGATGCTTATTTTGGTTATCATCAGATCAAGATGGCAGCTAAGGACCAGGAGAAGACAACTTTTATCAGTCCTTTTGGGGCCTTCTGCTATGTGTCTATGCCTTTTGGGCTCAAGAGTGCCCAGGCGACTTACCAGCGATGTGTGCAGAATTGCCTTCACAATCAGATTGGGTGCAATGTTCATGCTTATGTGGATGATATTGTGGTGAAATCCAGAAAGAAGGAAACCTTGATAGATGATTTGAAGGAGACATTCAACAATCTCCGGGTCTACAAGATGATGCTTAACCTGACCAAGTACGTTTTTGGTGTGCCAGCAAGCAAGCTCTTGGGTTTTCTGGTTTCTAATAGAGGCATTGAAGCTAACCACCGGAGAAGATCAAGGCCATTACCTCCTTGGCAAAGCCGGCGTGCATCAATGATGTTCAACGTCTGGCGGGTCGTATTGCTGCCTTAAGCCGGTTGGGTGAGAGGGCTATACCACTGTACCAGATGATGAAGAAAACAAATCACTTTGTCTGGAGTGATGCTGCTAATGACGCGTTTGAAGCTTTGAAGAAGCAGCTAGCTGAGCCGCCAGTCCTTGCTGCTCTTATTGATAAGGAGTCGTTGTTATTATATGTGGCTGCTAATGCCCGGGCTATCACTGTAGCTATTGTGGTGGAACGTAAGGAAGCAGGCAAGGAATATCCGGTTCAACGGCCGGTTTATTATATCAGTGAAGTGCTTATTGAGTCCAAGCAGAGGTATCCGCACTGGCAGAAGCTCGTATATGGGGTGTTCATGGCCAGTCGGAAGCTTAAGCAGTATTTTTTGGGTCATCCCATCATTGTGGTTAGTTCTGCTCCCTTAGGTGATATTATTCAAAATAGAGAAGCCACAGGTCAGGTAGCCAAGTGGGCCATTGAGCTTGGACCTCATGGTTTGAAGTATATGCCTTGCACGTCCATCAAGTATCAAGCATTTGTGGATTTCATCAATGACTGGACAGAGCTGCAGATGCCTAAAGAGAAGCCAAATAACACATATTGGACTATTCACTTTGATGTGTCCAGGCAATTGGAGGGCTCGGGGGCTGGAGTTGTCTTAGCCTCCTCTCAAGGTGACAAGTTTTGTTATGTTTTAAGGTTGATGTTTCCCTGTACTAACAATGCAACTGAGTATGAAGCCTTGCTCCACGGTCTTCGGATGGCTAAGGAGATGAATTTAAGCCGGGTAAGATGTTTCGGTGACTCAGACTTAGTGGCTCAGCAAGTTTCAGGCAAATGGGATTCTAAGGATTCACTCATGGCGGCTTATCGCCGCGAGGTTGATGCTATTGCTGGGCACTTAAAGGGTTATCAAGTGGAACATATTGATCGCAGGAAAAATGAGGCGGCTGATGCCTTAAGCCGGTTAGGGTCCCAGCGTAAGCCGGTGCCACCTATCACTTTCTTGGATATTCTGCATAACCCTTGTGTCAAATTGCCTATAGAGGAAGATCTGGCTATTCCTGACCCGGAAGCACAATTGGTGGCGGCTCTTCACGCTATTCCTGATTGGACAGTTCCATATTTGGCTTATATGACCCGAGGCGAGTTACCTGAGGATGAAACCTTGGCCAGACAGATAACTCGGCGGTCTATATCGATGAGAATTGTCAACGGAGAGTTACATCATTGCAGTGTTACTGGGGCATTTCAACGTTGTGTTTCTCCTGAAGAGGGTCGTGAAATTCTTTGTCAGATTCATGAAGGAGATTGTGGTCATCATATAGGCTCTAAAACTCTTTTGGCTAAAGCTTTTCGTCATGGATTTTATGGGTTGACAGGTCATGCTGATGTAGAGGATTTGGTCAGTAAATGTGATGGTTGTCAGAAATTTTCACGGCGAGCTCATGTGCCGGCTCAAGAATTGAGGATGATTCCAATTACTTGGCCGTTTGCAGTTTGGGGGCTTGATATGGTTGGGCCTTTTAAAAGGTCCAAGGACAAAAAGACCCACCTTTGGGTGGAGGTTGACAAATTCACAAAGTGGGTCGAAGCAGAACCGGTTAGTAAGTATGACGCGGCAACAACGGTTCAATTCATCAAAAAAGTGATTTTTCGCTTTGGTTTTCCCCACAGCATTATAATTGATAATGGCACTAATCTGTCCAAAGGTGCTATGAAAGAGTTTTGTCAACGTGAGCATATTCTACTTGACGTATCATTAGTAGCTCACCCCCAATCCAAAGGTCGAGCGGAAAGAGCCAATCAAGAAATTTTGAGAGGAATCAAGCCCCGACTTATGGTTCCTTTGTAGAGGACGCCGGGTTGTTGGGTGGAGGAGTTACCTTCAGTGCTATGGAGTATCAATATTACATTCAACAGATCTATGGTCTACACGCATTTCTTCATGGTTTACGGAGCAGAGGCGGTTCTCCCTAGTGACATCTGTCACGACTCGCCCCGTGTGGCGGCTTATGTTGAAGATGATAATGAAAAGGCACGTCAGGATGCACTTGACCTGTTAGATGAGGAGCGTGACCTTGCGGCGGATCGCTCGGTGATTTACCAACAAGATCTGCGCCGTTATCACAACCACCGGGTTAAGACCAGAACCTTTCAAGAAGGTGACTTGGTGCTCCGGCTTATCCAGGATCAAACTGATATGCACAAGCTATCCCCACCTTGGGAAGGACCTTTTGTGGTCAGCAAGAATTTGAACAATGGGTCATACTACCTTATTGATATTCGAGACCACAAGGACTCACGTAAGTCGAAGGAGGAGACCCACCGACCCTGGAATATTGCTCATCTTCGGCCTTACTACACTTGAGCCACCGGCTCTTACAATGTACATATTTTGACGTTGATAATAATAAAGCTGACATCCCTGATAAAGCAGGGCCTCTGCCATTTCATTTCCAAGAATAATGAGTCTTTTTCATTACAAAAAGGTCACCTGGGGGCTTCCTGCTCATTGAGCATAGCTGTGAATATCCCTCTTGATCGGCTCACTGCCACACTTTCAATGGTCACTTGGGGGCTTCCTGCTCATTGAGCATAGCTGTGAATGTCCCTCTTGATCGGCTCAATGCCACACTTTCAATGGTCACTTGGGGGCTTCCTGATCATTGAGCATAGCTGTGAAATATCCCTCTTGATCGGCTCAATGCCACAAACCACTTGAGGGCTTCCTGCTCATTGAGCATAGCTGTGAATATCCCTCTTGGTCCGGCTTATACGCCATGTGTCGTGGAATTGTCACGGCAGATGTCCTTGAGCTAGGACTTAGTCGTGGAGCCATCGCAGCTAGGAAGCTTGAAGGGGTTAAGCGGGACAAGGAACACGAGGGTTTATACTGGTTCGGCCCCTTACGATGAAGGTAAAAGCCTACGTCCAGTTGAGGTGGTATTGATTAGGGTTTCGATGACCAGGGAGCTAAACTGCTATGCCTGGCTCTCGATGAGATCTTACTTGTCCCTAAACCGCTGCCGGGTCGTCCCTTTATATAGGGAGGCTGACGCCCAGCAGCTTTCAGAGTCCCGGCCGGCTCATAAGAGTGTCCGGCTCGGACTCTCAACTATTCTTGCCTTACACTACAAGCTCTACCATAATAACGATTGTAACTACGGGCCTTAAACCATATCCGGGTCTTAAGCCCATCTTTGGCCCACCGTCTTCAAGCTTGGCACCGGGCTTCTGGCAATGACCATAAGAGTAACCCGGCCCCTCCTGGCGGGTGACTCTAAGTGTTGGGAATCGTAGCATAATTTTAAAATTTTCCTACGTTCACCAAGATGCATCTATGGAGTCTACTAGCAACGAGGGGAAGGGAGTGCATCTACATACCGTTGTAGATCGCGAGCGGAAGCGTTCCAATGAACGTGGATGACGGAGTCGTACTCGCCATGATCCAAATCACCGATGACCGAGTGCCGAACGTACAACACCTCCGCGTTCAACACACGTACGGTGCAGCGACGTCTCCTCCTTCTTGATCCAGCAAGGGGGGAGGAGAGGTTGATGGAGATCCAACAGCACGACGGCGTGGTGGTGGATGTAGCGGCTCTCCGGCAGGGCTTCGCCGAGCTTCTGCGAGAGAGAGAGAGAGAGGTGTTGCAGGGGAGGAGGGAGGCGCCAAAGGCTGTCCTATGCTGCCCTCCCTCCCCCCCTTTATATAGGCCCCCTGGGGGGGTGCGCAGCCCTAGGAGATGAGATCTCCAAGGGGGGGGGGGGGGGCGGCGGCCAGGGGGGAAGGGGTTGCCTTGCCCCCCAAGGCAAGGGGGAACTCCCCCCCTTTAGGGTTCCCAACCCTAGGCGCATGGGGGGGGAGGCCCAAGGAGGCGCCCCAGCCCACTAGGGGCTGGTTCCCCTCCACTTTCAGCCCACGGAGCCCTCCGGGACAGGTGGCCCCACCCGGTGGACCCCCGGGACCCTTCCGGTGGTCCCGGTACAATACCGATAACCCCCGAAACTTTCCCGGTGGCCGAAACAGGACTTTCTATATATAATTCTTCACCTCCGGACCATTCCGGAACCTCTCGTGACGTCCGGGATCTCATCCGGGACTCCGAACAACTTTCAGGTTTCATGATCATCATCATTGACTTCCTCTCCAGTCGGTGTAGGCACCACAGGAACATTTTCCCGCGCTGCGCTACTTTCCGGTTCGGAAGGGGTGACTATCACCTCATCAAGTTCCACTTTCCTCCCACTCAATTCTTTCGAGAGAAACTCCTTCTCCAGAAACGACCCGTTCTTGGCAACGAAGATCTTGCCTTCGGATTTGAGGTAGAAGGTATACCCAATAGTTTCCTTAGGGTATCCTATGAAGACGCATTTTTCCGATTTGGGTTCGAGCTTTTCAGGTTGAAGTTTCTTGACATAAGCATCGCATCCCCAAACTTTTAGAAACGACAGCTTAGGTTTCTTCCCAAACCATAATTCATACGGTGTCGTCTCAACGGATTTAGACGGTGCCCTATTTAAAGTGAATGCGGCAGTCTCTAAAGCATAACCCCAAAATGAGAGCGGTAAATCGGTAAGAGACATCATAGATCGCACCATATCCAATAGAGTGCGATTACGACGTTCGGACACACCATTTCTCTGAGGTGTTCCAGGCGGCGTGAGTTGTGAAACTATTCCACATTTCCTTAAGTGTGTACCAAATTCGTGACTTAAATATTCTCCACCACGATCTGATCGTAAGAATTTTATTTTTCTGTCACGTTGATTCTCGACTTCACTCTGAAATTCCTTGAACTTTTCAAAGGTTTCAGACTTGTGTTTCATTAGGTAGACATACCCATATCTACTTAAATCATCAGTGAGAGTGAGAACATAACGATATCCTCCGCGAGCCTCAACACTCATTGGACCGCACACATCGGTATGTATGATTTCCAATAAGTTGGTTGCTCGCTCCATTGTTCCGGAGAACGGAGTCTTGGTCATCTTACCCATGAGGCATGGTTCGCACGTGTCAAATGATTCATAATCAAGAGACTCCAAAAGTCCATCTGCATGGAGCTTCTTCATGCGCTTGACACCAATGTGACCAAGGCGGCAGTGCCACAAGTATGTGGGACTATCGTTATCAACTTTACATCTTTTGGTATTCACACTATGAACATGTGTAACATCACGTTCGAGATTCATCAAAAAGAAACCATTGACCAGCGGGGCATGACCATAAAACATATCTCTCAAATAAATAGAACAACCATTATTCTCAGATTTAAATGAGAAGCCATCTCGAATTAAACGAGATCCAGATACAATGTTCATGCTCAAAGCTGGCACTAAATAACAATTATTGAGGTTTATAACTAATCCCGTGGGTAGATGCAGAGGTAGCGTGCCGACGGCGATCACATCGACCTTGGAACCATTCCCGACGCGCATCGTCACCTCGTCCTTTGCCAGTCTCCGTTTATTCCGTAGTTCCTGTTTTGAGTTACAAATATGAGCAACCGCACCGGTATCAAATACCCAGGAGCTACTACGAGTACTGGTAAGGTACACATCAATTACTTGTATATCACATATACCTTGGGTGTTGCCGGCCTTCTTCTTGTCCGCTAAATATTTGGGGCAGTTCCGCTTCCAGTGACCACTTCCCTTGCAATAAAAGCACTCAGTCTCGGGCTTGGGTCCATTCTTTGACTTCTTCCCGGTAACTGGTTTACCGGGCGCGGCAACTCCCTTGCCGTCCTTCTTGAAGTTCTTCTTACCCTTGCCCTTCTTGAACTTAGTGGTTTTATTCACCATCAACACTTGATGTTCTTTTCTGATCTCCCCTTCCGCTGATTTTAGCATTGAATATACCTCGGGAATGGTCTTTTCCATCCCCTGCATATTGTAGTTCATCACAAAGCTCTTGTAGCTTGGTGGAAGCGACTGGAGGATTCTGTCAATGACCGCGTCATCCGGGAGATTAACTCCCAGCTGAGACAAGCGGTTGTGCAACCCAGACATTCTGAGTATGTGCTCACTAACAGAACTGTTCTCCTCCATTTTACAGCTGAAGAACTTGTCGGAGACTTCATATCTCTCGACCCGGGCATGAGCTTGAAAAACTAGTTTCAGCTCCTCGAACATCTCATATGCTCCATGTTTCTCAAAACGCTTTTGGAGACCCGGTTCTAAGCTGTAAAGCATGCCGCACTGAACGAGGGAGTAATCATCAGCACGCTGCTGCCAAGCGTTCATAACGTCTTGGTTCTCAGGGATTGGTGCTTCACCTAGCGGTGCTTCTAAGACATAATCTTTCTTGGCAACTATGAGGTTGAGCCTCAGGTTCCGGACCCAGTCCGTATAATTGCTGCCATCATCTTTCAGCTTGGTTTTCTCTAGGAACGCGTTGAAATTGAGGACAACGTTGGCCATTTGATCTACAAGACATAGTGTAAAGATTTTTATACTAAGTTCATGATAATTGAGTTCATTTAATCAAATTATTTATGAACTCCCACTCAGACAGACATCCCTCTAGTCATCTAAGTGAAACATGATCCGAGCTCAACTAGGCCGTGTCTGATCATCACGTGAGACGGACTAGTCAAGATCGGTGAACATCTCCATGTTGACCGTATCTTCTATACGACTCATGCTCGACCTTTCGGTCCTCCGTGTTCCGAGGCCATGTCTGTACATGCTAGGCTCGTCAAGTCAACCTAAGTGTATTGCATGTGTTTCGAGGCCATGTCTGTACATGCTAGGCTCGTCAACACCCGTTGTATTCGAACGTAAGAATCTATCACACCCGATCATCACGTGGTGCTTCGAAACGACGAACCTTTGCAACGGTGCACAGTTAGGGTGAACACTTTCTTGAAATTATTATAAGGGATCATCCTACTTGCTACCGTCGTTCTAAGCAAATAAGATGCAAACACATGATAAACATCACATGCAATCAAATAGTGACATGATATGGCCAATATCATCATGCTCCTTTGATCTCCATCTTCGGGGCACCATGATCATCTTTGTCACCGGCATGACACCATGATCTCCATCATCATGATCTCCATCATTGTGTCTTCATGAAGTCGTCACGCCAACGATTACTTCTACTTCTATGGCTAACGCGTTTAGCAACAAAGTAAAGTAATTTACATGGCGTTATTCAATGACACGCAGGTCATGCAAAATAATAAAGACAACTCCTATGGCTCCTGCCGGTTGTCATAATCATCGACATGCAAGTCGTGATTCCTATTACAAGAATATGATCAATCTCATACATCACATATATCATTCATCACATCTTCTGGCCATATCACATCACATAGCACTTGCTGCAAAAACAAGTTAGACGTCCTCTAATTGTTGTTGCAAGTTTTTACGTGGTTTGTAGGTTTCTAGCAAGAACGTTTCTTACCTACGTATGACCACAACGCGATTTGCCAATTTCTATTTACCCTTCATAAGGACCCTTTTCATCGAATCCGTTCCGACTAAAGTAGGAGAGACAGACACCCGCTAGCCACCTTATGCAACTAGTGCATGTCAGTCGGTGGAACCTGTCTCACGTAAGCGTACGTGTAAGGTCGGTCCGGGCCGCTTCATCCTACAATGCCGCCGAAACAAGAAACGACTAGTAGCGGCAAGAAGAATTGGCAAACTCAACGCCCACAACTGCTTTGTGTTCTACTCGTGCATAGTAACTACGCATAGACCTGGCTCATGATGCCACTGTTGGGAATCGTAGCATAATTTTAAAATTTTCCTACGTTCACCAAGATGCATCTATGGAGTCTACTAGCAACGAGGGGAAGGGAGTGCATCTACATACCGTTGTAGATCGCGAGCGCAAGCGTTCCAATGAACGTGGATGACGGAGTCGTACTCGCCGTGATCCAAATCACCGATGACCGAGTGCCGAACGTACAACACCTCTGCGTTCAACACACGTACGGTGCAGCGACGTCTCCTCCTTCTTGATCCAGCAAGGGGGGAGGAGAGGTTGATGGAGATCCAACAGCACGACGGCGTGGTGGTGGATGTAGCGGCTCTCCAGCAGGGCTTCGCCGAGCTTCTGCGAGAGAGAGAGAGGTGTTGCAGGGGAGGAGGGAGGCGCCAAAGGCTGTCCTATGCTGCCCTCCCTCCCCCCCTTTATATAGGCCCCCCGGGGGGTGCGCAGCCCTAGGAGATGAGATCTCCAAGGGGGGGGGGGGGGGGGCGGCGGCCAAGGGGGGAAGGGGTTGCCTTGCCCCCCAAGGCAAGGGGGAACTCCCCCCTTTAGGGTTCCCAACCCTAGGCGCATGGGGGGAGGCCCAAGGAGGCGCCCCAGCCCACTAGGGGCTGGTTCCCCTCCACTTTCAGCCCACGGGGCCCTCCGGGACAGGTGGCCCCACCCGGTGGACCCCCGGGACCCTTCCGGTGGTCCCGGTACAATACCGATAACCCCCGAAACTTTCCCGGTGGCCGAAACAGGACTTTCTATATATAATTCTTCACCTCCGGACCATTCCGGAACCTCTCGTGACGTCCGGGATCTCATCCGGGACTCCGAACAACTTTCGGGTTTCCGCATACATATATCTCTACAACCCTAGCGTCACCGGACCTTAAGTGTGTAGACCCTACGGGTTCGGGAGACATGCAGACATGACCGAGACGCCTCTCCGGTCAATAACCAACAGCGGGATCTGGATACCCATGTTGGCTCCCACATGTTCCACTATGATATCATCGGGTGAACCACGGTGTCGAGGATTCAATCAATCCGTATGCAATTCCCTTTGTCAATCGGTATGTTACTTGCCCGAGATTCGATCGTCGGTATCCCAATACCTTGTTCAATCTCGTTACTGGCAAGTATCTTTACTCGTACCGCAATGCATGATCCCGTGACTAACGCCTTAGTCACATTGAGCTCATTATGATGATGCATTACCGAGTGGGCCCAGAGATACCTCTCCGTCACATGGAGTGACAAATCCCAGTCTCGATCCGTGCCAACCCAACAGACACTTCCGGAGATACCCGTAATGCACCTTTATAGTCACCCAGTTACGTTGTGACGTTTGGCACACCCAAAGCACTCCTACGGTATCCGGGAGTTGCACGATCTCATGGTCTAAGGAAAAGATACTTGACATTGGAAAAGCTCTAGCAAACGAAACTACACGATCTTTTATGCTATGCTTAAGTTGGGTCTTGTCCATCACATCATTCTCCTAATGATGTGATCCCGTTATCAATGACATCCAATGTCCATAGTCAGGAAACCATGACTATCTGTTGATCAACGAGCTAGTCAACTAGAGGCTTACTAGGGACAGGTTGTGGTCTATGTATTCACACATGTATTACGATTTCCGGACAATACAATTATAGCATGAATAATAGACTATTATCATGAACAAAGAAATATAATAATAACCTTTTATTATTGCCTCTAGGGCATATTTCCAACACTAAGGTCTATATCCTCAACATTAGGCCCCAGATTGATTTGAGCCGGCTCATGTCAATCTTCAATTCTTTCGACAGAAAAAATCTCCGGCTTACCATTTGTGTGAAGGTCATAACCCGGCATGACGTCATTCTCTGAACTCCGGGTAGTCCGCCGTGACGTCATCTTCCATTAAGCCCGTTTTTACTCCACCAGATCCGCAAAGGATCTTATCTTTACTGCCATCCCGAAAATCGAGGCATTTCGTGGGGAGATAACCACGCCGTGGTCTCCTCGTTTCTCGCGCCCACTTATGAGCTCGCCCTTATAAATAGGCCGGCCCGACGGGCCTTTAGCCACTCCTCTCTTCTTCGTCTTCTTCCTCGTGCCACTGCTCCCCTGCTCGAGCTCTGCTGCTGCCGCCGCCGCGGGTCTTCTCGCCGTCACCAACTCAGGCCGCTGCATCACCCTGATTTGACCAGAGAAACGCGACGACCTCCGCGACTCACCTGCCCCTTCAAGTCCTGCTTGCCCTGTAGAACAGATCTGCCGTAGGGTTCGTCCGCGTTTTTCGTGTTCTTCGCCGTCGCCCACAAGCTCCGGTAGTTTTCATTTTTACTGCCCTTTTCTGATCTTAGCCCTGTATAGAACCACTGCGGTAGATATTTTAGCACCCATTTCCCACGCAAGTAGACCTCTTTTCACTGCATAAAGGCCTCGTTCGAGCTCAAGAACTCCCTTGCATCTGTTTTTAGGTCTAGAAATTTTCCTTTTGCCCGACCATTTTGATCCAAAATATTCACCGCAATGTGTGAAACCTGTTTTCACCACACTTAGTAAAAAACTGCACTCATTGAGTCATGGCGGTTTATATTTCTGGCTTAAAGAAACCACGCGCCGTAGAACCTTCCGACTCAAAGGAGACCATGCGCCATAGAATTTTCCGGCTCATCCGTGATAAGGGCGTAGACAATCGAATTACTCTCAATACCTTGGGCGGCTTAAATAACCTGGTGCACTTAGATATATGTCATTAGTCCCCTCTGTAAGCCGCCACTTTCACATTGAACTATAACTTCCCTCCGGCTTATACTTAAACTGGATGTTTCCTTTTATCATAGGCTGCCGACTTTCACCATGCCTCCCAAAGCTCCTAAAGCCTCTATCACTTGCAATTGGATGAGGTCCAATGTCACCAATGAGACCTTAGCGGATTTTGTCAAGTCAGGCTACCTGCCCAAGAAGGATGTCATGTCCTACCGTGCCCCTGACCCGTCAGAGGAGAGACCACAGCCAAAGGACGGTGAGGTGGTCATTTTTGCGGATCACATGAGCCGGGGCTTCGCACCGCCCGGCTCAAAGTTTTTTAGAGACGTGCTGAACTTCTTTGACCTACGGCCACAAGATATAGGACCCAACTCGGTGTCCAACATCTGCAACTTCCAAGTGTTCTGCGAGGTCTATCTTGGAGAGGAGCCCAGCCTGCTGCTCTTCAGAGAGCTCTTCTACCTGAACCGTCAGAATGAGTGCGCCAATGGGCCAAGTTTAGAGCTAGGTGGCATCTCCATTCAGCGGCGAAGGGACTGCCTTTTCCCTTACGCAGAGCCGCCAAGCCACCCCAAAGACTGGAATCTGACGCGGTTCTACTGCCAAGACACGTCGCCGGCTGATGAGAGTCCGTTGCCCGGCTTTCGCCCCTCGCGTCTGGAGCCAACACACCCACTGTCAGACAAGCTGACTCAAGCGGAGCGCCAACCTCTGCTCCCCACCATAAACAAGATCAAGGCTCTCCTGGGCAATGGTCTCAACGGAATCGATCTGGTCCGGGTCTGGATCTCCTGGCGGGTGATCCCATTGAGCCGCCGCCCCGGCTTAATGTGCGAGTACACGGGCCGAAAGGATGACCCCCAGAGACACAGCCGCAACGATCTTCCTGAAGATGTTGCAGAGGATATGACCAAGGCTCTTTTGAACGAGAGCCTGGCAGACTGCGGGAGGACCGGGTTAGCCCCCTTCTGCAAGACCAACCCAGCCCCAGCGGTAAGCCGCTGATCTGAACATCTTATCTTCTTCTGTATATAACTTTCATCTGAATCGTTTTAAGAAATCATCATTGTATTTTTCAGGCTGATGACAAGTTCTGGCGGGTCAAATATGACCATGAGGCGGCCAAGAAGGCCAGAAAGGCGAAGAAAGCCGCCAAGAAAGCCGCTCCCCGTAAGAAGGGAAGTAGGCCAACCGCTTCAGAGCTGATGCAATTAAGCGACAGCTCCGAGTCAGAGGTAACCCCTGAACCTGTAAGCTCTTGCTATATCTGCTATTTACTTCTGTCCACCTTATCCATACTATTCATCAACAGGATGACACCGGCGCAAGTAACCCGGTGGTTGAAGAGGTAATGTCACTTTCCTCCGACTCGGAGCCCTTGCCAAGGCTAAAAGTCCGAAGGGTAACCCGGAAAGTAAGCTTTTCCAATCCTTTAGCTTATCAAGATCCTCAATTTATTTTGAAGCGACAGGTTCATGAAAGCCGGCGGCACACCCGGACCAACAAAGACACTGACCTTTCCGCCGGGTTACCTGACGCATCGAGGAAACGCCGGACCGAGGTGATCTCAAAGTTGTACCCTTTTCATCCTTTGGCAGGTGTTATACGTCAACCACTCAACTCTTCTGACTCAAATTATCAGGAAACTTCCCCCTCTTCTGGCGACTCTATGCAGTCGAATCTTCCGGCTTTCAAGACCGTGCCCGGGTAATGATAATCATCTCATGTTATACTTGTCTTTACTTACACTTTTGTGCTTAATCTTTTTTGTCTTTTCAGTGCTCAAGCAAAACTCAGCAAAAGGGCGAAGAAGCACAAGCCGGTCGATGAGCCGGATTTGCCTGAGCCAGAGGCAGCCGCTCAAGAACCGCCAGCTGCCTCTGCTCCTGAGGCCGCTGCTCCAACCAACAAGCCCGTAACAGAAGCTTCTGTTAACCCGGAGGCCTCCAGCTCGGCTCAACCAGCAGATGACCCGGACGTGGTAATCACCCGGACGGAGTTTGTTGAGCCGGGGAGACCTACTGCGCTGGCCAAGTGCTCCGCCAAAGGGGAGCTGCTAGAGTCCCGCCGGGTTAACCTGGACCTCACCGACTACGCCAATTTGAACATTGGAGAGATCGTCTCCGGCTTCGTCAGCCAAGTGCACAAGAGCCGGGACGCAGAGATTGCCATGGTGAACCAGATCCAGCAGAAATCTGAGGTATTATTCTTCTGTCCTCTTACTTACTGCATAGTTACCTTTACCATGCTAGCCCCCAAGTCGACGACTTATGATTGAGTATGTTGTAGACTTTAAGTTCCGGCTTACTCACTTGAACCGGCAAGTTGTAGATAGAAACGTTCGATATGCATTAGCCCCCAAGTGCCAAGTGTCTTTGCTTGGAAAGTGCTTGGGACTTTAAAAATGCACAATAACTGTTCATCCTATAACCCGGAAATTATGCAGGCTGCTTGTAAAAAGTTTGAAGCTGACATCTCCGATCTGAAGAGCCGGCTGAAGACACAAGAAATGGAGACCCGGAAAGCAAATGCTAAATTTGTGTCCAGTATTGCTGCACAAGAACAGCTGAAGACAAACTTTGATGCTGAACGGAGAGCCTGGGCCGAAGAGAAGGCCACTCTGGTGAACCGGGCCGAACAGGCGGAGAAGGCTCTCTCAGAGAAGACCGCCGAACTCTCCGGCTTAAAGCGCCAGGTGTCCCAAATGGTTGCCGCAATCTTCGGTAAGTCATCTCACCGGCTTTCATCAAGTTTAGAATCTTTATATCTCATAACTCATCCTCGTCGGCGGCTTATCTGATTCTGTTAAACAGGTCCCAGAAGTGCCAACCTCAACCAGAGTGTGGTAACCAAGCTGAAGGCCGTGTACACCCTGGTGGAGCAGCTCTACACCGGGTCACAGCGTGCCTTGGCTGTGGTGGCCCTATCCAACGAGGTGCCGACTCACCTGGCGGAAGTTCTTCGCCGGCTCGCCGTTCTGCCTCAACGTATCCAAGAGCTGTGACGGGCCTCTGCAAGAGTCGGAGCGATCGCCGCGCTAAGCCGGGCCAAGGCGTTCCTTCCAGAGTTAGACCCGGCGGACATCGCCCTCGGCTATCCAAGTTTGAAGGAAGACGGCTCAGCCTTCGATCAAAGGGACTTTGCCGCCTGCGTGAAGATCGTGCGCCCGGTGGCCACCCTCATTGGAAACGACACAGATCTGACCAAGTACCAGCCGGGTTACAATGCAGAAAATCAGAGGATCCCGACCCCGCGCTATGAAGCCCTCAGCTTAATCCCGCCGGCTCGTCAGCACACCTTCACCCCGGAGATTGACCCGGCGGGGTTAATTGACGAGGAGGCTCAATTCGAAGCTCTGAGTGGCATCGACTGGAAGTCATCGACTTTCTAGGCCTTGGGAACAACCGGAGGAGAAGAGAGGGACGAGCCGGAGACTTCCACCCAGCAAGCGTCTTAACTTTGCAGGCGGCTTATAAACAATGCCTCACCCTTTTGGATTCAACGAGTCTTGTAATAGAATAGGGTCAACACTTTAACTGTGCCGTGCCATCGTGCACGCATGGAATGCTGAAGTCTATTGAAGTTGTCTTCTATATATTCCTCCGGGTCGTAATCAATCATTTAGTTTCCTTAAGCTCAAAATAGTTGCTTTCGACTATCCTGCATACAAGGACAAATCACAAGTCTCTAGGCGGCTTACCGCACTGAGAATCATAGGTTTTAGATATATAACCCGGAATATGAATCAAAAAAGACTGGTCCTCAATTATATCCCTAATACAGCCGTAATAACACACTTAGCGGTCTGCAAGCATACTTCCGGTTTAGATAACCCGGGTAATAAGGTTGGTACCTTAATTCCGATTTACCTGTCTTAATAGTTAACACTGTAAATCAATGTTAAGCCGGCAAAGTGAGACCCGGCTATACACACTTTGAAATAATCAGAAGAAACTTACGATAAAGCCGAAGAACTTAGGGGCTTCCGGTTCGAATACGACCAGAGACTCGGCCCAAAGGGGTTATGCTAAGATTCGAATGCGATCATATAACCCCCAGTGGGTGTGGCGATGCCAATCAAGAGGGTACCGACAGCTATGTTCTCTTTGGTTCGATTACTACCCATGTTTGAACAGGAAGCCCCCAAATGACCTTAAGACTTGTTTAACGACGCTGATTCAAATACGATCCACGTCGGTTCTCAAAGGGGTTAAACTATGATTTCAAATATGATAAAAGAAAACTCCCCAATGAGCTCGGCACTTTGCCAATCAAATGGGTATCGACAGCTATGTTCTCTTTGGTTCGGATACGACCTATGTTTGAACAGGAAGCCCCCAAGTGACCTTATTGCTTACGGCTAGATTCGAATACGATCATAAGCCGGATCCTCCTTCAAGTTATCATGTAATCTTGCAATGAAAACAACACGTGCACATTTGGAGGAGAAAAAAGGACAGAGGTCCTGCTTTATTGCTTATCATAATATGTATATGGCTTAGAGAAATATGTACATTAGGAGAGCCGGTGGCTCAAGTGTAGTAAGGCCGAAGCTGAGCTATGTTCCACGGCCGACGGGTCTCTTCCTCCGACTTACGTGAATCTTTGTGCTCCCGAATGTCAATGAGGTAATATGACCCGTTGTGCAAATTCTTGCTGACCACAAAGGGTCCTTCCCAAGGCGGGGATAGCTTGTGCGCATCTGTTTGATCTTGGATGAGCCGGAGCACCAGATCGCCTTCCTGGAAGACCCGGGACTTAACCCGGCGACTGTGATAACGACGCAGGTCTTGTTGGTAAATCGCTGATCGAGCTGCTGCCACATCACGCTGTTCGTCCAACAAGTCAAGAGCATCTTGGCGCGCCTGTTCATTATCCGCTTCAACATAAGCCGCCACTCGAGGCGAGTCATGACGGATGTCACTGGGGAGGACTGCTTCTGCTCCATAAACCATGAAGAAAGGGGTGAAACCCGTAGACCTGTTAGGAGTAGTATTGATGCTCCATAACACGGAGGGTAACTCCTCCACCCAACAACCCGGCGTCCGTTGCAAAGGGACCAAAAGCCGGGGCTTGATGCCCTTCAGAATCTCCTGATTAGCTCTCTCAGCTTGACCATTGGATTGAGGATGAGCCACCGAGGAAACATCAAGTCGGATATGCTCTCGTTGACAAAACTCCTCCATGGCGCCTTTGGATAAATTGGTGCCATTGTCAGTTATAATGCTGTGTGGAAAACCAAAGCGAAAGATCACCTTTTTCATAAACTGAACTGCCGTGGCTACATTACACTTGCTAACTGGCTCCGCTTCAACCCACTTGGTAAATTTATCAACTGCCACCAAAAGGTGGGTCTTCTTATCCTTGGACCTTTTAAAAGGCCCAACCATATCAAGCCCCCAGACCGCAAAGGGCCAAGTAATTGGGATCATCCTCAGCTCTTGAGCCGGCACATGAGCCCGTCGCGAGAACCTTTGGCAACCATCACACTTACTGAACAAGTTCTCTGCATCAGCATGAGCCGTCAACCAATAAAAACCATGACGAAAAGCCTTGGCCACAAGAGACTTTGAGCCGGCGTGATGGCCACAATCCCCTTCATGAATCTCACGCAAGATCTCTTGACCTTCCTCAGGGGAAACACAACGCTGAAACGCTCCCGTAACACTGCGGTGATGCAACTCGCCATTGATAACAATCATTGACTTAGCCCGCCGGGTTATTTGTCTGGCCAAAGTTTCATCCTCAGGCAACTCTCCCCGGGTCATGTAAGCCAGATAAGGTACTGTCCAGTCCGGTATGATGTGGAGAGCCGCCACCAATCGTGCCTCCGGGTCAGGGACAGCCAAGTCTTCCTCTGTAGGTAATTTAACCGAAGGGTTATACAGGACATCCAAGAAAGTATTAGGCGGCACCGGCTTTCGCTGAGAGCCCAGCCGGCTTAGGGCATCAGCTGCCTCGTTCTTCCTGCGATCAATGTGCTCTACTTGGTAGCCCTGAAAGTGCCCAGCAATGGCATCAACCTCGCGGCGATAAGCCGCCATGAGAGGGTCTTTAGAGTCCCACTTGCCTGATACTTGTTGAGCCACCAAGTCTCAGTCACCGAAACACCTTACCCGGCTCAAGCTCATCTCCTTAGCCATCCGAAGACCGTGGAGCAAGGCCTCGTACCCAGCCGCATTGTTAGTACAAGGAAACATCAATTGTAGCACATAATGGAACTTATCACCCTTAGGGGAAGCCAATACGACTCCAGCCCCCGAGCCCTCCAACTGCCTGGACCCATCAAAGTGAATAGTCCAATATGTGTTATCCGGCTTTTGCTCGGGCACTTGTGACTCTGTCCAATCATTGATGAAATCCACCAAGGCCTGAGATTTAATAGCAGTGCGTGGCACATATTTCAGACCATGGGGTCCGAGCTCTATAGCCCACTTAGCCACCCTCCCTGTGGCCTCTCTGTTTTGAATGATATCACCAAGAGGGGCAGAACTGACCACAGTGATGGGATGACCCTGGAAATAATGCTTAAGTTTCCGGCTCGCCATGAACACACCATAAACAAGCTTCTGCCAATGCGGATACCGCTGCTTGGACTCAATGAGCACTTCGCTGACATAATAAACCGGCCGCTGAACCGGATGCTCCTTACCCTCTTCCTTGCGCTCCACCACCATGGCCACACTGACGGCTCGTGTGTTAGCAGCCACATACAGCAATAAGGGCTCCTTATCAACCAGAGCAGCAAGGACTGGGGGTTCTGCCAGCTGCTTCTTCAAATCCTCAAAGGCAGTATTAGCTGCATCATTCCAGACAAAGTTATCAGTTTTCTTCATCAACTGATATAATGGCATGGCCTTCTCACCCAAACGGCTTATAAACCGGCTTAAAGCAGCGATGCGACCCGCCAAGCGCTGAACATCATTTATACACGCCAGCTTAGCCAGGGAGGTGATGGCCTTGATCTTCTCCGGGTTAGCTTCAATGCCTCTGTCGGAAACCAAAAAACCCAAGAGCTTGCCTGCAGGAACACCAAAAACACACTTGGCCGGGTTAAGCATCATCTTGTAAACCCGGAGATTATCAAAGGTTTCCCTTAAATCATCTATCAGGGTTTCCTCCTTTATGGACTTAACCACAATATCGTCCACATAAGCATGAACATTGCGCCCAATCTGGTTATGAAGACAGTTCTGCACGCAACGCTGATAAGTCGCATGTGCACACTTGAGTCCAAAGGGCATAGATACATAGCAGAAGGCTCCAAAGGGAGTGATGAACGCCGTCTTCTCCCGGTCCTTAACTGCCATTTTAATCTGATGATATCCGGAATAAGCATCCAAGAAACTTAAGTGCGCACAACCCGCCGTAGTATCAATAATTTGATCAATACGGGGAAGGGCAAAAGGATCAGCCGGACACGCCTTGTTTAAGTCTATGTAGTCCACACACATCCGCCAAGTGCCGTTCTTCTTGAGCACGAGCACCGGGTTAGCTAACCACTCTGGGTGAAAGACTTCAACAATAAACCCGGCCGCCAAGAGCCGGACCACCTCTTCACCAATAGCTTTCCGCCTCTCCTCATTGAACCGCCGAAGGAACTGCCTGACCGGCTTAAATTTCGGATCAACATTGAGAGTGTGCTCAGCGAGTTCTCTAGGTACACCTGGCATGTCAAAAGGTTTCCACGCGAAGATGTCCCTATTCTAGCGGATGAACTCGATGAGCGCGCTTTCCTATTTTGGATCCAGATTGGCACTGACGCTAAACTGCTGAGATGAATCTCCTGGAACGAAATCAACAAGTTTAGTCTCATCAGCCGACTTAAATTTCATTGCCGGCTCATGCTCCGTAGTCGGCTTTTTCAGAGAGGTCATATCTGTTGGGTCAACGTTGTCTTTGTAAAACTTCAACTCCTCTATTGCACAAACAGATTCTGCATAAGCTGCATCGCCTTCCTCACATTCCAAGGCCACCTTCCGGCTGCCGTGAACCGTAATGGTCCCATTATGACCCGGCATCTTGAGCTGTAAATATACGTAACACGGCCGTGCCATGAACTTGGCGTAAGCCGGCCTCCCAAATATGGCATGGTACGGACTTCTTATCTTGACCACCTCAAAGGTCAATTTTTCCACCCTGTAGTTGTTCTCATCTCCAAAGGCCACTTCCAACTCGATCTTGCCGACTGGGTAAGCCGACTTACCAGGCACCACACCATGGAAAATAGTGTTTGATTGGCTGAGATTCTTATCAATCAACCCCATACGACGAAATGTCTCATAATAGAGGATGTTGATGCTGCTGCCTCCATCCATGAGTACCTTAGTGAACTTATATCCTCCCACCTGAGGAGCCACCACCAGGGCCAAGTGACCCGGATTATCCACCCGGGGAGGGTGATCCTCCCTACTCCACACTATAGGCTGCTCAGACCACCGTAAGTAGCGTGGAACCGCCGGCTCAACAGCATTCACAGCCCTCTTATGAAGCTTCTGATTTCGCTTACACAGACTGGTGGTAAACACATGATACTGTCCACCGCTAAGCTGCTTTGGATTGGTCTGATAACCTCCCTGCTGCTGTTGATGACCCTGGCCAGACTGGTGATTAAAGCCCCCTTGACCGTTCTGAGGGTTAGAATTTGAGCCGCCGCCCGGGCCATGAAAGCTGCCGGCGTCTGAGCCGCCGCCCGGGCCATTGTAATTCTTAAAGGCCTTCATGATTGCATAATCCTTCCATAGATGAGTTGCTGGCTTCTCTCTAGAGCCATGCCTTGGACAAGGCTCATTCAACAGTTGCTCCAGCATCGGGCCTGACCCGCCGCCTCGGGGAGGGGGCCTCCCCTTTCGTCGCTGGTTATTACCTTGTGAGCTGGCGTTGGCTACAAACTCTAGGCTGCCATCGGCCTTGCGCTTGCCTCCTCCTTGGTTTCCCGGGTTATGCTGAGGACCCTTGCCATTGCCGTTCTTCTTTCCCTTCCCTGTCCTTTCATCATCTGAAGCGGGGTCCTTGGTACCATCAGAATCGGCGTACTTGACAAGAGCCGCCATCAGTGTACCCATATCATTGCAGTCGCACTTAAGCCGCCCGAGTTTCATCTTCAGGGGCACAAAACGACAATTCTGCTCCAACATTAAGACTGCAGAGCCGGCATCCATCTTATCCGAGGAATGTATTATCTCCTTAACCCGGCGAACCCAACGTGTCGTAGACTCACCCTCCTGCTGTTTACAGTTAGTCAAATCCACAATTGACATAGACTGCCTACAGTATCTTTAAAGTTTTGGATGAACCGGGCTTTCAGCTCAGCCCAAGACCCGATGGAGTTCGGTGGTAGCCCTTTCAACCACGTGCGAGCAGTCCCATCTAACATCATGGTGAAGTACTTGGCCATTGCCGCTTCGCTGACCTCCAGCAATTCCATGGCCATCTCGTAACTCTCGATCCAGGCTCCGGGTTGTAAATCAGCCGTGTAATTAGGCACCTTCCTAGGCCCTTTGAAGTCCTTGGGTAGGCGTTCATTGCGGAGAGCCGGCACTAAACAAGGGACACCTCCAGTCCTCGTAGGGATACCCACGTCGACGGAAGTCGTCGGATAAGCCGGAGGGGGGGGTCTGGTAAGCTGTCAACTGAGGCACCTGCTCCGCCTCTTGCCGCGCCAGTGCCGCCATCAGTGTACCCATATCATTGCAGTCGCGCTTAAGCCGCCCGAGTTTCATTTTCAGGGGCACAAAACGACAATTCTGCTCCAACATTAAGACTGCAGAGCCGGCTTGGAGTTAGTCAAATCCACAATTGACATAGACTGCCTATAGGTATCCTTGAAGTTTTGGATGAACCGGGCCTTCAGCTCAGCCCAAGACCCAATGGAATTCGGTGGTAGCCCTTTCAACCAAGTGCGGGCCGTCCCATCTAACATCATGGTGAAGTACTTAGCCATGGCCGCTTCACTGACCTCCACCAGTTCCATAGCCATCTCATAACTCTCGATCCAGGCTGCGGGTTGTAAGTCTGCCGTGTAATTAGGCACCTTCCTAGGGCCTTTGAAGTCCTTGGGTAGACGTTCATTGTGGATAGCTGGCACTAAACAAGGGACACCCCCAGTCCTTGTAGGGATACCCACGTCGACGGAAGTCGTCGGATAAGCCGGGGGAGTCTGGTAAGCCGTCAACTGAGGCACCTGTTCCGCCTCTTGCCGCGCTCTGTCTTGGCCTATTGCGTGAAAGGCTCCGTTATGAGCCGGGCCATGGCCAGGGGGCGGGTCATGGCGTCGGACGTTACTTGAGCCGGTCGCTGAGATCATGTGTCTACTGTAACTCGGGCTCCGGCCTGGACGAGGGGTCGAGTGGATCCTGTCCCGGCTGTAGGAGTACGCCTCTTGCTGCGCCAGTGCCGTCTGAAGGAGTTCCCTGACCCGGCGGGTTTCAATAGCCGTCGGAGAGTCGCCGTCAATTGGGAGAGCCGCCAGCCGTGCTGCTGCGGCGACCATGTTCTCCAGCGGGTTGGCATAATGACCCGGTGGTATTGGCACGTACTGAGGCGGGGCAGGGGGCATCTGGGGAGGCCCCATCACTTGTGGCTGAATAGGGGTCCCCGACCCGGGCACTACGACCCCTGGCGGGTTACTAGACCCTGCACCTGGCGTGTTGAAGAGGTTTCGTGGATTGTAAACCGGAGGGAGTCGAGATTGGGCCTTTTGATGCCTCCTTCTCAGGACCTCATTGGACGCGTTTTGATCCATCGTGAGCCGGAAGGACTGCGCTTGAATCAACTGGGTTTGGGCGTCGAGAGCCGCCCTTTCCGCAGCCATCCTGATCCCTTCTGCTGCCAGATCCTCCTTAGCTTTCACTAGATCCAACTTTAACTGCGCCACCTCCGCATCATGCTGAGCTTGATCCGCCGGGTCAACCGTGGCGGTTAACAGGGCCGTCATCTTGTCCGTGAGATCCATTAGCACCTGAGCCGGCGAGGGCACCGGATTTCCTGCTCGAGCAGCAGGGTTCTGAACAGGCTCTGCACCGGCCATAAAGACTCCAACCTGACTTGGCGGCTCAAATGGGTCCGGAATACTGTCACCATCGGAACAACCCATGAGCCTGCCATCTTGAAGTTGATACAACGAGCTTAACTCATCGGTGGACGACTCGCCGTCAGAGCCGGCGGCCGCCTCATCACCAGATCCAGATCGATCAGAGGGCCCTCCATGGATACATCCCACAAAAGCATGCCTTAAGGCAGGCCGGGCCCGGGCGGGTCGTGCACGCTGAGCCGTCTCGATGAGATCGGCGCAGAGATCCGGCTCAGGGCCCGGCTCACCAATCTTGCCAATGAAAACATGAATTCCGCCGAAGGGGACCCGGTACCCGTACTCAATTGAGCCGGCGTCGGGGCCCCAGTTTGCAGCGTCGATGTAGAGCTTGCCGCGACGACTCTTGGTCATTCGGCCCACAGCGTATCCCTTGAGCCCTTCGAAGCTGCCCTTCAAGAACTCAAATCCACCGTGCGCTGGCCCCACGGTGGGCGCCAACTGTCGTGGAATTGTCACGGCAGATGTCCTTGAGCTAGGACTTAGTCGTGGAGCCATCGCAGCTAGGAAGCTTGAAGGGGTTAAGCGGGACAAGGAACACGAGGGTTTATACTGGTTCGGCCCCTTACGGTGAAGGTAAAATCCTACGTCCAGTTGAGGTGGTATTGATTAGGGTTTCGATGACCAGGGGCTAAACTGCTATGCCTGGCTCTCGATGAGATCTTACTTGTCCCTAAACCGCTGCCGGGTCGTCCCTTTATATAGGGAGGCTGACGCCCAGCAGCTTTCAGAGTCCCGGCCGGCTCATAAGAGTGTCCGGCTCGGACTCTCAACTATTCTTGCCTTACACTACAAGCTCTACCATAATAACGATTGTAACTACGGGCCTTAAACCATATCCGGGTCTTAAGCCCATCTTTGGCCCACCGTCTTCAAGCTTGGCACCGGGCTTCTGGCAATGACCATAAGAGTAACCCGGCCCCTCCTGGCGAGTGACTCTAAGGTCTATATCCTCAACACCATGGTTACAAAAGCACTTGGGGGCTTCCTGTTCAAACATAGGTGTATTCACCAAAGAGAACATAGCATTACTACCCTTGTGAGCTGGTTTGGAACACCAGGCGTATTCACCAAAACCTTTCGGGTTCTCCTGCTTTGTAGAAGCTGCCACTCCGCCCGGGTAATCCCGGAATGACAAGCCGAACTCTTGACAGTCAATCTTACATAGACCCTGAACTTGTCAATGTTAAAACAGTGGTCATGTGAGGCCGGTTTCACAAAGTGTAAAAGGTTAACTCAGTGGCTTGGCGGCCCATGAAAGCCTCAGAGCTTTAGGCTTGGCGGCCTATGAAAGCCTCATTTTCTCGCTTTGATTTTCTTTTTGAACATTTTTGGGGTTCATCTTGGTACCATATTAACATATGGTTTAAAGTGATTCAGGCCATGTAGCCTCAATTCTTACAACTCATATTTGAGTATATCCGTGGTTTCTGATAACCCGGCCTGGCTTTGGACGACGAGTCGCCAGTATATGATGAGATTAAATACTTGGAAGTTTTGTCTTCTAAGATTTGGGTTATCACCATTAGTACATTGATATGGTAAGCTGGCAGTTTAATCACATATCACAGGTCTGATATTTTTGGTTATATCTAATTATGATTAAACCGGCCCTGCTTACAAACTATTTTAATCACCAGTGGTTTTATATGGGATATTATGACCCGCCCTATGGTAAACCGCCAGGGCTCTTGTGATCTACTTGTGTGCAAGATACTACTAAATCTCATCTGCATAAATCAACATCATCATAAGTATAAAATGATAGTTTTCAAGTGGCGGATCAAACAGTGTTGGGCGGAACACAAACGTGCACGACTGCACGACAGAGCAAAGTTTCACTAGCCTATTACATGACTCAGGGAGCCAAACAGATCAAATGTTTTCAAAGGATCACATATTCTGAACCGCCCGACGGATCACTCTTCTTGGCCTTGACGCCTTGAGGCTTCTGGATCATCCTTCTCCGGTTCTTCGTCCTCCTCCGCCATTTGGAAATTTGGTGATGACTAATCGATGCCACACAAGGCTTGGAATTCAGCTTCATCATCTATAAGTTTGGATGGTTCAACTTCAGGGGAGAAAGTATGCTTACGGATTGGGGGAATTAGATCCATCACTTTATAAGCCGGCATGGACATCTTCTGATTCTCCATGTCATAAGCCGGTTGGTATCTTGAAAGATCTGTTTCATTTGCAATCAGCCTGGCCAGGGGACATATCTCTTTCACGCAGGCAGCGAAGTCTTTCTTCTCAAAGGGAGTGCCATCTTCTTTGAAGCTTGGATACCCAGTAGCTATGTCGGCCGGGTCTAGCTCTGCTAACCATGCCTTGGCCTGGCTTAAAGCTGTCACAGCACCGGCTCTTGCAGATGACCGCTTCATCTCGTCAATCCTAGCAGGCAGAACAGAAAGCTTTTTCAAGACATCACTCAAGAGAGTAGGTGCTTGATAGTCGGAGAAATTGTGGCCAGTGCGCGCTAAGTTCCAGTATATAGTTGTTCAACAAGTGTATAAACAACCTTGAGCTTCACAAGCATCTCTTGACTGAGATTGTTGCTCCTGGGACCTGAGTAATAATTATGGATTGGTTAGAGGCGGTTTATACCATCAAGGAAGAGATTCAATTTTGATACTAGCAAGGTGACTCACCAAAGATAGCAGAAACCATCTGGGATACACGGTGTTTTAAACCAGTAAGCTCAGTGGTCACCTCTTGAAGAGCCGCCTCCGCCTTTTCAGCCCGCTGTGTCAAGGCAGTTTTCTCTTCAGCCCAAGCGTTTCTTTCAGCCTCAAAACTGGTCTTCATTTTTTCCGTTTGAGCCAAGCTAAATTGGAATTTTGAGTCGGCCTTCCGGGTCTCAGATTCTTGCGGCTCCAGCCGAGTCTTTGCATCAGCCAATTGCGATTGAAGTTGAGCAGTGGCGTCCTGTACAAGCACAGATTTGTGAACACATTCATATCCGGGTTATAGGAGTATAAGTCCCAAGCCTTTTGCAAGCAATAACACTTGGCACTTGGGGGCTAATGCCTGCCGAAAAAATTATTCATACAATGGCTTATGTGAATAAGTCCCAAGCACTTTGCAAGCACGAGTACTTGGCACTTAGGGGCTAATGCATATTGCTCGCGTCTTCTTACTACTTTATGATGACCCGGTTGTGCCGCAAACGATCACAGCCATCTCATGGGGGCTACATAAGTAAGATTTGATTTCTAAACAATGATGAACAGGACCGGCTCATTCATGCTGATTAAACCGGCCCTTGGGGGCTACGGATGCAGTGTTAATCATTAAAGATCTGATTAACTCGGATGGTGCAAGCCGGATTTTGAAGAATTCTATCAAGGATGCTATTTATATTCAGGGTTATTCTAAGTCTACAACATATTCAATCCTATCATACACAGTAGACTTGGGGGCTGACAGGATATGCATAATTCATTAAAGCAGCAGGCCATACCTCATAATTTTGATGCATCTGCTTCACCATGTCAACTTCAAGGTCACGGCTGGTGTGCACTTGGTTGAGATAACCAGAAAATACTTCATTAATGCTCAATTGAGAGTAGTTGGCAACGTCAAATCTCAATTTTTGCTTCTCAATATATTCTTCTTTGGTGGAGTGTTTGGCCAAGACAGTAGGTTTTCCCGGCTCTTTGAAGCTGGTGCTAGTGATCATCATGTCATCAGCATATGTTCCAGCCGGTTTAATTAGGCTTGATGATTCTGTATTCAAAGGATTGTTGTTTGTCTGGTCAACGGAAAGGTCAGGAATTTCTGGTGGAGCATCATGAATAGGTTCTTCTGCTTGTGGCGCGGAGGTGTCAGATGCTGGAACTTTGGGGTCTTCAGCCGGCTTGATCACCTTTGCCTTCTTGCTAGGCTTGGCCTTTCCACTACATAGGTCATGAGAGGTCAGTGCAAATATAAAGGAGCATAAGGAGATAGAAAATGAAGAAATTGTTATTACCCAGGAGCAGTGTTGAAAGCCGGCAAATGAGTCTGTGATGAGTCGCCGGAAGAGGAGCGAGAAGTCTCTTGATAGTTTGAATCGGAAGAATTAAGTGGCTGGCGAATGAGACCCGCCAGAGGATAAAAAGAGTTTAAATTTGGGATGACCTCGTTTCGACATTTCTTTGGAGCTGGAGTATTTGGTAAACCGGAAGATAATTCTTCACCTTCGCTGGTCCGAGTTTGTCGCTGGCTCTCGTGTTGCTGTTGCATCAAAAGAAAGTGAGGATCCACAATCCCCTTCATGAATCTCACGCAAGATCTCTTGACCTTCCTCAGGGGAGACACAACGCTGGAACGCTCCCGTAACACTGCGGCGATGCAACTCACCATTGATAACAACCAATGACTTAGACCGTCGGGTTATTTGTCTGGCCAAAGTTTCATCCTCAGGCAAATCTCCCCGGGTCATGTAAGCCAGATAGGGCACTGTCCAGTCCGGTATGATGTGGAGAGCCGCCACCAGTCGTGCCTCCGGGTCAGGGACAGCCAAGTCTTCCTCTGTAGGCAACATAACAGAAGGGTTATGCAGGACGTCCAGGAAAATATTAGGCGGCACCGGTTTTCGCTGAGAGCCCAGCCGGCTTAAAGCATCAGCCGCCTCGTTCTTCCTGCGATCGATGTGCTCTACTTGGTAACCCTGAAAGTGCCCAGCAATGGCATCAACTTCGCGGCGATAAGCCGCCATGAGAGGGTCCTTGGAGTCCCACTTTCCTGATACTTGTTGAGCCACCAAGTCTGAGTCGCCGAAGCACCTTACCCGGCTCAAGCTCATCTCCTTAGCCATCCGAAGACCGTGGAGCAAGGCCTCGTACTCAGCTGCATTGTTGGTGCAAGGAAACATCAATTGTAGCACATAATGGAACTTGTCACCTTTAGGGGAAGCCAATACGACTCCAGCCCCCGAGCCCTCCAATTGCCTGGACCCATCGAAGTGAATAGTCCAATATGTGTTATCCGGCCTTTGTTCGGGCACTTGTAACTCTGTCCAATCATTGATGAAATCCACCAAGGCCTGAGATTTAACAGCAGTGCGTGGCACATATTTCAGACCATGAGGTCCGAGCTCTATAGCCCACTTAGCCACTCTCCCTGTGGCCTCTCTGTTTTGAATGATATCTCCAAGGGGGGCAGAACTGACCACAGTGATGGGGTGACCCTGGAAATAATGCTTAAGCTTCCGGCTTGCCATGAACACACCATAAACAAGCTTCTGCCAATGCGGATACCGCTGTTTGGACTCAATGAGTACTTCGCTGACATAATAAACCGGCCGCTGAACCGGATGCTCCTTACCCTCTTCCTTGCGCTCCACCACCACGGCCACACTGACGGCTCGTGTGTTAGCAGCCACATACAGCAATAAAGGCTCCTTGTCAACCGGAGCAGCAAGGACTGGGGGCTCGGCCAGCTGTCTCTTCAATTCCTCAAAAGCAGTATTAGCTGCATCATTCCAGACAAAGTCATCGGTTTTCTTCATCTACTGATATAATCGCATGGCCTTCTCCCCCAAACGGCTTATAAAACGGCTTAAAGCAGCAATACGACCCGCCAGGCGCTGGACGTCGTTTATACACGCCGGCTTAGCCAGGGAGGTGATGGCCTTGATCTTCTCTGGGTTAGCTTCAATGCCTCTGTTAGAAACCAAGAAACCCAAGAGCTTGCCTGCAGGAACACCAAAAACACACTTGGTCGGGTTAAGCATCATCTTGTAGACCCGGAGATTATCAAAGGTTTCCCTCAGATCATCTATCAAGGTTTCCTCCTTCCTGGATTTAACCACAATATCATCCACATAAGCATGAACATTGCGCCCAATTTGGTCATGAAGACAGTTCTGCACGCAACGCTGATAAGTCGCCTGTGCACTCTTGAGTCCAAAGGGCATAGACACATAGCAGAAGGCTCCAGAGGGAGTGATGAACGCCGTCTTCTCCTGGTCCTTAACTGCCATTTTAATCTGATGATATCCAGAATAAGCATCCAAGAAACTTAGGCGCTCACAACCCGCCGTAGCATCAATGATTTGATCAATACGGGGAAGGGCGAAAGGATCAACCGGACACGCCTTGTTCAAGTCCGTGTAGTCCACACACATCCGCCAGGTGCCGTTCTTCTTCAGTACGAGCACCAGGTTAGCTAACCACTCTGGGTGAAAGACTTCAACAATAAACCCGGCCGCCAAGAGCCGGGCCACCTCTTCACCAATGGCTTTCCGCCTCTCTTCATTAAACCGCCGAAGGAATTGCCTGACCGGCTTAAATTTTGGATCAACATTAAGAGTGTGCTCAGCGAGTTCTCTAGGTACACCTGGCCTGTAAGAAGGTTTCCATGCAAAAATGTCCCTATTCTCACGGATGAACTCGATGAGCGCGCTTTCCTATTTTGGATCCAAATTGGCACTGATGCTAAACTGCTGAGATGAATCACCCGGAACGAAATCAACAAGTTTTGTCTCATCAGCCGACTTAAATTTCATTGCCGGCTCATGCTCCGTGGTTGGCTTTTTCAGAGAGGTCATATCTGTTGGGTCGACATTGTCCTTGTAAAATTTCAACTCCTCTGTTGCGCAAACAGATTCTGCATAGGCTGCATCACCTTCCTCACACTCCAAGGCCACCTTCCAGCTGCCGTGGACCGTAATGGTCCCATTGTGACCCGACATCTTGAGCTGTAAATACACGTAACACGGCCGTGCCATGAACTTGGCGTAAGCCGGATGCCCAAATATGGCATGATACGGACTTCTTATCTTGACCACCTCAAAGGTCAATTTTTCCACCCTGTAGTTGTGCTCGTCTCCAAAGGCCACTTCCAACTCGATCTTGCCGACTGGATAAGCCGACTTACCAGGTACCACACCATGGAAAATAGTGTTTGACTGGCTGAGGTTCTTATCAACCAACCCCATACGACGGAAAGTCTCATAATAGAGGATGTTGATGCTGCTGCCTCCATCCATGAGCACCTTAGTGAACTTATATCCTCCCACCTGAGGAGCCACCACCAAGGCCAAGTGACCCGGATTATCCACCCGGGGAGGGTGATCCTCCCTACTCCACACTATAGGCTGCTCAGACCATCGTAAATAGCGTGGAACCGCCGGTTCAACAGCATTCACAGCCCTCTTATGAAGCTTATGATCTCGCTTACACAGACTGGTGGTAAATACATGATACTGTCCACCACTAAGCTGCTTTGGATTGGTCTGATAACCTCCCTGCTGCTGTTGATGACCCTGGCCAGACTGCTGATTAAAGCCCCCTTGACCGTTCTGAGGATTAGAATTTGAGCCGCCACCCGGGCCATGAAAATCGCCAGCGCCTAAGCTGCCGCCCGGGCCATTGTTGCCATCCAAGGCGTTGGAATTCTTAAAGGCTTTCATGATCGCGCAATCCTTCCATAAATGAGTAGCTGGCTTCTCCCTAGAGCCGTGCCTTGGACAAGGCTCATTCAACAGCTGCTCCAGCGTCGGGCCTGACCCACCGGCTCGGGGAGGTGGCATCCCCTTGCGACGCTGGTTATTACCCTGTGAGCTGGCGTTGGCCACGAACTCTAGGCTGCCGTCGGCCTTGCGCTTGCCACTTCCTTGGTTCCCCGGGTTATGCTGAGGACCCTTGCCATTGCCGTTCTTCTTTCCCTTCCCTGTCCTTTCATCATCTGAAGCGGGGTCCTTGGTACTATCAGAATCAGCGTAGTTGATGAGAGCTGCCATCAGCGTACCTATATCATTGCAGTCGCGCTTAAGCCGCCCGAGTTTCATCTTCATGGGCAGGAAACGACAATTCTGTTCCAACATTAAGACGGCAGAGCCGGCATCCATCTTATCCGATGAATGTATTATCTCCTTGACCCGGCGAACCCAATGTGTCGTAGACTCACCCTCCTGCTGTTTACAGTTAGTCAAATCCACAATTGACATAGACTGCCTACAGTATCTTTAAAGTTTTGGATGAACTGGGCTTTCAGCTCAGCCCAAGACCCGATGGAGTTTGGTGGTAGCCCTTTCAACCACGTGCGGGCAGTCCCATCTAAAATCATGGTGAAGTACTTGGCCATTGCCGCTTCGCTGACCTCCAGCAATTCCATGGCCATCTCGTAACTCTCGATCCAGGCTCCGGGTTGTAAATCAGCCGTGTAATTAGGCACCTTCCTAGGCCCTTTGAAGTCCTTGGGTAGGCGTTCATTGCGGAGAGCCGGCACTAAACAAGGGACACCTCCAGTCCTTGTAGGGATACCCACGTCGAC